>NC_139344.1:258744576-259237076 GCF_055883805.1 Amblyomma maculatum
GCAACATGCTTTCAGCAAAACTGTCGCTAGCAAAGTGTGGTATGCTAAGTCCCTGCTAAAGAGCGGTGATAATGTTTGGATGGATAGGTATACAATATGAAATTTGAACTTACAAAAAGAAAATCTATTAACTTTTTTTTTCTTGTGTAATGAACCATCCTTCTCAACTGATATCAAGTTTTCTTAATAAAAAAAGGAGTGGGTGCATTACAAGGGCACATATGACATTTTTTTTACTTGAATGACAGATCATTCATAGTCATCAGCAGCAGTAGGTTGTAAACAAAGGTGACTGCCTGTAAATGTCCTTATTGGCAGCATGCAAGCATCGAAACAGAAACCGTCGTCGTGGGATTGAAACCTTGTGGCATTTCGTTGTTGATGATGGCTGGGGCCTTTGAAATATTTCGTTTTGTTGAGAAGTTTGTGCACGCAGTTTTCGTTATTGCAAGGTTCAGCTGTAGCAATAAAATTCAAACCACATGTGCGTATGTGGCCCATCATTTGGCTATTTCCTCGAGTCACTTTGAACAAATTGAATGATCAGAAGAATTTTTCTCTGCAATTTTAACCACCTGCCGATAATCAACTAAACATTGTTTATAAGCTCGGAAAAAAAAGTATTCTGCTGCCAAAATCCTTCCTCTGTTATTGCTCAAATGCAACAGTGAACAAATATGCGAGCGCTAAGCACCTGACTTATGGCCGAGTAAGCAGCATTTGGGCAGAATTCATCTGCCAGCACTGCTCTCCAAGCGCAGCGAGGGAATGTACGTTTTTTTTTCTCCAGTCCTAGCTTCTCCTTTTCATCCCTTGCTAATGATGCACAATTTCAAGCCCACTCAGAATAATTAAATTGAATATATTCTACATCGTGGCTTTTGATCTCAAAGATATTATTCTTGTATTTTGTGTAGTTTTTTGTTGTATCGCTTTCCAATTTTTACACCGAAGGGTATAAGAGTGATATAAATATGAAACTCTGAGGCAGGATTTGATTTTTTTACACGCAAACACTGTCAAAGTGTGAATTGTTAGCTTCAGTAGCTGAAATTTTGTTACCACTCCCTTTTTTACGTCTTCCATAGGCAAAATTTTGCTTTGAAATGCCTTTTTTTTTTTTTTTTTAACCTGAAGTGTTTGTTACAAATTGCAATTTCTTCTGCTACAAAGCTACTGCAGGAAGTCTTTTGTGAGTTCCGCAATTGATGTCACCTACAGCAACCAATGAAACTTGCTCTACCAATGTACTGCACGGATATGAATTCTGTGCAGCAGCATAATGCTGTTCTTGCGTAAGAGAAACTTCAGGGTCAGAGAAGTTGGCGATATCTACATTTCACAATATTTATCGAAGGTTCGTTCCTATTCACATCCTAAGCAAGGTAGCGCGCAGATTTCGACTATAAAAGAACTCTTGTTTTGCATGGTTTCATCTGCCTTTAAGGTCAATAGCATGCTCATCTGTTCGTCTCGATTCTGTAAGGGCAACTTATGACAGCAGAAGCGGTTATTTTCTTCTGCGACTTGCATGAGCAAAAAGCCAGCAGGGATTGCCTTGTGGAAGTGGCAACATGCAGTGCAGCAAGCACTGAGCTCTTGGCATATAGGGAACCCAAGGAAAAGTTTACTCTGCAGTGACTGCGCTTCCCTAGCGGAGTGACGTGGTCCTATCTTCATGAGTTGGCTCCACATGTGCGCAGGTTAGAATACAGGATAGGTGCCTGCAAATTTGGCGCTGCAATGGCTAGCTCACCTAATTACCGTGGCGACGTTTTTTACCTATGACACGCGGTTTATCACGTTTGTATTTGGTGACTGCGTGGGAATTCTAGTTGGAAATTTTTTATTTGTGCTCTGACACTTCATGACCAGCGTATACTATTTCACATCCTTACAAATGAGCCACAGACACCATTTTCAAAGCTGAGGTGCAGGGCACGAAATATGGCAGCGTGGTGTGTTAAGCCGCATTTCGTAGGTTGTTTTCCACTTTCTATGGCATATGGTCACTACATGCTCAGACCATGTAGTGCTGGTGCTGTAACACAAGAAAAAGAGGCTACTGCGATATTTTATAAATAGTAAGGCCTTGCTGGGTAGAAAAACAAAGCCCAACGTTTTTAGATCGACAATTGGAAAACTACATGGTGTGAAGTGGGCCAAAACGATCGCTGGTCCGGCGTGAGTTGATCTCAAAGCGACCGCAGCGCCCCTCTCCCCTGCTGCAGTATATAGGTGAGGCTATTGAGCTAATACACAGGCGAAAATTTTAAAATACTGCTACCTCTCTTCTTTCAGCAATGCATTTTTAAAAAAATCTTTGTAAGAGTGAGACGTCAGCGCGTCTGCAGACTTATCTTTAGCAGGCAGGTAGCAGACTACACACGACATGCTTGAGCCGCGTCTGCAACCTCCTTGCCTCAGGCTTGTCAGTAGACGTGGTGGCTTTCATATGCATTTGTGTGTTAAAAACGCAAATGCAGTATTATTTTTTGTTGTATTGCTGAAGGAAGAGGGTTAGTAGTATTTTAAAATTTTTGCCTGTGTATTAGCTCAATGGCCTCGCCCATCTATCGCCGATCAACTCATGTCGGAACGGCGATTATTTGGGCCCACTTCGCAGCGCGGCGTGCCAGCGCAGTTTTAACGCGTTAAGGAGCTCGTGTCGCAGAAAAGCCGGTGTCGTCGGCGGCGTTGGCCGTGAACGATAAATCCCGGCATGCACTTCATAAATAAAAAGCAACTTCCAAGATGGACCAGGGTATCCGGAGTGTTAGACGAAGACGCTACCACTCAGCCACGAGTTCTATTCTTGAAAGCGGTACAAAAGCGCTTCTAGTGAATGCGGTGTTTCCTTAGAAACGTGCCGTAGAACGTTATACTGCGGTGTATATCGGTAATTATGAGCATGTTACTTACAGAAGTCGCAGTTACACGAGTAGCGAAGTACGTTTCCGCTACATTTCTTCTGCGCTCTGCGCACATGCAGAGCCATCTTGCGGCAAACACAGAAGAACCCCTCCTCGCAATGTGCGGCGCTGCCCCGACACGTGGCGCGCCACTCGCCCCTGACGCTATCACGTTCCACTCTTGAAGGCGAAGCTTAAGCATCCTCCAAATTTTCCAACTGTCTATATCTAAGAACGTTCACAAAACCTGAAACAGGTTCGTTAACTCCAACGCAAGACCACTCAAGTATATTCTTCCCATGCCACTTGTTCAAATGCCTGAAAAAGACTTCCCAGTCATTTGGAAGACAATACAGCAGAAGCGAGAAAAAAGGGCAGTAGCGGACGTGGTTGCACTAGTAAAATATTTTTTTTTTGGCCTTTGAGGACATATTATTTAGCTTGCTGGGAATTTGAGCTGCCACTTATTGTTTTTTGTTTGAGGGATTAAATAATTATGTGACAGTCTAATGCAATGCCGAGGCAAGGGTAGCATCTCTGTTGCTGCTAGTCTAGGGAAGAATGGAGTCATTACTTGCAGGAGGCGTGTCAACGCCGTACACAATCATGAGCGCTGCAGGCACCGTTTGGGAATGAACAGTTCAGCCTGATTCTGCAAAAACAAACCGTTGTCAACCTTTGATAGCACCAATAAAGGTGGCCTTGCGTTAAAGGCCTCTCCCCTCCTCCTCATTCGCCTCTGGAGCCCCATTTGCTCATACGGCATTGCTAAAGCATGACCATATGGCAAAAGATTTTCTATCTTTCGTATAAACATTGTTATGCAACCGGTCTTTGTGCAGTGGTCCGGGTAGCGTCTTATTATTTCGCTCCCGATTTACCATTCAGCTGCTGGTGAAGAGGGAGGCTAGTTTGTGATAAACATTCAAAAGGACTGCATATTTATCTGCAGCTGCATGCCTTAATCCAAGGGTAGGACAGCTGCGCCAGTTAGGTCATGATTGACCGCGATTGGGCTAGCTTGTGCCAGAAAGGTCAGGCAAGTGCAACATTTCTTCTTATTTGTGCCGCATGTCATGCCTTTCAAACATTCAAAATGGTTTGCCTGGGGGCCACACAGGACCCATCTGCCCTAAGTCATGACATCTGGGGCAAATAGTTTTCTCTCTCTCTCTCTCTATTCCGTTTGCAAGGCACTCATTCTATATGTTCAATCAGTGTGGATCTTTAGAAATTGCAATACATTTTGTGTGTGAACTTGCAGTCAGGCGCTGTGGATTCCATACGGCGTTCACTGTTTGCAGCATGTCACAACTGTCACATCATGTTCCGTGGAATCAATATGTGCAGTAATCCGTGTTCGGCAAGAAACGAATGCTCCAACATCGACAGCTGGTGTGGCGGTACCATCGAGTGAGATGGGGTGCAGCGCTGTGTGTCATAGCCTCTGGTCAGAACGCAATTAGTGAGTGGCTATGAATGGCAAAGAAGACAATCTGGCACAAGTTCTGTAAAGTCTTGTCAGTTTGACCCTCATTAATTCGGACTAGAAGCGTGATTCAGCTCCATGTAAGCTTAAAGGGGCGATGACAGGTTCGGTCGATGTATTGCCATTTTGTACTTCTATGAATAATGTACAGATATTCTACACTCAAAGTTTTAGTGCCTAGCGAGCGATACATATTACAAAAAAAAATAAACGATAGAAATCTGAATCGAGAAGCTTCTCCCACCGAGAGCGACCGCCATATGCTCGTGTGACTATACGCGGCTGAGCATCTCTGCAATGCAGGCTGCAGTATCAAATGACACGTCTCTCTCTTTTGTGGACTATTGCCACAGTGGTCGTCCCTCATACATATATTGCTCGATCAAGATATGTTACCGCATGACAGTGATGTAGAGTAAGGCATGTTTTCTTCAGCATAAGGCACGGTCACAGCCAGTGAGCTGCACGGTTAGCTTCCATAGCTTATCGACGCACGATCTGTCTTATTACACCAAAAATGATGCCAGCACGACCAACGGTCTCCTATCACTGTACTGTGGGGTTTTCGGCCCCGACACGCCAAGGGAACTGACAGCGGACCGTCGCCCGATCTGTTTGGTCGGACCGCAATCTGAGGCTGAGCGAGAACTTGACACCCAATTAGTTAACGGCTTGAACGGCTACGCTTGTCTGTAGCTTAACTGCATCAGAAAAAGGAAAACAAGCAGCTACACTTTATATGTTCCCCTTCTCATCAGCAATGACCTTGGGCAGAAATGTTAGTCGGTGCCGAACTACCGCCCCGTTCCGCGACCAGTAGGCCTAGCGCGAGCACGCGGGGTTAAGGTCTAGAGTTTCGGCGATTATGGAGCGCACATTCACAAGCTTTAGTGGTTGCATGTGGCCATGAAGTGTCTGGCAGTAGTGACCCCAAATCGACGACTGCTTACATCGCAAAGCATGTGCACATTGAGTGGGGAGCATCGATGTGACTGTCTGGCGAGCGCTTGCCAGCAGCTGTCAGCGCCGCTGGTGGGTAAACAAACAGCTGGGGGCGCAGTCGTAATCCGCGAAAGCAAAGCTCGAAAACACCATCATACATTAAAGGAAACTTCAGTGTGTCAATTGTATGCAATTTATATACTTTTCCGACGTAACATGTCTCATATTCGTAACTCGGAAGGTCAAATGGTGCAGTGTTCCAGAAAACCTTGAGCAGTATCAAGTAAGTTATAAAGAAACTGCTTACAACTTTTTGTCGTGTTTACAAGGTGTCTCACTATGTGCCGCCACTATGCTGTGAGCAAACTGCATTTCTCCGGACTGTAGAGTTATTTGAATTGGATGGAAAGTATATTCTCTACAGGCGCTTAAGGATTAAGGGGGGACGCGGGCTTTGAAAGTCGAAAAATCGCGAAAAAGTCTGCTTTCCAAAAAGTATGTATCTCGGCTGTATATCTTATAAACTACCTTTTCTGTAATTATAAACGCCTAATTCATCGTAGAACTGCTTTAAATTAAATATATATGCAACTGGGTGCGTCAGCCCCAGAGTCGCGAGCGAACGGCAAAAGTACCCAGACTTCGCGTGCGCGCCATTGCTCTGCCGCTGAACCGAGCGCTGCCATCTTGTTCTTGTTTTGTTTGTGAATGCTTGCCCCTTTTCCATGTTGCCTTCGCTGGCGGCGTCCGCGGCGTAGCAGAAGCATGCTTCGCTTGTGATTGGGGGCCTCGCAGGAATTGTTGAGCTTCCTGCGTCTCGAATTCGGGCTGTGATTGGACAAAGCGTGCTCCGTAAGAACGGGGGGGATTGCGCGACTGCTATTGGCTGCTGCGCGCGCTGACGCGGTGGCCCCTCCCCGGCGCATTGTCTGCTCCAGCTTCCTACTAAGCTGGCGTTCTTTGTGCGCTCGCTGAATCGCTTAACGTTTCACCATTTTTGAGATCGCCGTGATCATCGCTCATTACGGATTCTGATGCCGTGTTTTGAACGGTTTTGTGCACCTTGTGAATTGTCGCACGGTCGGCCACGATGCGCGCTAAGAAGTTCAAAACACTGCATACATCGTCGTTCTGTGAATGCCGTCCGAATCGCGAAGTTAGCGAAGCACGTTGCCAGCGGTCGCGGAGACGCTTCTATTAGTGCTGCCTCTGCTACACCACTATTAGACCGACTGCGCTGCCACTTCCAACTGCGTATCTTTCGCGTCAACGTAACGGGCCGGCGTTTGAAGCGTGCCTCTGTACCGACCATATCAACCTCGGCGATCTCGGCCTCCCATATCGCGTGTCATCGCAAGCGATAACGCGTTGTCAGCGTCGTCCACTATTAGCATGAAAATGCACTCTCCGAGGGAATCGGGGAGGTAGAGGCACAACATGCTTTAGTGAAAAACAAACTTTAGACTTGAAAATGCTGTTTTAAACTTCAAGGGCCATTTTCTCAGAATGAATTTTTTTCATGGTATGGTTGCTTATTCCCGCAGTATCTCTGGAACCACTAATCGGATTCCCACCTGTTTTTTTTTTTTTTTTATTGTGTGCCTGAATAATTTTCAGAGGGCACGACAAGCTCATTTTTTCAAAATATTGAGTCTGGAATTTATAATAAACAATCAAAATTAGGCTAATGCAAGTTCAATTAGTGGCACTAACGTTAATGCACTGCTAAAATTTTTCAGCAGGGAAATTTAAAAAAATGGGCTATGTCTTGTCCTGTGGTACCTATTCAGGAACCTTCATAATGAATTTCATAGTGCCAACACATTTTGCAAGTTCACCAGGCATGGTACAAGGAACCCATGTGAACCATTCTGATATACTTCTGTAACTTGAGTATCAATGTGTCCAGCTCCATGAAACATTGCAGTTATTCAAATGGCTGTGCCACGAGTCTACCCTGAAAATTTCATTCAATTATCTCAAGAAACAAAAAAGTTGGTATTCAAAGGTAGTGCTATGACGTTCGCCAGACCACTAATTCCAGCTGGCCTGTAGATTCTTTACACCTTCCCGATGCCATTAAACCCAATCATAACAGCGAAATCGTAGCACCTAATATTTTAATCCGTTTCAATAATCAGTGTTTTGGCACCGATGTGAGTGACACATAACTGTGAAGTTAGTGGATAGGACGTTTCCTTCTCGCTTGGGCGCTGATTGGTTGAGCACACACTTTAGATTTTACAATCGAATGTTGAAGTTACTGTGCAGAAAGCAAATAAAAGATGTTTTAGTTCCGCGTGTGTTCTTGAAGTGCTTGTAAACATAAGGCCTGTAAACTCTGGTAAATGCGGTGGTGTCAACAAGCGTGGTGTGGAGCATCTGCTTGCTGTGATGTAGTGGACCCTTTGTAGCGGATCGCAAAAATGAAAAAAAAAAAAAAAAAGGGAGGGAGAACAGAGAAAAAAGAAGTCTGCCAATTCGCTGTCCAGGCTCTACAGTCACAAGCACAAAGGTCACACAGCCGTCGCCAAGCACTGCCGAGGTCTCAGGGCTCCCAGTTGCCACCAGAATTCGAGATGCCGCTTTGTGGTCTCCCCTCCCGCAGGCTCCTCAAATCCCTAGGCGGCTGACAACGTTCGGATCTTGGAGGTCGGCAAAATCACTGGACAGTCCAAAATCACGTGGCTGATCGTTTCTGCTGATACTCCACAGATGGCACAAGTTGTGCCGAGGTCGCTCGTAGAGCGCGCTCCGTAGCGGGCTTCCGCCAGCAGGCCACTGCTACCACTGACGAGGGAGTTGTCATATAGTCGTTCCCGGCAGATGAACTCCTTGCTGGCCCTGTACAGGTCTAAGGTAGGCCTCGCCTTAGCTCCTGCACGCCATTCCTTCGTCTCCGCCTCTTGCACAAGTAGCACTCAAGTGATCCGCGGCAGCAGCAGTGATGGACGCAGGCGGAACGCCAAAATGACGACGCAGTTTTACTGACCGTCCACCTCGTCGACACCCCTGCAAAGATGGTGTGGAGCAGCGCCTGGTGGGCTAGGCTAGCTTTGGGTAGACGGAGAAGCCAGTCCTCATAGCATAGCTTTGCAACGACGTTACCATGGTAACGACGCTGCCAACGGTAATGCTGCATGGTAACAGCTGCAGGTCAAGTTGGGTAGGCAACCAGGGTCGGTAGCTTCCGATACGTCAGCAGAAAGCTGCATTTCTCATTGGTTCCGCCCATTGGACGAGCAAAATGGGAAAGGGGCTCCCTCTCGCCCCGGCTTATACTGGCTGTTTTTTTTTTTCTTTCTTGTATTTAGAATTTTATCAAAAGAATAACTCTATTCCACGCGCTGATTTTTGTAATTCTTTTTAAACTGATGTTGGCATGGAGCAGAGAACCAAGAGGTTGGCTGGAATTCGTGGCCTGACGAATGTCACTGTGCCCCTTCAAAGGAAATAGATAGCAGTATTTACCAATCCAAGGGACTTGCAATGCAGAGGCATGAGTAAAAGAAACAGGAAAGTGAAAGAACTATAAATTCTCCGATTTGATAATGACTATTTGCATTCATCAGTAGTGAACCCAAGGAAGTGCATACTACCGCTTTGTACACTGGGGTTGTTGGTTCGGGGTTTCACTCTGTTGTATCGAAAAGACTGGTCTAAGCCATGTGTGGTGTACATGCGTTCAATGTGGGGAGGCCAGCACACACACTTTAAGCCACTCTTTGTGGTTTACGCATGAAAGCCTCAGTTCTTTATGCACCACTAAACCCAACACAACTTAAGGCCGCTTCATCCATTTATTGACCTTAATAAATGAAACTCTTTCTGGCCATGTTTTGTGCGGCTGGACAAGATTTATCGGCAAGAAATTTGTAATTGGAAGTCTCTCCGGATGGTCAAAATTATATTGTCCTCCATTATGTTGTCCCTCATAGCCTGGTTCTATTGGTCTAATCTCGTTAACCAAACTGCTTCAAACGCATAACGTCTTCACTGAAATTGACTGGCTGTTACCAATTTGAAAGGAATTCCAGTAAGGCATAGCCTTTGTGACCTGTGAAGAAATGGGTGTCGACGTACCCATTTCACTTGAAAAAGCGATCAGGGGTGGAGGCATTTTCTTGTTCCTGCGGTTCATTTTCAGCCTAAAACTGTGTTTTTTCATTCAAAACTCAACTGACTCATATCAGCGGTAGTTATTGTGGTGCAGAGATGTCCAGGTATTGCCACTGCAGCGTGGCAGTGTCATCTGTACTAGATGGTACTGCTACGCTGCAATGCATTTCTTGCACCACACAGAATAGAGTATGGCGTACCTGCTTGCTCTTTGAATATATAGCTGCTTTGCTGAAGAGCGATAATTAGGATGGCGGCTCCCTGGTGGGGGGCACCTTTCATGCTTTCACCTTCACCGCATGTAACAAGTACCCACCAGTGTGTGTGTTTTTTGTTTTTTTTTTTTTTTGGTAAAAAGAGGGAAACTGCTCAAATTTTGCTTATTTTTTTTCATAAAAAAATGAGGGTTGAAGTGATATTATACCACAAATAGCACTTTTCAATTGAAGAGATAATAATGCAAGGCTCTTAAAAATTCACTACAGGTGGTGGCATCACCTAAGGGTTGCTAGGCTTGTGCTCCGGTGCTCGTTAGGTCCATTCGATTCACCTACACTGCATGGACTGGTTCTTATGGTGCTGCACGTGCAGTGCCATATGCTAGTGGCAGATACCACAGCGAAGAATTGCTGTTGCAGCCTTGAAAGCTGTAGCAATGTGGGTGTGTGCCCATGTCTCAGATAGTTGCGAGCCTAATGTTCTGCGAATGTCTTCCATACAAGTAGAAGCGCATATAGCTGCGGTGGGGATACAAATATTGGCTCCTGGAGAAGCAATATGTGTAGGCTTAGCATCAAAATAGAATCACCTACACTTCTCTTCGGTCTTCTTATTTTGCCCTCCCAGCTTTTCTAATCTTCCCTTATCTGCATTTCATTTGATGCAGACAGTTAACTTATGGTTGCAGGCTTGTACCTAATAGGTTACAAGCAATTGGTTGCCTGTAACAAATTGCATTCTTCTAGTTCAGTAGACGATCTAATTCAGTAATTCAGTAGAAGATGAACCCTCGGTTAAGATAAACAGTGGAGGTCGTCTCCCATAGTCAGTGCAAAAAAAAATTCTTTTTAAGGTGGACATTGCGCACATTAATCGGTTAAGATGAATTTTCACGGCTGTCCGTACTTCACCTGTGCAGCTTTACTCGACCGTCTTAGCAGCACTTAAGCAGGAAAAAAGAAAAAAAGTTTCCCGGCACCGCGGACCATCTGTGCTACCGATGCACCGCGGAACCTCGCACTTCGCCATCGGAAATGGGACTCCAGGAGGCAGGAGTGCGCCGCCGCTCGTCTTCTCACCCTTTCCTCGCTTCCCTCTCTCATCCCTAAACCGCCAGCCAAACCCAGGGAAAAAAAAGAGCAATAAAGAAAGAAAGTTGAAAAGACAAAGCAGCGAATGCAGTTTCAATATAACGCAGCGAATGCAGTTTCAAACCTCAATATAACGAACATTCATATTACGAATTATTGAATATATCGAACTCTTCCGAAAATATTTTGTCAAACGCATGTATTTTTAACTTCCCATAGCGAACGCGGTTCGGCATAAAACGGATATTACGAACGCCAAGCACTACCTCACTTTAGTAGCAGGAGGCAGGCTTCGTTGCACTAATGTGTGTTGTGCGGCGCAGCAAACGTTCAGGACTACCTCGCAGGCGCTGACAGCGCCACAGATGCCATGACGGCATTGGGAGTTGACAGCCAAAGAAATCTATGGCCTCCGAGATTACCCCCGGTGATCTCGGAGGTGATAAGAAATCGTTCGCATCTCACAATCGCTGACAGAAGCGGCGCGATCGAAGGTTGCTTTTGCTTTTTTGTTTTTGCGTCTTTCGCATTTTTAGTGTTAGCAGATTAGCAGCGGCGTCGCGGCGTCAAGTGTGGTGCGCGGGTGTGCGTAGTGCTGTGATGGCGGTAAACGTGAAAAAAAGAGCAGCACTGACGTTAAAGATTAAGCTGAAGATAAAATCGGTGCCTTCAAGGCAGTTTACAAGAGGAGGCTGATTGACACACTTCTCTTGAAGCTTCTTATGAAGCAGGACTTGAAGATCGACTTGCTGAGAGCATTGAAGCGGCATCGGACAGCGTGAAAGGCGAACCGATTGCCAACTACTTTCGGCACGCAGGTTTTGTTCCAGCAGAGGCCCGTGCATAAGGTGACGATGGGGACGATCCCGATGAAGCAGAATCGAAGCTCCGCGAGCTTGATGAGCCTGGAACGATTTTTCGCGTTTTGTTGGTGACATGCCCGCAACATTGACTGTAGAGGACTTTGTAGGCGGCGACGACATCGCGGCGACCACGGCTGTACTGACAGACGCTGAAATCGCTGTGGCAGTTTCTGAGCATCCCGCATACGAAGCTCAGGCTGACCCTGCAGACGATGAGAACATTCCGACTTCACAAGAAGCGCTTGCTGCATTGGATTTACTGCGCCGCCACTGCAGTGCTATTGAGAGCAGTGGGTTTGCCCTTGTTGAGTGTTTGCAAACTGTGGAACAGGGCGTGATACGGAACGCGATCAACACAAAAAAGCAGGCCGCGGTAACGCAGTTCTTTGCGCGTAAATAAATGGACGTGACCAATGTAGGCACCCTCAGAGTTGCTGTGCCTTCTCTGATTGAATTTCGCTGCTCTTGCGGGTATTTTCTACGAAATTTTATATTACGAATTATGGATAGAGCGAACTATTTTCCGGTTTTTTAACTGTTCGTTATAACGAGGTTTCACTGTAGTGATCATGTGATAGTGTCGTCATACCAGTGGTACCAGCCTCAGCGCCTCTGCTGCATCTGACAGACTGTTGATTCCTTGTGGTGTGCGTGCGGGTTGTGTACTACTATCTCCGACCAGGCTCGTCGTCACCTCATGGCGTACATTACGTTTGTTTTAGTTTGTGCCCTGTTCGCCGTGTTGCTAGTATGGTTAGTCAGCCAACAACTCTAGAAAAGCCGCTCGAGCGTAGTGAGAAGGTTGAAGTTTTGCCCGAAATTCGCGCTGGTCGGCTTTTAAAGACTGAAATAGCGCGCAAGTTCGGGTTTGCTGAAAGCACTGTGAGCGGTATTGTGTAAAGATTACCAGTGCTTTAGAAGAAGGTGAGCTTGCGGCGAAGCGAAAGAGGATGCGCACAACTATGCACAAAGATCTAGAAGACGTTCTGCTTGCCTGGGTGAAGAGGGCGCGCAGTGCGAATGTTCAAGTGATTGGAGTAATACTAAAAGCAAAAGCGGAAAAAATTGCGCTGCGACTGTCGGCATGCGATGGTTGTCTCGACCGTTTTCGGAGATTGCATGGACTGGCCTTTCGTTGTGTTATCGGTGAAGCCGCTGCCGTGGACTAAACTGTCTGCAGCGATTGGAGGCAGAAGCTGAATGACCCAATGGAGGAATCTGACTCGCAAGATATGTACTATGTGGATGAAACTGCCCTTTTCTACCAGCTGCTTCTGAACAAAACGTTTCCATTTGCTGGTGATAACTGCGTGGCGAGGAAGCACAGTAGGGTTTGGGTGACGGTCTTCGTGGGTGCAAATATGACTGGAACTAACAAATTAGTTGCTGGTGATTGAAAAGTCAAAAGCTCCTCGCTGCTTCAAAAACGTAAAATCACTGTTGGTCACGTACATGGCTAATTCAAAAGCGTGGATAACGCGGGCAGTGGAGTCAAGAGATGGATCGTCACTTCCAGAGAGAAGAGAAAAGTTCTTTTGATAGTTGACAGTTGTCCTGGACACGGTCACGTCATCCGACTTTCTGCCATTCGTCTGGAGTTCCTATCAGCAAACACAACGGCAAAGCTCCAGCTTATGGGCCAAGGGGTGATCAGCAGTTTGAAGAGGCACTGTCGTCGTTCCCTGCTGCAATGGATGCTAATTTGCATGGAGAGTAATAAGCAGTACTCAGCGGACGTGCTTAGTGCCGTCCACCTGCTGACAAGTGCCTGGGAGCAAGTTAATGCAGTCACCATTGTCAGTGCCTTCCACCATGTGGGGTTTGTGGTGCTAAGTGACTGCTCAGCCCAGAATGACTGCGATTCTGTGAGGACTGTACTGAGAATTTGAATGAAGGAAGCATTGTTTCTGCGCTCAGCAGTAAAGGTGTTTTTGTTGACATGAGTGTATATATCAGCATTGACGAAACTGTGGAAACGTGCTGGGCTGGCACCCTGGAAGGTCTATTTGACCTTCCATCACCTGCCATCAGAAGCTGCTGCTGATGATGATGACGGCATGGATATTATGCCTGTATCTGCACCGGTCATCTGCGATCAAGCTGACGCCTGCCTGGATACATCAGTGTAGTTTTTTTACAATGTGAGGGCACTGAAAAATATATTGAAAGTTAAGTGAGATGTCTGCATTTGTAACGGCCAGTCGATTTTCATATCAGACTCGGAAGAAAAATAAGACTAGCTAACCGTCAGCAGTGCCTGATACCTGCAATTGCAACGTGTGCAGTGTGCCCAATCAGTATGCAATAAATGCTTATATTGCAGTTATTTTTTTGCTGAAAGGCCATTTCATTCATTTGTTCTCATATACGAGGTATTCGCACACTGCATCCTCAAACATCATTTTCGGAAGCACTCCTGATTAGGTGAACTTCTGATAGATGAACAATTTTCATGGTCCCCTGGAGTTCGTCTTGAAGGGAGTCTACTGTATTTTAATGCATTGATTACTTTTTTAAGGTTTAGTATCCTTGGTAATCTAGCTACTTTTTTCAGTATTTAAGAAAAAAAGAAAAGTAATCGGCGGTCAGGAACCTGAACTCATTGGCAAACACTGGTGCGGCATTCTTTTGCATTTAAGCGGCACACATGCTTCAATTATAGTATGCGGACTCTCGTATACCGGTCACAAAAAATGCTCTTCGTTCGTGCATGTCGTCCGCTGTAGACTGGAAGGCAACAAATATTGGAAAAGGTGATCTGTAATCCAGGTCTCCGACTGGATTTGAAGAGTGCAGGAAATGCTGCTCTAGAAGTTCTCCAACTCTGCGGTTATAAGTCTCCATTAGTAAACTTCATTTCTCACAATTTACTCGGGGGTAAGGGTTTCTAGCAAAATGGAAAACCTGGAATTGGTGGGGAAGTTTCGTGTTACTGGAAAAAGAGGGGAATTATCAGGGATGTTAAAAAAAGTGGCCAGGTATGGGAAGAGGACCAACTGAAATTAACAAAATGGTCTGCTGTGAATTGCCGTCAGCACCTAGCACATGGTATGTTCTTATTGACAAGGCATCTTTTCTCTTGTAATGTGAATAAGACATGGCATCTTGCCCATTTTAAAAAGATCTCATAAACTTGTCCATGAACTGAGCATTTTATATACTGGTTACCACACTCTAGGTTTGGGATTGTGCAGATCACTGAAGAGAGATACGTTCAAAAGTATTTTTGTGAAATAAGACGTAACCAATAATATGCCGAAGTCCACTTGTTAGAGCATGAGGTGCTGTGTTGGCCTAGCAGGCTAGCAGGGCATCAAAATCCATTTAGAAAACTCTGTCTATGAACACATTGTTGTGTTTTTTGTTGCAGCGTTTGCTGTTTCAGTGTGTGTGTGTGCGTGCTCTGCTAAGCTTGAATGAAGTGTACGTAAATGTTCTGTATTTGGATACAACTCAAGGAAAAGGGAGTGTTTTGCCCCCTCAAAGGGCCCGATTCACATGACGTGGTGGATAATCTTCGTAGACTTGTTAGCGTGACAGGGCAAGGTCTGACAGATAGAAGGGGCAAGGCACCTGCCCCTCATCACTGCACCTCATCAGCGTCGCCAGTGGCATTGTGAGCGACAAATCACTAGCATGCATATCGTAGGTTTGTATCACTGCATGCCTCTGGGTTCTTATTACTTCAGGGATGGAACTGTAGGGCCATTGGTATTAAATGAAAGATCATATTGCGGGCTCGGCTCAGCTCCACACTTGGGCCAAAAAGCCATTGGAGATCTTTGGAGTGTGTGAAGCTGATGCTGGTGCATTTAAACGTTGCCAGCGCAAGCCTTTATAGAAACCTTTGAAATTTCGTGTAGGCGTTGAACAGAGCCTGATGTTCGATTTATGTCTGTAAATCATGGAACTCTCATTCAAAAATTGTGGCTTGTTCAGAAGAACTCTCACTGACTTGACACAGGGTCGCTGGCATGCACCTAGCAGCTAGTGGGCATGCATGATAGTGGTAGGCCCCGCATAACAGAAATTCGTTGACAGCCATTGCAAGGAGCACTTTGGCCATTCATGTGCAACTTCAAATAACTGCCAGGGCTGAAGTCTTGGTCATTTAAGTGTGCTGTGCTCTGAAGAAAGCATTACTGCCAAGATCACTTGCCTGTTTATCGTTCAAGTGCACCATTTATGAATCCATTAAAGAAAAGTTGCGCTTTTGAAAGTATGTTGAAGTACCTGAAATGATGCTTTCATTTCTGGTAAGTGCATCAGCGCTGTCATGCTGAATTTTGGCAGGAATTGGAGCAATTTAATTTCATGAAAGCTGTTTGATGAAAACCCAGATTGGTCATATTGGTTTTATGAGCATGAATGCCGTGGCATAGGAATACTGGCTCAAAAAAACCTACTTGTCATATCCATTGGAAAATAAGCCCATAGAGCCTGGTCCCTGGAGGATTGCCATACCATACCGTACAGCACACTTTTACTGTTACAACTTTGATCTAACAACAAGAGATTGCAGTTTAATTGTTTATTAAACTTGTGATAAAATGATGCAGTGTTTCCAAATAGCATCACCTTACCCTTCATCATTTGAGTTAACTTGCTCATTTTGCTAGTGCACATTGAGAGCACTTTTATTTGCAATATCTTCATTTTTTTTTTCATATCTATATTTGTTTTGTGCAGTGAGATGTATTCTTAGTTTAAAGTTACCAGTACTATTTTTTTAATTGGCATCCAATATTTATCATAACTTGACAAGCGAAAATGGGTCTGTTACTTTCATTCGCACAAATCTGGCCGACAGTTCTTGCAAAGTTACCGTGTGTCCCACTGTGTTGTCTGCATGCTAAGCATTCCAGCATTGTTCAAAATGTCAACAAAATAAGTTGGTGCAATATTAAGGTGAAAACAGGCAAGTGAGCGAGGGATGGCGCAGAATTCTCAGACCAGGTGGCTTGCTTGGGCCGACTAAATCTTTAGGCTCTTATAGACCGTTTTATCATAAACGCTGCCATTTTGTGTATGTGGCGCCATCTAGCGGCCGAGTTGTGAACAACCGCCATGCTGGTATGTGGGATCCCATCTGCGGAACAGGCGACAAGTAACGGAAATCGGCATTTTCGAGCTTTCACGTGCAAATTTTTGCTTTCTGAAAGTACCTAGCTGAATGAGAAAAAGGTTTTCAGTAGCAGTGAAGCCATTCGGTCAGAAATGACAAAAACATATGCTCCTGATCAGGCCGGCTTAAGGCTACAAGCCTGATTACAATTAGTGTGTAACTTTTATGTGGCACAGAGAGGCGGCGGCGCACCACTGGCAGTGATGGCAGCTTTCGATCTACTTTTTATTCTTAAATGATTTCTAGAGATGGCTTACCGTAACAATTTGAGGAAAGAAAGCGAATGTAGCCGTTTCATGTCACGTTTAGGAGCAATGCTAATCGCGCTAGGTTAGTTGGGTCAACCGATCCTTCATATACTCTTTACTGCTTGAACGGCTACTGCGGAAGTTCCCACACCTCCACTGGGGTTCTATTCTTAAGTATCCATTATCCATTTCGGATCCATTTACTCTATCCTGGCTACTTTTGTTGGGTGACAATCAGGCAGGGTGTTCAAGCGTCCACTACTAGGCAATCGGATTTCAGCATTGCCTACATGCCTCGACCACCTGTTTGCCGGTATGTGCGGGGAGTGGCGATGACTTGTCAACAGCGGATTGCTATCCTGCAATTTCTCCGACTGGGCGTTAGTTGCGTTTGTCTGATGCTACCGTCATGCTGACATTAAAATACAAGATAAAATGGACAAATCATACCTATGGAATAGGGACCTTAAATTATGTCCCATAATGACCTCGTCGAAAGTTGCTTTTGTCAACAATTATATAGTCCATTTTTCGTCGCAAGGTTTGCTTACTGCAAGCAATCGCTGCTATTCCTATGATCATATTCCCATTTATTATCGGCAGCAAAATCTTACGAGATGCGTGTTTAAAAACAAATATTTTAGCGCTGTTTCACTAAATAAGTTGACAACCAATTTATTAGCATATCGTTGTCTTCAAGTGGGACAGGATATTTCATACTTGCATTAACCTCAGGTGACTGAATCGAAATAGTTCTTCTTTACCTGGCAGCATCTCGTAAATATTTGCCGCAATGAATATCATCTGCTTGTTGCCCAAAGTCTGCCGCTGTTGCACGGGTATTCAGTTTTTCCGGTCCCTACTCTACAAACACAGTGTTTGGAACTCGCACGAAAGGCGGCCAAAGCGAAACATTTTCGGTTGGGGCTTGGAATTCAGAAGCTACTCGTCTTTGCCCAATTGAGTGAGTTGCAAGTGGAACAGTGTAGAGCAACACACGCGCATACCACTGCTGTTAATCTTTTATCTTCTGTTAATCATCTCCTTTTGGTTGTTGTTTTTTTTTTTTTTTTTTGTTAACGCAAACAACTGAGTAAAAAAAAAAAAAAATTGCGTTAACCGCGGCAGCTCTTAGCAGCTAAACTGCGGCCGGCGGAAATGCAACGATCAGGGAAATAAAGGAAAGAACGGGGCGAAAGAAGAAAGAACAGGGAAAGAAAGCACATCGCTCACATCAGCTAATCGGCTTAGATACTTTGCGGCTATTCAAGACACTCTGTGTGCAAAGGACTGCAACGTGTGCCCTTTCTCTGTAATGCCCTGCCGTCCCCGCTACGGCAGAAAAGTACAAACTGTGGCACTGCAGTGTTCTAGTGTGCTTTTCTGCATGTTACATCATAGCCTGCATTGCAATTTCTGAAATGTCAGCCAGTCTGCCGTGCACTTCTGCAAAGTAAAAATAAAAGGGCAGGAACTCACTAGCCAAATTTCATCGATCAAACGGATGCCAGATGATGAGGTGGTGCATTTGAATGATGAATGCTTTGATCTCAAGTCAGAGACCACGTTGTGTGTGATGTGAAACTCAAAGGGGAATTTATGTTTGCTTTTATGCATAAAATCTGCAAAGCACTATTAGCGCTGTAGAATGAAGCAGCACCTCTATTTATCGTAGTAGTCGGGAATAGCATGATTAGGAGTCCCGTGTCTTGCAGGTGCACCTTGCGCAGTCTGCTACAACATATGTTTCGCTAACGAGAGCTGGGTAAATTCGAAGAACGCTGATATATTCTTCTGTGAGACTTCCAAAGGGATGTTCAGGCAGTTCAATCTAAGCAATAGTTTTATATATCTGGGTTGGACTGTACATAGAGCTTACGAAAAAAGAAAAAAATATTGCTACACGACCAAGCTTTGCAGTTGACTGAATAAAGGCAGGTAAAGAATCTGGTACATGTGCTTAATGTGCTGGGACTGCCACATAACCTGTTTGCTTACTCCTGAGGCAGATGAACATTGAGCAATCAGAAGTATTGTTGCTCTCACTTATTCTGGTTCTGATGCGATGCTTCCATTTAATTTCTGCGACTTTAAGTTTGCACTCATAAAACTGATGTAACTGGTGTAAGTAACACTTAATTTTTCATTGCAATTTTTAGGTCATTACGAAAGCAAGAAAGTGGGCAAATAGTAAGTTTTCGTTGACATCGGAATTTAATCTGTTGCAGCGCGAAAAAACAGTAGTGTTGCTTGCGCAAGCAGTGACATTTGACGAAGGGAGAGTGTACAACACAAGCGCTGTCCTTCATCAACTCTTCCAATTTGCTTCCGGTTATTTTTTCGAAACAAGTGTCTTAGTTAGAACTAGACTGGCATGCCATACTCACTTATGAAGTGCCTTTGCATGTGGCTTCACGTAATAAAATTTGAGGTATTGAAACATGATGGCGTTCTTGCCGTGCAATTGTAACTCTGATTTTACAACACTCTTGCTGGTAGGGGCAGCGAATACAAGCCATAATTAGTGCACTCGTCGCGTGCATGCCGTTTGTTGCATGCTAATGGATTTGAAACAGATAAAAACGGGTGGAAACGCTGCTCCATTTCCTCCATTCTGCTCCAAACTGCTTTTTCTGCTCCGTCCTGCTCCAAAATGTAATATTGCTCCAAAACTGCTCCAAACCTTAATGTTTTGTCATCAAATTTAGCAGAACCTGGTTATACCACTCAGTGGACCTAGCAAACTTTTCTGTCTGCAATGAACTACATGAGTTGTTCTAATGATTCTGCTGTGACAACAAGCACATACTTCACCATCGAGCTTCTTTGTTAAGGACAAATGTGCCAAACCTACAAGAGGCAAAAGCACACTTGAAGTGTTATAGGGCGATGACACGAAGGTGCAAATCACTAAATTTTCTCAAGAGTGTTGGAAAGCCATACAGGGCATATGGCTGTTGAATGGAAGCGTGTTGAACTTAAGGCAGCCTCAGCGTCGCTAAAGCAAAAGCATGTGGAGCCACTGGCAGAAGTTTACGAAGTAAATAATCTGAAGAGGAGAAAAGGCTACCCATGAGTGCTGTCAATCCTCCTTGCATGCAGCACTGACTAGTGCTCAGGAATTTATCGACAAGCACAGGATCGAAAAGGATGTGTACAAGATAGCATAAATGTACTGCTCATCCCAAACTAGTGGTGGTACTTGAGTGCATCGAAGTACTTTGGTAAACTTCATGTTTGAATCTATCAAGTGGTGAAAAGCTTTGATCAGACTTGATTTTCAGGTGTGAAAAGTAGAAAAAAGCATTCCATTTGCTTGTGTTGTTCCAAATTGTTGCTCAGGCCAGTTGTGATATTTTAAGCATCTGTACATGTTTTGGCTGTTTGTCTTGCCTTGTCAGAGTTACATGCACAGTCAAGCCGAGCACTGAACTTTGAAAAAAAGGGGGGGGGGGGGATCAAAATGGGTTTTTTGTATGTCAGAAATTGAAAATTGCAATTAATAAAAGCATTCTATCCTAAAAACATGCTCCAAAACATAATTGGCATGCTCCAGAACTCTTATTTTACAGTTCCAAAGCTGCTCCAAAGCGGTGTTATTACATCTCCCCGACATGCTCCAAAATGTTCAAGCCTGCTTCCACCCCCTAGAAAAATAGAAGTTGAAAATTGCAACAGCCATTGTAGAAAGCAGATAAAACTGCCATGTTAGTCAATTTTCTTACTGTGGTGACCCACAATTATCACCTTCTCAAACTCCTCATTTGTCCTTAAATCTACATTTTTTGTGCTGGTGGATGTTGTCCTTTGGTGTTTAGTATACTTTTGTGGCGGCCGATGACTCAACAATGCCTCATACCTCCGTTCTGCATTGGTTAGGCTGCTTTTTTTATCTCAAGAATATGGCCTCGCTCACCCCATTTGCCACACACGCAGAAAGCTAACAGAGTTGGCGGAGCATCTACTGCAACAGTGCCCCATGTTTCAAGGCTGCCAGGGGAGAATGTAGCGCTTCCGTTGTGCAAGCAAGCTTGGGCTCTATTCAGTGGTACTGTTGCCAACCTCGTATGTAGTGCAACAGGTCACAATGGCGAGGGCATTCAGTCTGTCCTGCAACCAGCATGTCACCTAGCTTGTTATTGAGGCAAATTGGCAAGTGCAAAAACGGATGTTATCAGTTGTATTTGGTATGAAGGACACAGCACAAGAGAGTCCTTCAAACTACTGCAAGTATATGGAGCAAAAAAAACCCAGCAGTTGTATACTATCTGCAATTATTCGAATGTAGCATACTATCTCGCAAGATCTTAGTTATGACATAGCTTTCCTTGAAGCACTTTACCTTACTACTTGCAGAACAAATTAGGTTCCATAGTGCAAATAAATTGCAGCTGTATGGTAATGAGCACTAAGGTACAAAATAGCATAGTAATCAGTTTCCAACAGGTGCTAAGAACATTGCTTAAATAAGCGTTATGTGCATGAAAGGTGCTTTTTCCTTCTTGAATATGGCTTCGACGGTCGCTTTTCAATGGAGGTGAAAAGCCAGACGCCCATGTGCTGTGTGATGTCAGTGCACGTCGAGAAAACCACGTGGTCGAAATTTTTCAGCCTCTCACTACGATGTCTCTTACAGCCCGAGTCGCTTTGGAATGTTAAACCCCATTAATCTTGTCTTCTCTTGAATAATGTACCAGTTTTGTGAGCAGTAGGATTGTTAAGAAATGCTCTGGTTTATTTTGAGAAAGAATTTTGGGGGCATGTGGGCTATATTGATGCACTTATATCTTTGAGAGTGCAGTAATACAGAGCTAAATTTTAAATTGCTTTCAAATGTTCCTAAATTTGCGGAGAAAACGGACCAGTTTCATTGCGTCAAATTTATTTGAAAGTCTGGGCAGCAGTAACAGCAATAGAAAAGTAGAGAACAGCGCAACAGCAACTGTATTTTGCTTTTCCATCGATGCTTTATGGAGTGCGCACTGTCTGTGGTGTCAGAGCAAGGCTGCTTGGAAATGGTCAAGGCCGCTCTGGCATCTTGCGCAGTGCCCTTTCCCAAGCTGCGTGCATTCATGTGAATAGGCTGCCCAGGCATGGAAATGGCATTTGAGCGCACGGTTGTGGTGCATTGGAAAACTGCGTCGATGGAAATAAGGGAAACGCTCATTGGCGCCAATGAGCATCAGAAATGGCGGCAGCTAGGCTGTGTTGGCTGGTTGATGCATGGTTAGTTAGAGCAGTTGCAATTGCTGCTGGCCATTGGGAATGTTGTATAACAGTCGAAAACCACTACAACCAGCTCTGATTCAATGAAATATCTCCAGTTTCCCGTGAGCTCACCGTAGGAAGTAGTGGAAGAAATTGCAAGAAAGCTCACCACAATGAACCTTTTGCTATGCGGAGCTGGGGTTTAAACATGTCACACAGGTGCGAATGACAAAACCGAAAGCACGTCATTGCAGTTCTAGTCTATATTGTGCACTTGTACTAGAGCTGTGCATTTGCGTGGGATAGGCTCGGATCACTCGAAAGCCTTCTCCCTCGGGCCCGGGCCAAGGTATATTTGTCTGAGGCAGGCCCGACCGGGCCGGACATCCCGTACACGAACACATGCAACTTCTGTGAAACCGCGAATACCGCTATCGTGCAATAAGCGGGAGAATACACATCATTTTCCCACATATTCCTCATGCGAGCGCTTCAGAGTTCTTTCCCGGCGTCGACACGCCTTTCCACCCTGCCTCCTTGTCGTGAACTTTGGTAGCCGTCAATGACAGAGCAGATGGGTCACTTGTGGGCTATTTAGTGTCAAGTTTCGCATCTCTGCTTGGGTAATACCGGCGCTGATATTTAGGTGTCCATTTCGAGATCCGCGCCAGGCTGTCGCCTATAATCGTCTCTGTTGTGTCTTACTCCTACTTTGACATGGCCTCGTTTGAAATGGAATGTAGCTCGAGAGCATCTGCGATGCAAGTTTCCTCTGGTGTCTCTTGTTGCGAAAAGTTCATGGGAAAAGCACGCGGTGAGCAAGGAGAGCTCACCGATTAGTTGGCCATAAAAATCTACCCCTTGTTTAGGTTTAAAGCTATTGCACTTTTGTAGAAGCAAAAAAGCTGCTCACAAAAGCATGTAATTCCAGCCACAAGGTATAGAATCGAAGGAAACTTCAGCGCTACCGGATTTATTATCCAGGAGGGCCGCAAAGGCCTCAGTTCAATCCCTAACGTGTTTTGCACAATAAGTTAACTTTGTGTTTGTGCTGTGCCTCCAATATTCAGCAAATTTGTCACTTCAAACGTGAAAACTCTACTTCAAGATCTTGGATAAACTTATCATCCTGAAATTATTTCCTTCTGTATCATTCATCGCTTCAAATGGAATTGGAACATGACTGGCCGGGCTGGGCCCCGGTCTCAAATCTGAGCGTCGGGCCGGGCCGGGCTCATGCCTTTGCAGAGTTGGACTGGGCCGTACTTGGGCCTGTAGAGTCGGGTTAGGCTTGGGCCGGGTTCTGGCACAAAATTTTGGCCCGTGCACGCCTCTAGCTTGTACATGTCCGGTTGGTGTTCATTTGGAAGCCAGAGTTGTTTCCTGGAACTGTTTGTGGCTGTTTCCTTTCGCACCTTTTTGTGGAAAGTTAGATGTGTGCACATTCTCAGGGGTGGAAGTGCTGCGTCTTATACTGTCGACGGCCGAGCGCTCATCGCAAAAAAGATTCAGTATAGACACAGCAGCATCCACACTCATATTATCAAAGAAATTTGTATGAGCAAAAATCAGAATGCAGACGAATGTAAAAGGGACAGCCATAGCTACCCACTAGCGCACATAGAGCACCACAGACGATTGCGGCATTGACTATATGCATGCTGCGGGCCCCTTAAAACTTATTTCGGCACATACAGCTCGACAGCAGACCACGATGTTGTCATCGTGCAGGTCGCATGCCTCCACCAACTGCTCGGGGCATGGAGGAAGGAAAGAATTCAATTCCTTCTTCCATGGCTCGCGGTGTTTAGCGCCACTGGCGGTTGTGATTTTGACAATTATTCCGTGGTCCCGGTGGAAGCCGTGCTTGACCTTAAACAGCCGAAGGAGGAGCAGAAGACTGGTAACTTGCGCTTTTGCGTCATACTCTTAAATAGTGAGCTTAAGTGTCCCCAATAATGTAGCACCTTACACTGATAGGGCGTGATAGGAGAATAATGTAGCAGGCAAAAGAAGCTTCCACCGTTGCTATCGCAATTCAACTAGGGTTAACCAGAGTTAAACCACAACAAAGTTTTTGCGGGCCGCACGCAGCCGCAGATTTTCAAAGCACGTATAGTGTAACGCTGACCACGGTGTGTTGTGCTCACAGAACTGTGGTCATGGTTCGCACATTTATTTCATCCACAGTGGATCGGCAGACTTGTTCTTATTCTGAACAGAAATTAATAGCAGTTAATCTATTGCAACTACTCTTGGCAGTAGGGCTTTTTGTCTATTTTTTTTTTATGAATTTGAGCGAAAACTTTTAAAACCATTGCACACCTTATCACTAGATCTGCCCAGTGGCTGTTTATGCTGTTTTTAAGCAATTTGCAAACAAATGCTCAGCCTGCTCCTACATAATACTTTCGCTTATCCAAAGCTACTCGTCCCATGGCTGCTCCGAAAACCTAGAGCCTTCTTCCACCCCTGCATCCTGGCTGCTATAGCTACAGTCTCATATTGGCTAGTGGCGTTTTGCCACAGCACATGCGTGAAAGCGTACTGTCATCATGCTCATGACTCGTGGATGTTTTAGGGTGCCAGTTTTGGCTTGTTCCTATGTGAAAGCAGCAGTAGACTAGCAGTAGGCTGTGTTAAACTCTGCGATCCAGTGGAAACCTAGTTGTGTATATGGTGTTGGCATCTGCAAGCTTCTTTTAAAACCTTAAGCATTAAGAACTATTGCCCATAGCAGTACAGTAAAACCTCAGTAATCCGGCATGGCGATATTTGAAATTCCATGGAAGCTTGCATTGGTTTGGCTAATTTGAGAACAGGAAGTTATATGGAGGATGCCTGAGTGCTCTATTAAAGGGCTTATGAAAGCTATATACTAAAATAGTAAAACTCGCATGAGCAATAGGTACCCCATGAATTCTCTCTGCAGGGCAAAAATTAAGCTAGCTTTATTAGCACTGAACATATGGGCGATCGAAACTGATGCTCCCCCTTTCTCCCCTCAACCCAACCCACGCCTGTGCGCAAGATAAAAAGAAAAGTCTCGAAGGCGCCCCACCACGCCCCGTCCCGCCTGCGTTGATCGTCTGCACTGACGTCGGAGAGGAGGTTTGCACGTGGAGATGTTTCTCCAATCGTTTGCGAGCGGTCGCCAGAGGCACTTTTTAAATTTTATTTGCAAATTATCGTCGCTACGCAAAGTTTTCAAATTTGGCTCGAATGCTATAAAGACCACTTCTATGAATTTCTTGCATTGGATTTTTACCGCAAGTAGCATTTCGGGACCCTTGTAAATTCAGAACCTTGAGCTGTCGTTAGTGCAGCTTGTGTAACGCAACATAGAGGTGCAGTATTTTTGGAAATTTTAGACCGGATTTTTCGAAAACATTGGAAAAAAATGGAAGAGGAAAGAATTTTTTTTACATATGATAACAGTTTATTTTCAGATTTCAAGAGCTGTAGCTCATAATGTACATAATGCGAGTCAAATGCTTTGCCTTTTCAGAAACAAATCCAGGATTTAAGAGGTCGGTTTATAGGGACCGGGCGCCCGTTGTATGGCGCCACCGTCACCTCGGCGGAACACAAGCCCGTGGCGGAGTGCCCAGGCAGCTGAGCGGCGCAGTCGCTTTCGTTCTGCGAGGCGTTTTTGAGCATGTCCCTACCCGTCGTTTTGCGGTGTGGTTTGAGCTGTTTTGAGTAATCGCAAGGAGTATTTTTTGACCGGGAAATCTTTAAACAGGAAAGAACCATCCTCGGCAGGGCGTGCATTTTTTTTTTTTTTTTAAATTGCCCGGCGCATGGTATTTCTGTTATATACTCGAAAATACCGCGCACGTGACTTCACCATGCGCTAGGAACACCTTCGTTAGGCACTTGTTAAGACGACTTCGAAGACGGGAATTGCAGCCGTGTAGCCGTGGCGCCATAGTAGTGGTAGTTGTAATGGTCAGCGTTCATGTAAAATGAAAAAGATGCTGCACCTGTCTTTTTTGGTAATAGCTAGGCTCGAACGATTCAGAGTAGAATAATAGCAAATGACATTCCAGTTTCAACCTTGCAACAAGAGCTGTAAAAGGAGAAAAATAACAAACAAGCAAGGCAAAAGTAGGATCCTATTTATGGTTGGAAAAGCAAACACACATATACTTCAAGGACTTCCTGCACAATTACGCTACAATAGCTCACTGAACAATCATAATATAAGCCAAATGAATAATACCACCTCAGCATCATTTTTACTTATACGAACGCTCTTGTTGAACACGTTGGAGCTGCTACATATAATTGACTTAGAAAATGTTATACTCTAAATACCTTTCTTTCGACATGCTGCAGAGGTTGTGAAAAGAAAGATTAAACTTCCTGCTATCAGTGGTCCTATTTTTTTGGATGCCTACTATGATAGAGAGATCTTGGTAGTATTTGGCTTTTGCTTATTTAGGCTTTTTCTCAGTGCAGGAAGTTCAATGCGATTGACCGCAGCTGTCTTGAACATTTGAAGGCAATAGTCCAATACTGTCAAACTTGAATACAATCGAAAAAACACGCACACACGGTGTGATGTATTGTAAAATAAGCCACTGACAACTAAGGCAGCGTTCTATTGTTAAATGAATCCCTCTGATGGCTCGTTCGCTAAGGTGTTCTACTTTCTCAGCGTACCACAAACTTGCGGGGTCGATACCTGATGAGTGTGAGGGGACACGACCATGTAGATAGTTTTCTATTTGCACGTAAAGGAATCCGGATAACTGAAAGCCATTCCTTTGACTATGTCAGCGAAAGTAGCTGCGCAAACATTGTCTCTGCCCATCACTGAAGATCGTAACGCAGCCCGAACGACGATGGTGGAGCTGCCTTTTTTTTTTTTTCCATGCTGGGGTTTTCTTGTACACAGGCGGGGAAATGCTAGCGTTGCAACTTACGCTGTTGGGTTCCTTCGATTTCCAATTGTCAATGTGACTGCAGATGGAGTGCGGCGTCGACTCCGAGACTCTCGTGCCGTCACTCCTGGGGAACAGAAGGCACAAAACATCCGGTAGCAAGCGGAATTTGAAAAATTCGGCACTTTCCATGACCACGCAGTAACCAAATATGTAGATTCGTGCCTCTGTCTTTCAAAGAACCATGCTTAGGTCACCTGCCACTCATGCTTGTGTGAAAACCCGTAGAAATGAA
Organism: Amblyomma maculatum; assembly: GCF_055883805.1. NCBI lineage: Eukaryota > Metazoa > Arthropoda > Arachnida > Ixodida > Ixodidae > Amblyomma > Amblyomma maculatum. The sequence continues at coordinate 258,771,977 of NC_139344.1, forward strand.
TCGACTTAAGAGCGTCCGACCAGTTTGCGTAGCTGCCAGTGCAGCCAACAACGCACCACGTTTCGCCAGCCTTGCTTGGCCAGACTCCGTTTCACTGGACATATTCACACAACTAGCCCAACTTTCTGCTCTCTTGAGGATATATTCATGCACAACATCATCTAAACCTTAGGATTTCCAATTTCCACACAAACCAACAACAAACAGCACGCTCCAATGCACTGGCAATGCGGCCAGGGGCCGGCGCATTCCAGCGATTGAGCGATGTGCCGAAAAGCGGCGCCACCCGTTCAGCTGTCCGGTCCCTATAGAGCCATCCTAGAAGCATCACCTCGAAAGTATCCAATAGCCATCATTAGCTGGACTATACCCACTGCAGCGTGAAGGCCTCGAACAAGTAGACTAGTAACCAATGCATTTACCAGTTTTTTGTAAATAGACTTTTTAGAATTGTTAGGCAGTTCAAATACAGAGATCTCTCTTTTGCGGCTGCTAATAAACTAAACCACACACTTTTTTCCACGACCTCTTGGCAAGGTAGTATAATACGCACAGTTTCGTCATTGTTTCGGCTATAAAAACTTTCACCAGGGGCTGAATGACCGGGGGGTGAAAAGATGTTCTGCCCATTATTCAGAGTCCGTCATCGGTGTCTTCATCTGAAGACAGTGATGATGTTTAGACATGCGTGCACAAAACAGGCTTTTGCGTTGGTTTATTATGCAGTGTATGTATGAATATTGGCTAAGTCAGACTAGTTTCACTTACAAGTAGCTGATAATGGTGGAATCTTGAAAGTTTTGATCCAGAGGCATCGCCGTTTACTCATGCAGATTCCCGCCCACCATGTTGAAGGCTTCATGTGGTTAGCAGCAGTCCATATTTTAGACCTTGACCATTTGCCTATGTTGGCCTGTATTCTGCAACACCAGAGTACACGTTTCTGACTTTAAGGTTTTGTTTTCCTACAGGTTTGCAGTAAAGTGCACGGGATGAACTGTAAATTCTGTTCTTTGAGATTCTGTTCACTTTGCAAAAGAACAGAGCTCCATAGATTCTATTGCATCTCGTCTGCTAGATTATGAGGCAAATTTCTCATGTTGGACAACGGGGTGTGACCACTTTCCACATCTCTTGTACAAGCCTTTGCGATAGGTTTCATCAAAGTATGGCATGATTTCAATGCTACTCGGAACTTTTTATCCAGAACGATAAGCCTTGTCGAACTTCCAAGTTTTTTAATTCTAGCAATTTCCTGCAAGACCTCCCCTTGTTTTTGAAAATGTTTTAAAGGAGAGTTAAGCACCACTCCATCTTGTCTTGCTCGAAAGCTTCAGGCTGCAGCTCACACCTTTGCTGCACTTCGTGTCCTGCCTTGAATGCGGCCAATGCCACATGGGCTTTCTTTGCGTATTTGAAGCCTTCCTGTGAATGTAGTAGTTGATTGTGCCAAGAGTAAGATATTCATCAGCAGGATCAGAGAGAGTATGTCGCAACCATTCGCTATAACATGAGGAATTGAGCATATACTCCTTTCATATTGCTAGCATTGTCGGTTACTAGCACCTTTACCTTTGAGCAGTACAAAGTGTGGCAGGTTGGCCAGCGTTCTTCCAGCCATCGGTGACAGACTTTGCTTGACGCCTTTTCAATTGAATTTTTTATTGATATGGTAACTGCCTGGTACTCGGGTGTCTAGCAGTGTGCAAGGGAAGGTGTGCTGGCTTGGGGAGTTGTAAGATGGTCCGAGTGCTTTAAAGAAGTATAGGCACCATATTTCGGTATGGTTTTTCTGTACTTAAAATGTCATCGTATCAATGAACTGGGTAACACTTCTATTCACTGATGCTGCACTGCTTACTGCACTGATGTTTTTGCTTGAACTGAGACTGCTACATGAAGGGCTGGGAGAGCAGCTTCATTGGGTCACTTCCTGCCCTGGGTATTCAGGCACTGAACACTATACTCAGAAAGGCTAGTAGCATTGAGAAAAACGTAGCTGCTGTTGCAGTACTTGCAGATTACAGGTCCCAGTTTCCAGCCGACCGTCTCTTTAACTCCTCGCTGAGGTCATCTTTGCTCTCGTTCTTGGATACATTTGTCGGGGCGGGTCGTCTATTTGTCACAGAAAGTCCTTTTTTTTATTATTATTATTATTATTTCGTTTCCTTGTACTGGAATCGGAGAAAATGTGAAGCTTCGATTCAGCCTGCCCTCCTGTCACGGTAAATTTACGAGTTACCGTTATGTGGCAAAGCTCAAGAAGCAGATGGTGCCAACTGTCCCACCTGGCAAGCATGTCTGGAGGCAGCTTCTCAGTCCAGTCTGTGCCTTTATCGCAAAGGGCTTTAAACGGAATCTGCACTTTTGGGAGGGGGTCTGGAAACATTGTCCGACACTGCCAGAAGAAATCTTTTCATTTCTTGCCGCATTCTCGTTCTCTGACAACATCATCGAACATTCTGCCACATTCGACCGCCACTTGTGCAGATGGGCTTTGCCTCCTTTAGGGTGTCAGTGCCTGCCGCCTATCAGCTTAGTATAGGCCACTTTTGGGGCATTCACGGTACTCTGGTAAATAAATGTCTTGCCTTGGCCCTGTGCTGCTTCTCAGAATTGATGCGAGCAAAAAAGGGGGTTGATGTTGCTCCGAAGTGCATTCTTGCATTCGGTACTCCTTAATAGGTGGCAAAGCTTCTGACTGATTGGGAGCTTGCTCATACCAGAGAAAGGGCAAGGCATCGCGGTCACTCTGAACAAGCTGCACCTGGAGGTTTCGTGTCTTTTCTATGTTTGACTGATTAGTGGTGCTGTTGGTTTAGAACTCCATTAGGATTTCCGAGAGGTTTGAAATTTGGCCCAACCAAAGGAATGTCATTTCGCAGCAGTTGACTTCATATGTTGAGAAGGCATCGAAAACAAGCCTCAGCTTAGTTTTCTTATTTGTCATTCTGATGACAGCTCGGTGCAGAAGGCACCAAACCAATCTCTTCGTCGACTCCCCATTTTCAAGTTCAGCATGTCCAGCACCTAGCTGCTCCCGCACCGTTTCGTTCTAATTTTGCATGGCGTCATCATTTCACATCAGCTCTGTTGTTTATGACCTAGGCCTGTAAGCAGCTATGGTCTTGTGCGCTAAATCTGAGGCATTCATCTTCCTGGGCGGGGCAGCCTGATAGCAGCCAGCTGTGGAGGACATTGTCTTCCTTCTCTGCTACGTCTGTGTCTACTATTTCGAGATGCTTGAGTTCTTATAACTTTAGCGGCCTGGAGAGATCGCTATCTCACTCAGTGGTCACCAAACACGCATATGACTCTGGTGGTTGTCAAACATTTTGGCGCTGTTTCTTGCCACTGTGCCTTGCAGTGCGCACCCTAAGTGGTCTCCATGATGACAAGCTTGACGCTGACCCGCTTGACACTTTTTGTGTTAACGTCCCACTGGCGGTCAATGCCTTTCAGGGGACCGACTCTGGTGTCATGTCGAGGGTCATCAGGGACAAAGTCAGAGTTGGTGCCCTTGGTCTGCAACCAGGCTGACCGTAGTGGCCGTCAGATGAATGCAGGAAGTCTCTGAAAATATCTGGAGCCTCGAGGGCCTCGATTCGAATTATGTGGTTTCTATGCAAAATTCATAGCCCTAACTCGACTCTTGCATGTCATGTTTGGCCTGATCTTCTCTTACCACGTGAAGCTTGAGATGTTGAGAGACCACTTGTTTTATCCTCTCTCTCCTCTCCTCCTCTAGCTGCCACCGTCGACAGAGTTCTCACCAGGACGCGCTTCGGTTTTAATTCTGCTGAGGTTTGTGCTGTTTGTAGGAGCTTGTGAGGCATGCCAATCTGTACCGCTTGTAGCAATGATCGCATGGTACTCCCGGGATGTGCTGCTTGAAGGGGGTGGTGTGCCGGACAGATAATTTCGTGCACCTGAGCCACTAGGCTGTTTTGCATCTGTCTGCCTGATAGTTCCTTTTTGCGCATTTGAAGCACAGTTATTCTTATACCACTATTTCTTTCTTGGCATCAAGTGGAACGGAGACTATGCAGTCTGGTGTAACACGATCTCCTGCACCACATATTAAGCACTGTGACTCGCTGCCCTATATAGCGAAAACTGCTGCAAATAGTGGCTTTGCTTGGCTCCCTCGGCATGACATCCTTATTCATTCTTAAGATACAAAGAAATTTTTGAGCTTTTATTTGGGGAATGGTTGGAGTGGTAGCCTTCCTTCGGTAGTATTCAAGACAAAGCTAATCTGTGATGCTCTTTAGGAGAGTCGGCAACATGTTATATGTGCTCTGTCACGTCCAGCGCCTAGAGCCTTCGGATTGCTATCTCATCATAGAGGGTCCTAAGCCTTTCTGTGTCATGGAAGTTGTTCGCCACGGGAACAGCGAGCAAGCGAGACGTGTTCCTTGATAGTGACGCCTTCCTTTCCAAATTTTTCTGTGAGGGTCTTCATGGGAACTGCATAGTTTTCATTGCTCAAGGATGATCCTTCTATACCCGTGGCAGCCTTCCTTGGTAGTAACTTGCTAGGTACTGAGATTTATCGATTGGTGGAAGAGCTTCATTATTGTAAATAGTTGCTTCGAATTGATTCCAAAACCTTCTCCATAATCATAAGTCTCCATTTAACTTGGTGATTTCAAGGTTTGGAAGCTTGGTTGTTGGCAATGGAAGCTCTCTCGTTGTAACGCTGGCATGGATGGAAGTATTTCATAGACCTCTTTTCATACGAGTTTTCGTGGTGCTCCACAGTAGGTAGATAACAGCTGCAAATCTTGCATTGAGTTCTTCTATGTCTACCCTCTTTTCTCAGTTTTGTTGACAATTTTATTTCATTTCAAATTGTTCTTCCAGATTACCGCTTTGTGCTGCAGGCTTTTGTTGGAGGGTGGTGGCTGCTGCGGAGATCCTCTCGATGGCTTGTCCTAACGCGGTTTATTTCTTCTGCAGTCGTTGTATGATGCTCACACGGTGGGTGCAGCTTTGAGATTGATGACAGTGCTACTGCACAGGAAACAAGAGAACGCACAAAGGGGGAAGAAGGAGAGCAAGTGACACATCCTGAACTGTTCTCAGAATTCTGGCCTTCTCGGAATTCTTGCGGTTTCGAGGAACAGATCTCGTTTTTGCTTATAAGCCTGCTTACTTCTTCGTCTTGCACTCATCCAGTAGCCCTCAGGAACCGTATTGTTCGCTGGGCTGTTGTGCGCGCCTGACGTCAACACGGTGGAGGCGGCAGCGGAGTCTGTTTGCAACATTCCAGAGAGGAGGAGTTTCGACAACCTCCTCGCCCGATGCAAAGGTGTATACACCTTTGCAACAGGGGCCTCTTGGGTGTCACCATATTGCTCGCTGGGCTATTGTGTGCGTCTGACGTCAACACAGTGGAGGCAGCAGCAGAACTGGTTTGCAATAGAGAGGAGGCATTTCGTCAGCCTCCTCGCCCGATGCAAAGGTCTATATACCGCAGAGTGTGGAGCGACCGCGGCCACCTCTGCCACCTTTGCTGGGGGGCGTGGTCGCTCCGCATGCGCTACTCTATCGCACTAAGCGATCATGCGGCATGCGCACTCGTGTGATTAGGGGGTTCAAGGGTTCTGCCATCTGCTGCTGGTTTTTATTTTTATTCTGTTGGCGTGTCTGCTACAACGCATCACGTTCATGGGCGCGCCGTTGCCTCTGCAATAGGTCGACACATGACTCGATAGCTGCTTTCGCTCTCTTGGCGCTCCCTTCTTGCGGCAAGCAGCAGCAAAGGCAGGTTGTTTTATAAATTGCTATGATCATTGCTTGATATGCTCGTTCCCTGAAACCAAGCCGACACTGGGGGTGCGTCATGGCCAAAAAACGGCAGACAGCGAAAGGGTTAAAAGCACTCTCTAGCCGTCCTCGGTGGTGCTCGCCGATACCGGAAAAATACAGTGGGATCTGGTTAATACGATTCTCACGCGCATTGCATATAAAAACACATTATCTAAAAATCGTATTATTAAACAGGCTCCAAAAGACTGCAAATACACATACCTGGCACAAAACTTCCTTTTATTAAAGCACTTTAAAATAATCCATCACTAAGGCGGTAGACTTTTTGTTCTTTGATGTCCTGCAGCAAGCTTTTTGAAACTCGTAAAGGCGAGTAGCAGTTTTATCACTCAGTCCTGTACACGCAACAAGGCCATGAAGCACGTCCAAAGCTTTGAGTGCACTGTCGGTAGAAAACAGCTGATGATCACCACTACACTCTCCTGCATCTTGGTCATCGACATCCCCTTCGCTCTTCTCTTCAGTGGTAGCACCGGCTAGGGTATCTTGAACACTGCGTAATTTGCAGGTCGCCAGTTGGCTGTTCGCCGATACAAATTCTTCCAGAGACATGTCTACGTGTAAATCACCCCAATCTGGGATGTCAATCTCGCTACCGTCATCTTCATGCTCCATGGCATTGCCAGGCGAACAAAAAATGCCACACTTCTTGAAGCAGTAGGCAATCATTACCGGTTTGACGCAATTCCATAACATAGCCAGAAAATAGCATCATGAACGTCCACCTTCAAGCTTGCATCTTTCCGGTCGATTTTTGCCAAGAAGCGTTGCACTAATATGCTCCTTAAGTGAAACACTTTTCATTATGCCTGCATCAAGGAACTGATTTATGCTGTTGGGCAGCAAGAAGGTAACTTTCACGTTTTGCAGCCACGAAGCGTCGACAGGGTATGTGGCACAATGGTCAGCAAAGAGAAAAAATTTACGATTTTCTGCACGCATCCGGGCATCCAGAAGGGTGTGTGATGGATACGCCTTTCCTTTCTTGTAAACCAATTATAATTATATGTAGCACTGCAACGAACGCCTATAAGAGGCAAATGATAGGAGATAAAGGGGAAAGGGTAGGGATTATCCTCTTAAGAGACATCTGAAAGACCCTCTAATTTTTTGCCTTGTAAATGACAGGAAGGCCTGGGTTACTGGAGAAGCAGTGTGCCTTCTAAAACTTTCCAGTGACCGTAGTTAAGCATTTCAGTCCAGTCTGCGTTGCAGATAATACAGTCACTCTTTCTTTGCTCTTTTTGCCTCCTTAACATGTCTTGCCTTTAATGTAATGCTGAGACATTTCTCGGGCTGAAAGCTGATGAAAAGTCGAGCTTCATCTGCATTGCAGATATTCTGTGGTTGGTACTGCGAAATTACCGCCTGCAGAGCTGAAAGCGAGTTATACTTCGTTTTGTACATCAAGTGCAACCCTGCCAAAGCTAGCGCTCTTGTTTGCGCTCCCCGCATCCGCGATGAAGTATAGTGCCTGCTCGTGACGAGAGGAAATAATAGTTGCTTTGTCTGCAAGCATATATTTGCCGTCAACTTCATAAAAAGCACCTTCTTTTTAGGGAGAAAGGATCGGATTTAGTGAATTTGCTTGTTTTGGTTTGTCGTTTTCTTTCGTGTCGAGGTTTTGCTGCCCGACTGCCTCTTCAGAGATTTTTTCTGTCACATCCGCAATGCGAAGATGTCCAGGCACGCGAAGCAAGTTATTGCAAATGTGTATGCTCGGAATAGCGCCCGTTTCTGCAGAAACGACTCGGCCACAAAACGAGCACATAGTGATATGCCTCTTCTTTTTTTTCTTTTTTTCTTTTCTTGCGGACTACTTGCGTAGCTTTCACTGCGTTGCACCTGATGTATGAAACTGAGTATAGAGACTTCACCTTCGTCGGCAGACTTTCCTTTGCTGGAAATGGTTCTGTACGACAGGCCATGTCCTGTTTTGAAACTGTCGAGCCACCCGCTCGATGTTATCAGAAAGCAGTGGTGGTGGTGGGAGGCTATGTGCACCACAAAAGTATTGTGAAACCTCCCGTCACCACTGCCTACCGTTAGTTTTTATGAAGACTGGTGAAATCAAGCAGATATATAAAGTTCAGCAACATATCGTGTTCATTCCCCCTACAGATATCTACATCTTGGTGTTCAAACAGGCCTATTCAAACGGTATATCTGTGTGTGTGCCTTTGGGTTACGGTGCACCACGAACATAACAATCTGACTTCGGTAATATTTTCTGGGAGCAGTAGTCACCATTTAGTTCACATGGTGGTTGTTTGAAACCCTGGTATACCTTGGGTGGCCCATTTTCTGTACCTTCCAAAGTAACCTCGCTGAAGTGAACTGAGTAGTACTTCAGTAAACTTGTCAGCTGTTAACCCTTTCGCTGTCTTATGTTTCTGGCAGTGGCACGCCCCCACTGTCAAGACTTCAGGGAATGTTTCAGGGAATGAGCGTAGTGATTATTTTTGATTATGATTGCTATACAAATACATAGTCAACGGAATATGCACATTTCAGTGTTCTGCAGGTTTTATTAATAAACACTGTCATCATCAGCGGGACTATAAAATGAGATAGACGAGGATAATATAAGAAAAAACACTACTCGATACTTGTTTCGAATCCGGATCCGAGCTCGGCTCGTGTTCTTAATGCCATAAACGCTGGGGATCAGACAGGACATACCTTTTACAGGTTTATTGTCCTATCGTGCGCTCACGCCTAGATTATAGTAGCATAGTGTAGGGGTCTTCAAGGTCCTCATACCTGAAACGACTGGACCCATTGCACAACTTAGGTTTGCGCTTGTCAACAGGTGCCTACAGGACATCGCCCGTACAAAGCCTTTACGTGGAAACAGACGAGCCACTTTCAGACAGAAGAACCATGCTCACACTTTCTTACATGCTGAAAATTTGTTCACTACCGAAGCACCTTTTGTTACTCTAGAACACTGTTCAATAACAAGCCTCGAGCAGTAAGGCCGATCCTGCTTCATGTGTCGAAATTTGAACATACTTGATACACTGCCTGATGACTGTCTCCACCCTCTGCCACCTTGGTACAATTTCCCAAATGGATTCGCCTTCACACTTATAGCAGTGCCATAGTAGAAGATAAGAGAAAAAGTTGTAAGGTTGTCTCAATGTGCTTTCATTTTCACTGCGGAGTGTTACGCTGTCTCCTTAGCAGTTGAAACAGCAATAAACAAGAATACGAAGAACGGTATCGTTTACACAGATTCCCTGAGTGTACTCACCGCCCTTCACCCTAGAAATGCAGCTACACCATTAACCCTTTGACTGTTTTTGCCTTACGGGTAATTCGCTAAACGTAAAAAAAAATCGACAATGGAGGTGAATGTGATTTTTTCTTTTTTTTTTTTTTTCAGAATATTCGACAGTCAAAGGGTTAATAGGCAATATCATACACAACATAACAACTGCCACTGCACAGAGACTGAACATGAAATTTTGTTGTGTCCCAAGTCATGTAGGAATCAAAGGGAATTAGAGAGCAGATGCATGTGTGGCTCAAGCTCGAGAGAAACAAAAAAGAGTATGTTTACCATTAAAAGATTGCATGAAGTTAGCGCATTGTAAACAGAAAGGTAAATGGCAGTCCACTTGGAATAATGCAGTAAATAACAAACTTCATTTGATAAAGCCTGTGTTTGGAAAATGGAAATCAAGTACTCACCAGGAACGTTTTAAAGAAGTGGTGTGCGGGAAATAATTATGCGGGAAAAATTTTCGAGCTAATGTTTTAGAGCGCTAAAAGTAAATTTAAATAGGTGCGAATCAAGATTCTTAGGTCAGCTATTGTAAATATAACCAAAACATTACTTTCAAGCAGAGCTTACTCTTGTTATGAAAGTACAGGGTCACCAAAAGCACTTCATGTACCGCACCAAGCCTCGTCATCACTCCCGCATTCCGTGGTGTAATGCTCACAGCAGACCAAACAGTTCTACTTTTGATCACAGACTTGATCCGAGTCCGTGTCGACACTGCAGTCGCTGTCTCCAGTATCGTACTACGTAGAACTCGTTGACGCCGAGCCAAGCTTTCAGCTTAAAAGCAGCTGTATAACTTGCATACCACCCCATCGCGATGCGGCACCAAGAACACAGTAGACTGTGGAAAAAAGCAAGCAACACAGACGGAACGAATTAATAACTAGACACGGAGACATTTTGCAAAATGGCGACGACTGTGAGTATCATGGAGGTAAAAAAAAAAAAAAGACGAGCATAACCGATGATCTACCCAAGCACGCTATCGCCGCCTGGTAGCGCGTGCACACAACGAAGCCAGCTAGGTTCAGTAACGCTCTTTTGCAAATATGGCTCTTTTTACTACTAGCAGATGACTCTCGCTGTGGTAATATTGGTGTTGCGATGATTATGCGACGAAAAAAAATTACAATTTTTGACGCCCAATGTTGGGGGTGCGAGCATTATGCGAGTAAATACGGTAGGTGGTGCTCTTGCCACGTGGAAATTTTAATGTGATTTCCATCCTCACATTTGTTTGCAGCCACACGAGAAAATATAAGGACATTTGATGGAAACGACATTAGTTACCAAGTGGGTTTGAAGGACTCATTTTGTAGCCAAATTAAATTGCGAAACACTCCTGATAACATTGCAAAAAATGCTGCTGAACACAGTACACACTTGATAATTTGGGCTTCAAGAACAAAATGTCCAAATTTACCAAAGGCTTCAGTCATGGAATGGGCCTAATAAAACTGCTGAACTATGGCCAAGTGCTTCGCTTTGCGCACACTGTAGGGAAGGCCCTCTTAGCATAACGTCCCCGTCTTGTTAGGATGCTTCACTGCAGTCAGTGTGGTCAAGCTTTGCGATGAAGCATGTATGGCGATGACTTTGAAAAGTTCCAAATACAAATTTTTTGAATGCGAGTTGGTTAACTAAAATATTCGATTTGTATTCAAAATTTTGTACATTCGAACACCCCTAGTGTGTGCGTGCATGCATGTGTGGGGGGGGGGGGGGGGGGGAAGCTGCCTTTTTTGAACTCTGGATCCATGGTCGGTCATGGCTGACGTGTGAATTCGGCATTATTTTTTACAGAGCAGATATGCTGTTTTTGATTTAAGAGAAAGCAGATGCTGCACTACCCGCGAGCGTTGCATTCCACCACAAATTAAATACAGCTGCTCTGGCACCTATTTGATTCTTCAGTAACAAGATGAGTAGCAAATCAACCACCAGTGGCTCTGGACAACTTTTCATGGGACTGCATAACTTTCACACTGGAAGCCTCGAAGTTAAATCTCTGCATGCCCTACCTGAGCACATGCTAACGCAATATGGGAGTTATACTGCTTTTAATTTTAAAGGTGACCTTTTCAAGCATGCGTTGCAGTGTATAGCCACCCAGTTTTAAAGGTTTGCACGTCCATGGCTTTTCTCGCTGTGTAATCGAGAAACATCTTTGTCATTTTGCCTTTAAGTGACATCTTGGGCCATCACGTGCAGGGTTCACAACAAGGATCCACATCAGTGATTAAGTTCCACTGAAAAGATGTTTAAAAACACTAGATGTCTCTAGGCATTGCTACCGAAAGCAGGTGTAGATTTGTTAGCAAGTAACCATAGGGTATGATGGCAAAGGCGTCATTAGCTGTTAGCAAATAGACTGAAGCTTATCAGAAATAAATTACACTTGCTTTTTGCAATCATGGCTTCTAACGGAAAAGCTGACTGTTATCGTCCTTGGAGCCAGAATACCACAGGTCATAGCTGCGCAGACTACTGGTGCCTATTCTTGGGAGCAACCTGGCAGACTCATTCCTTGAGTCATTCAGAAGTAGCATGTTCTGTTACTGACGTTAACCCACTCTTTCTTTCTCTGTATGATCTCTTAAACAGCTGGTGACTAAGCATGAGTGTTGCCATTGATGTTATGGGGGTTACTCTTGAAATAATGCGCCAAAGGGGACTAGACGCTGCAGTCGCCTTCTAGCCCCGGCCTGCCAGCCCTAACTGAGCTGCGACTCCCAAACCACGGTGCAAGAAGTCACCACTTTGACTGGTTCAGGACAGAGGGGACAAACGCCAAGTTACGTACTCGAACAGGCTTTGTTATGCTCGAGTAACGACAAGACAAAACTGAAATTCAACCGCCGTAGCGAGCGAACGTCCCGCTCTTGTACGGGGGTGAAGTAAAAGCCGCCGAATAGGGAAGCACACACAAGGAGGTGAGAAGAGTGTTCTGCTCAAATGGCGTGGCTTTGCGCTCACAGCCCACAGCAGTAAGTGCGTACGATGATCGGGCAATTCTGGGTGATGGCGGCGGTCACCCCGGCAAAAAATACAGCCGCGCACGTGCACAATCAACCACCGAAAAGCCCCTACTTGTCTGACCACGGGGGAGGAGAGAGGGAAACCCGCGTCACTGCAGAAGACTGAGAGGCAGTGGAGAGTGGCCAGAGTGCCCTCTCCTCACCGTCCCCCCTATCAGCATGCGCAATCTCGCATGAGAATTACGCGCGGCTATTATAGATTCCTGTGTATCCCCACAGTGTAGATATTTGCTTTTATGTGCTGCTTTGACTAAATGACTGTAGTATTTCGTACGAAGGCTAGTTTGTTCCTGTCTGGTTGACATTACACTTCAGCCATATCCACAAATTTAGTTCAACGTACACAAATGGAGTGGTGTGGTGGTATCTGGTTTTTAGAAGTGAAACCATTTTATCCAAAAATCATCACCCTGAAAACGAAATCGAAATTTGTCACTTATGGATGTGCTTTGGCCAGATGAGACCACATGTGCGTCTATGAGCAGTGAACTTACTGAAAAACTTGAACAATGACAAGATCACTCCGAAGCAACACGACCTGCTACGAAGTGCACCATGTTTCAATAGTTTAGCACACGTGAAAGTCGTGCACTAAGAACATCACCTCTGCACTCTTCGCAGGTTTGACAGTGCATAGCATTAGCATATGTGTAACCTATGTCTACACTAATGCTCACTTTTGTTATGAATCCTAGCCTGTTAGGACTGGGTTTTGAACTGTAGCTGATGCATTGTTGCAGGACCCTTGAAGGAGGCACCCAATCTGATCTGCACGCCACATGCCGCCTGGTACAGTGATGCCAGCTGCACTGAGCTGCGTGAGATGGCAGCCTCTGAGATTCGTCGGGCGATAGTGGGGCGCATCCCGGACTCTCTGCGCAACTGCGTCAACAAGGAGTACTTCACGGGCTATGGGGATGGCATCAATGGTGGTGCCTACAACTACAACCCCATGGGTGTGCCCCACTCGACAACGGCTCTGGAGCCCCTGGCGCCCGGCGTGCCGCATTCGACCTCGCACCTGCAGGACTCGGCCAACCATCTGGCCCCCAAGCCCGAGAGCTCGGAGGTGCACTGACATATCATTCCAGGGGCCCCTCCTTCATTCCTTCTGTCTCGCCGTCTCCTGTGTTGTGTGCTTCCGTTTGACCCACCCCCTCTAGCTAGGCGCTCTCTCTTTTAGTTGGCTGCTTTAGGCTTCCCCCTTCTTCTCGTTCATGTGTGCATTAACATTTGATGGGTGGCAGTCCCAAATAAAACTTGGCACCTTTTAACGTCCTGCTGTGTCTCTCGGTTCCTTCTGTGCCGCTGTAGCAGGCGCCGGTCGGCGTCCTCTCCCCGCTGGGTAGCTGCTTGCGCCTCTGGGCTGTTCAGGGTAGCCTTCCTCTTGGGCTGGTTCTTGCGCAGGTCTTGTGGTGCCTGGGGACACTTCCCCACTGGTGCAGAGGGAGGAGAATCAATAGTGTACTGTAGGACCACACGTGGCGTTTTGCTTGGCTCCTTCTCTCTCTCTTCTCTACCCTTGTTTTTTGTGCATTTCATTTCTCTTAGTTGCTATAGTCATTCACGTGGATAAGTGCTCTGTGCCAGGAATATTCCTGGTTCGCCCTTTGCACAGTCCATAGTTGCTTTTTGTGTTGATTCCAATTGGGTTTGTCAAATTGCCAAAAGTTCTGTGCATTTCATTATACAAGTTTGCTTGTGTGAGTGTAGCTGCATTAAATTAAAAGGTGCATCCTCATTACCCTTTCCACTGGTGGGTTAATCAAAATTGCACTTTTATTGGCCACTGTCATTGTGTAGTTTAAGGTGCTGCACTGCCTTTGTTTTTGTTTTTGCCAGAAAGGCATAGTACAAAAATACCTGGGCATGTATCGGACACTTTACTTCATTAGAGGTGGCATTGAAAAATAAAACTCCGCTAGTTGGAAAAGTGCAATTGTTTTATGTTAAAACGAATATTTCATGTCATCCCTGCCAGACGCAGGACAAGGCTGAAAAAGAAAAAAAAAAAACTCTTGTTCATTTGATATATGGATGTTATACAGGCAGCTTGTGCCAAGGCTTTTCTTGCATTTTGAGGTATTGTGGATGAGGGCAATCTGCTTTTAACAAGTGCCTGCTGCAAGGTGTTGGCAGGCTAGCCTTTGGTCACCTTGCAGCTGTTTTTAGATGGGTTCTACATGGTGATGGTTCCACCTGGTCATGGCATTCCCTCACACTTCATTTCAAGGCCCCACATTCAGGACAGCATTGCTAGGATGCCCTTGTTTCAGCGGTCACTCCCCCTACTGCTGAAGCGTTGCGGTGCACTCCAGCAGCCAGAGTGGCCTACATTTGTCTACATTGGAACTATGCCAGCCGCTTCCTCAGTAACTGCAGCATTTTCAGTACAGTTTTAAACTGGGTCACTATTCACGCAGTTTTGCAGCCTTGGCCTGTCTGTGTGGCATAGGGAATCCCGGCTTTACCCAATTTACTTTTGAATGCGGAATTGTGAAATTTGCATGGTAACACACAGACACCACTGATGTACATACAATACTCCTCACAAAACAAAAAAAAAGCATAGTTCTTGTGTCTGGGCAAAATTGGGGTTTGCCTTGATTAGAACACTGAATGAATGGAAGTGCATTTTACCCCAAGACCTTGAACATTATATACATTATTTTGTGGTGCTGCTTGTCTTTTTTTGTGTGTGCGCGCGTGCATGTGTTGTAATCAACAGTTGCAAATATATCACCTCAAAAAAAAAAAAAAAACACCTTGTTTGCTTTCCGCTACCCTCATGTTGCCTCCCTTCAGGCAGTGAACAATTTTTTCTTTTCCTTTGGATTTGACGACCACCTGGCTCCAAGTGAAATAAACGGTTGGAAAGCAACAACCTGTGGTCTCACCCAGTTGCATTAATTGCATGTAGGTTTTCATTGCATTACAGGTGATTGAGAAATTGCTGATAATATTAGGAAATGTCAAGTGGAGCAATGGAGCCTTATCTTTTGCTCTTTTGGCAAACAGAATGTAGCAGGAATGGCTCATATTATCTGGAATGTGCCTAGGTACTGTTGGGAACAAATGAGACATGAAACATAACCCTGTAACAAGAAGAGCATAAGGATTTTAAATAAGGGTTGCTGAATATTAGTGCACTTCAGGGGCATCAAGACTGCTTCCCAGACTGCTAATGCAGTTGCTTTAGTTTTTTTTGAGACAGCTATGTTGCTGTGTTTCATTTCCTGATAGAACATAGAAAATAGGGAGAAAAGTAAATTCCTGCCATACCTCCCAAGGTATTAACCATGGGCTGTGGCCAACATTGAAATATGAGTGTTTTGTGCACGTAGATCACTTCATGAAACAGTTTGGCTATTGCTGTCATTACAGCTCACTCCATAGATCTTGTTTACATTCTGAAAGACTCACCAGTGTCTGCACAATGCCTGAGGCACTTTTCTGCAAGGGGCTGGGACTGAATGCCAGCCACATTTGTCACAATTCAGTGAAATCCTAAAGCAGCCATATATCCCGCAGTGTTGTTGTACATTAAAAAACAGATTGTTTAAATTATCCCAGAACCACCCCCTGATGTGCTTTGTAGCTTGTGTGCAGATTGGGGTTAATAAACCCTATGTGCTGTGCCAGCCATTTACATGTTGAGAGCACTACAGTGACGCACGGTCTGCATTAAGAACGGTGTTTGAAGTGCCCTGTTTTGCGACAATTCCTCTAGAAATCAGTTGAATGTTTTTGTAAAATGTTTTCAGTTAGTGGATGTGCACATTTTCATATAACTATTCCATGCTGTCGTGGCAATACCCTACATGGTCCCAGCTGCTAAACGGTAATTCGTTTCAGCACAGTGTAGTATGTGAGTTACCACGCCAGCATCTGTTGTGGCCCAATGGCATATGCCTAATGAGGACGGTTCTGGTGGACCATCGGTTACCACTTCAAGAAGTATGAAACATTGTGGTGGTGCCATCAAACTGAAACTCAAAGCATTTTATCAGCAGTTCAAATGAACCGTTGTTTGGATAGAGCGTAAACTATAAGAGATGGTCCTGCCACTGTGGCGCAGTGGTTTTCAACTGCTCATCCCAAGAAAGCAGGTTTGATCCTAGCTATGGCATTCGCTTTTCAATGGTGAAAATCAAGGTGCCCATGTGCTGTTGCATAGCCTCCTATAATTTCCATGCCTAGTCATTCAGTGCCACACAGCCCTTCAAGATTGTTATCTAAAAGCCTGGTTTTGCTGGTGCCACTTTGTGAGGTGTGCTGAAAACTAGGTGTTTGCCGTGATGAAGTAATTTTCAGCAAGCAGGCCCTCGCATTGCAAGACTCCCGTTTCATGCACTGCGCTTCTAACTAGCATGGTGATCTGCACTTGCGATGCGTGCGGCTTACAGCGGATCAGCGCCATTCATTCATCATGACGAGTACCTAGTTGTGTCACTCGACACAAAGTGGTGCTCACAACCAGGCCTCCCACTCACTTGGGCTCCCTAACGCTCGATGGACGAGGTGATCTGAAAGTGCCGCGAGGCGCGTTCAGTTGGCACGGCGCGTCCACAGTGAGCAGCAGTAGTACTGGAGGGACTTTTTGCTACT
Source organism: Amblyomma maculatum (assembly GCF_055883805.1). Lineage (NCBI taxonomy): Eukaryota > Metazoa > Arthropoda > Arachnida > Ixodida > Ixodidae > Amblyomma > Amblyomma maculatum. The sequence goes on from NC_139344.1 coordinate 258,788,750, forward strand.
GTGCCGCTTGGCACAAGCACTTAATTTTGATGCATAATCATGTTTGAGTGTTTTGAATTTTTTTTAGGTTGGAGGCACATCCATTTTCAGCCATGCCCTTCGAATTCTGTCTTCAGGAGCAGTGCAAAATAATAGCTTGTCCTTGTAGAGCACCTAGCCAGAACTGCAGCAATGTAGACAGCACTTCTTCCCAGTGAGCGCAAAGCTATGCTCTTCTTGCTGTAAATAAGTGATTAAGTATTCAAGACAGCGGATCAAGTAGGACGTGTGCAGTTGCAGTCGGTCCTGTGCATCACTACACCACTGTCACTCTAGTTCTGAATATGCAACCAGGGGTTGTTCCTTGGGGACATAAATATGCTAAACTGTTGTTTGTCAGACTGCAAGTCTCCAGCACTGCCATCTGCATCGCTGTTCGAGTAGACTGCGTGTGTTTATGCTAGGGTATTAAATGATTTGAGTAGTAATAAGGCTCAAAAGCTCCTTTTTTGCTTAGAATTAGTCGTTTAATTAATTCATAAAGGTTATACTTCAGTGTTGCAGTGTTTTATTGCAGACACAGGTCGTGCAATTCATTGCTTGTACTGTTTCTCTGTAGGAACTTCAGACGAATCGGTGAAAAGTATAGCCCCCTAAACAACGTGCTGCCACTAGTGGCACACAAGTAACTGCCATATCGCCCACACGCTAAAAAAGCACTATTCTTTCTGCCACCACGGCCTTGAACCTGACGAGCTTGGATATTATAGGAGGCTATGGTTATGGGATTTCAGTGCATGTTAAAGAACCCAAGGTCGTTCAAATTTCTGGAACGCCGTAGTGGACTACAGCGTTCCTCATAGCCCAAATCAAACTACGTATATGTGACCATGTGGGATGCACGAGTAAAGCCAAGGTTTTAATGCAGGTGTTTGCTTCAGGTTGTTTCGTGCTTTTTTGAATGCCATGTATGATGAAATAGAAGTCCTTGTTTCTTCTGTACTGCAGTGCTCTGCTTGCTCATACTGCGGTCAGTTATCAGTTGGCCGCATTGGAAACTATTTCAATAATTTTTAGAAATTTTTTTCTTTAATTTTGTGTCATCTGATTGCCCATTCCTTTGTGAATGAATTGCACAAAGTTAGTTTCTAATTAACATCCTGCTAAAGGTCCGGCCAGAGTTTTAACGTCCCCTGCACATCTAAACAGTCTGTTGCCCAGCAAAATAATTCCCTGATTTACATGGAGTATAATTTTTCAGTTTAGATTACTTGTAACTATTTCTTGGCGTCTGTGTCCACTTTTGCTAGTATTAAGATACTCGCAGGAGTAGCAGGCAACATTTGGAATGTAAACTCCTTACAAGATGAACTGAAGGAACAAGAGAATTCCCACATTTTAGCAGAAGTGCCCATAAAGATGTGAGCATGCTAGATGTGTCCAGACAGATGTCGCATTTAGACAACCGATAAAATAGTTCAGGTATAGCATAATTGCAAATGGAGACTTCATTGCATTATGCATGAAACTGTCTTGTGTGCTTGAAAATAGCATTTGTCTAGTTTTTTAGTCTTCTTTTTCTCTCACTGTATCCCATGCTAGTGCTGTCTTTGTTTTTTCTTCCAATTTTTGCTTCCCATCCTGCTTGCAGCCGTTCTGAGTTGCCCAGCCAGGTTAGCCTAGGGTCCGTCTTGCTCTTGGTGCAGCACAACTATTATCCAAGCCCAGAAGCAGGCACTCCGCTCCCTTTCCCTATGCTGCAGGCAATGCTCACGGCAGTGATATCTGGCTTACTATGCATTGCAATAGCGTGGGTTGCGGTCCTGTGCATTTAAAACTCAGTCTACGAGCAGGTGTGCTTTATGCATAAGCACGATGCTGAGATCTGCTGTCGCACCCGCTGCCTTGCCATTCCTGCGCTGGCAAGTATGCTTCTCCCCCAAAAAAGCAGTCCCGCAAGATAGCTTCTCCGGAATACTGTGTAAATGTGTGTACATGCCATCTTGTGTGGGTGCACTTTCTAGTGCAGAAACTTCTTAACAGTGATGCTGTTCAAGCCAGTGGTTCCGTGTATCATGCACAGCTGAATGTGTTTGCAGTAATGATGTCACATTTGGGCATTCTTGATTACCGGAACTGACTTCACATCCAGCCATGTCTAATAACCGGAACTGACGTCTTCATGACGTCACACCAGTTATGACCGATGACTTCACACAAATACGAAGCTGACCTTGCCGGGCGTCCGATCTAGGCATCCATGCTGCACCAAATGCAAACAGCGTTGCCATGTCATTGGTCGTACACGAGAGCGTAATCTGCCCTAATTTTTAATTTTTTTTCTATACACCAATGCTTATACTCGAGGACACTTTTTCTTGGCAATGAGTACAAAGGTTGGGAGGCGGGGCGTCTTCAAACGTGTCACTCCACCATGTAGTTCGACCGCGCGGCTTTCGGTCTGCATAGACTCTGCAGATCATTTTCATTGTTTGCTTCGACAGCCAGTGTCTCTTGAAGTTTACTATAGAATCTTGTCTGGTGAAAACGCTTCCAACCCTCGTGGAGTGGACGAACCAGACCAACCGGAATGACCTTAACAGGCAGCTGTCGCCATCTTGTCTGCAAAGTAGGGGCGTCTCGAAAACCCGTGACAGACATCAGATGAGAAAACCCGGCGGAACCAAGAAAAGTGTTTTAGGCATAACAGCTTCATTTCGGAAAATCTATTCCGTGATAAAAAATTATTGTAAATAACTAGCGCTATGATTTCAATTTGTCTTTGCAAAAACTGCTCATGTAATTAGGGACTATATTCAGCTGCGTAGGAAGATGATGCATTTCAGCTCCGTAGCTTTGGCTCCATTGCCAAGAAAACGTGTCCCCGAGTATAGCATCAGCAAACATTGGCTTTCCATTCTGAGCTGTTCGACACTTTTGAACGCATTTCTCATTCAATTCATATATAGAACTAAATTTTCTTACTTAGCGTCACCAAGCATTGGTTTTCATTCTGAGCATTTTTGACACCTTTGAGTGTCCTCCTTCTAGTTTTTTGTTTCTTGAATTAATCAAATAATTACAATCACACCAATCGTATATCTAGAAGTAAAATTTACCGTGATGTGATTTTCTTACACAGCCCCCGATTATTTCTGACACGTGATGCCGGCTACGCTGACGGCTTTTTGATGGCAAGAGATGTATGAGCTATCGCTTATAATACCTTTTCTTTTTTTCCCTTAGCGTTATCATGGTGTTGTGCAGAGCTCTTGTACAGGGCACCTTGTTACACAGTTGGTGGTAAAGTTTGTCATTTAAGACAGAAAACGGTTTGTCTGAATCGGATTTTTTTTTTACATCAAGACGCCAACGGTCACACCTTGATCTTATCCGAGAATTCATTATACAGCATCTCTCATAGCCTGAGTCGCTGTGTGACGTTAAACCCCATAAAACAAACTGATCATTATGCAGCAGAACCTCGCTATAGTAAACTCTAATATAATAAAGCTGAAGCCTCAGTTCATCTTCCATTGAGGACTGCCATTTTTTTGCTTAAAAGTCATTTTTAATATATACTGGGTATATTAAAGTGCGTCTGACCACGGCGACATACTTCCCATAAAATAACATCGCAGCACGGGCGCAACTTGGGGTCCCAAAGTAATTTTTTTTTTAGAGAAATAACGCCAACGACATTGTTTGAGATGGCTTTACCACTAGGCTAGTTTTCATTAATTAGAACACAGGAATTTTGGTCTTTAAGAAGGATAAGAAAAGTTGACAAAAAAATTTCACAGCTGCAGCCCTGCACAACTGCATCTTTTATACCATGATTCAAGTGCTAAATCTCGTAGCGTAGTTGTAGTTTCGTTTACATGCCTTTGGTTTGAAAGGGCATTTTCACCCTTTGCGCGTCTGTCAGTGCTGTGAGACTGATACGCGAGGGCTACGTGATTTGAATCTAGTCGGGAAAAGCACACATTGGAACTGGATTCTGTAACCAGCACTGTGGCCTCAGTCATTGTAAGAAAGCATAGTAGGAATGGGCCAACATTGTTGCTACTCTTTTGTTTCCCCGCGGTGTCTTGTTAATGCATTTAGCCATACCACTGTGATAGCACCTTTTGATGCCACTTCATAGTTATATTACAAACCCCTGTCCCTTGCCAACAGGTGAAGAGAATGAAAATTGCACAGACCTAAGGCTCGTAAGCGGGCACAGCTATGCTCTGAAGTGGCAAGAGAGAAAACACCAAAAGTGGAGGGGTAAAATATCATCACTGAGCAGCAAGGCCAGTCAAAATAAAGGGCAATGAATTCTTTCAAGCAGAAGGATGTGGTAAAAGAGAAAAGCATCATACTGAAATAATGTTCAGCTTTTGCCATTCATTGCAACAGGCCAACTTTTTTCTTTCTCAATTTCGCTGAGCATAGTAATGTTCAATGCACACAGTAATGTTCAGTTTTCAGAGCAGTTTCCTGCATAAATAGTGTCTCTTTCTTTTTAACCTGCCTGTATCTATTTGCACGCAGCATGCACTCCAAGATATTAATTTCAACTAAAAATATTGTGCTTACTAGCCCTTAGGGACGTTAAACCTTATGAAACAAACCAAACCATTTTTATGGCAAGCAAACTTTGTCCCTGCCTAGCTTCACAGCCAGGATGGTATGCAAGGTGCATGATTAGAACTGCCTGAAATACAAAGCGGTGCTGATTGGAGAGGTGAGGTACACACTTGGCAGTGTGTGTTTACAGAAATCAGTGGGCTAATAGCATTTGTTTTTTAGTAGTGAACTCTTGCCGTTTACTTTTCGCTCTCCAGAATTCTGTATATCTGAATTGCATCGAGAAAACCTTTTGAGTTAGGCGACGAACACAGCTCTTGGCAGTTTATTGCATGAGACAAAAAGTTTCAATCAAACCGCAAATTCAAGGCATGGAGTTCTCAAGAACATTTACATTGTTTTGTTTGTACTCTTAAGTTGCTCCAAAATGCTGCTACGAAATGACTATTTCTGGTCTGTAACTGCTTCAAAATGCATATTTTTCCACTGCAAGAGCTGCTCCAAAACCCATTTTGGTTATCCTATCCCTGTTTAAGCTGCAGATGGCCACCTTAAATATTGTAAGGCAGTGCTGTTCAGTTTAGAAATTGGATTCCTAAGAAAATATTCACCAAAATAGTCCTGCCCCATCAAGGTAGTCTTCGTAGACTGCAGAAAGTGTAAACAGGTCATACCAATCTAGTCTTTGTCAAAAATTTAAAGCCCTGAAGGCTTGCTTTTGAGTCACACCATGGGGCTGGCAATGCATTTCCAGTGTAACAAATCTCTTCAATGTAAAAATAATTTTTGTCTTTCCCTTTCTAACCAAAAGCACTTCTATGAATGCTGAAGGAGTGCTACTACATGGCTTGGAAGTAGACCCCCTTGGCTGTAAACTTTTGACAAAGACTGTACATTGGTAAAGGTGCTTGTAAGAGCACATCTTGGTGCTCTGCAGCAGTTAACTAAAGCAAACAACTATCGGTGGCAGGCAGCGCTAAAGTGTAAAAGCTCAAGGATGACTTATGGTGGCGAAACATTGTGGGTACGATGTGTACGTGGCTGGTATAGTAAAGTTGCATTTCATCCCCTTCCCGGATTAACACTGGATGTCAGTTTTACTTGCTTTTGCATGTGCAAGAGTTTTCTGTGCAACTTCTCGAAACGAATGTTGGATGCCTTAAAGCTCTTCTCAACTACCTGTTTCAAGGTTTGGTCCTCACTCTAAAACATGTTCGGAAAGTAGTAAGGGAATACTATCCATCATACCTGCCGACTCTTACAAATTTTTCGTAACATTTCTGTATTTAGGTCCCTCTTACAATTTTACGAGTCTTGCCTCAAATTTTACGAAAAAATTATTCGCAGAAAAATGTGTACTTCTATTAGAATGGTACTGTTGCAATGTTGCATGTGGCATCTTGCACCACCATGCGGGGGCAATACGCATCATACATGGGATAATAATTGGCTGCTGTAAGTTGTGGCGTATGCTATTGTTTTAGGGGCCATAAATCCGTATCTGAAATTTGATAACTGCCTCCGCAAAACTGTCAAAGCATTAATATTGCTCTATGCCTGTTGCTATGCCACTTGCATGCAATGTTCCTGTTCACGGATTCAGCTTTTTGGGTTGGTCACTTTTTTTTTTCTGTATGACGCCTGCCACGCTCTGACCAGTGCAACACCACTGTTTCATACCTGTGACAGCTTCACTGTAAGATGACGTGCTCTAAGCCTTGATAGTACCTTCCAGTGTTTTTGAAACCATACATTTACAATTACAGTGCTTAAAGCCAATCGGAGAAAAGGTTTGAAGTTCAGCTTAACTATGCACTGTGGTACATGTGATCTGAACTTTCACGTGTTGGCAAGACTGGCTTAAAGAAACACATCGATTCGCAGAGCCACTAGTGTCTGCTGATGGTAAAAGGACATGAGAGTGGAACTTCCATCAAGCAAACTTGTGTGGAAAAGTTTTTGTTGGTTGGCTTATTGGGTTCAATGTCCAAAGCTGACTCAGGCTATGAGAGGAGCCATAGGGATGGTCTCCGGAAATCTCGACCACCTGGGGTTCTTTAACACTCACTGACGTCGCACAGCACATGGGGGGCCTTGCTTTTCATCACCTCCATCGAAAAGCGGCCACCGCAGCCGGCATTCAATCCTGCATACTTGGAATTAGTCGAGCGCCCAAACCACTGCACCACCACGACGAGGTGGATAAGTTTTTGAAGCTGGCAAAACCAGCAACAGCGTAAAGCACAGTTACGTTTTAACAGCTACAATTGAAATTCAGCATTTGTTTTGTTTTTTCGGATTGATAAACAAAACTCCATTAGGTAAAAGTATTGTTTTGCAGCACTTTTGCAAAAATATCACTTCAAGCTTTAAAAAAAACAAAAGCGCTAACAACCCCCCCTTCCCATGAGGGGAGGCCAACAGATAATTTAATCTGTTTGGTGATGAATGACTTGAGATTCCAGGACAAATTACAATGGACATCCCAAGATGATTAATTATTAGAACTTCGGCATATGCCAAGACTTAATGAAGGAGCTACAAATCAAACTTTTGGTAAAAATACGCTTGGTTATTTCAAGTACTAGTTGTCTTCTGGTGAAAATAGAAAACTGTATATTGCCCAGCCATCGAAAATGTTGAATGAAAGTTGTTAACTTCAGGATTATATCACGGTCCGATAATTGCAGAAATGTAGAAAATAGAGACAAGGTAAACATAGCTACTGCGTAAACAAATTTAACTAACATTGTGCAGATTGTGCTAAACATTGTGCTAAAGTGCGCAAATTTTGGGCCATTTCGCATTTAGGGCTAGCTTTTCAGCAGGCCTCTTGCATCTCTGGCAACAGACTCTTTGACACTGTTGAGATAATTAGGTTAGAAAAGTGGAATTTCTGCAATAATGTGAAGATCTCACGTTGTTCAGTAAGGACAAGTGAAAAATTTTGTATTTCAACAGTGGGTATCTTGGCTGATATGCCAGGCTTTGCAGGGTTAAATGAGCATGCCTGTTTGTACTATTAGTTTTCCCATGAGGTGTTAATTGTAATTGAAACTAAGCATCCAACATTGAGCACTCTGTTCTTAGTTCAAACTGTCCTTTGATAAACTAGTGCACTATAAAAAGGGAAAGAACTTGTGCATTATTTTAACGTATGTAATTAAAGGCTTAATTTGACTGCCAAGCATTTGTACTGGAAAACTGTAAAGCAATATTCATATTACTAAAATGAGTACTGATGGCCTAAAGCTTTAAGTAGTTAGTAAAGAGCACAAAGAAAATTTGAGCATTCTATTTTGGCTAATTATACATTGTTGTGTTACTTGAACATCTTTGACAGCAGTTGGTCGGGTTGGAACACAAATGACCCACTTACATATAGTCGCCAAGAAACAAGAACACGAAGAAAGCATAACGGAATGCTTCCTTTTATTTTTATGAATGCAAAAGTATAACGAAATCATGGAGCTAGGTCGCACTCACCATCACATTCACTGATCATCGCGTTGAGACATAAAAACAGTCTGATACAGGTTGAAAATTTATCTAAGATCTGCTAGAGTAGTTATGACAAAACCGTTGCAAATCGAGCACTTTAGGAAGGTGTCTTGTGCCAAAAAATGGGTGCGTAACATTTAGCATTCTGTCTGTTTAAAGCGAGACACCACTGTCAAAAAGGCCATTTCCACCATATTTTATGGTGGAAACGCCTTTAGGTTGTATAGATTGAGTGCTTCAATATACAGGATATATAATTTTAATTTAGCACTGAAAATTGCCTAAAAGAAACTTGGTTGCCGCCTTGTGGCGAAGCCTTTTTGTTACGATGTAGTCTACCAATGATCACATCTTGGGGAAATAACACTGATTTCCTTAAGTAAAAAGTGTTCTTTCTTTCAGGAGTGCTTGTCGCATTTTATTATAATTTACGTTGCTTTAAGTGTGCCCTTCAATAGAAAGCAATGCTTCCTTTGCATTTTCAATAGTGTGCTGTTAGACTAAATGGTTCTATTATGTTTTGAATTTTTTTTAATCCAACTTCTGCCTGAGTACTCAAGAACTATAACCACCCATTCCAAAGGGGAAACCCAAATGGTCATCAGCATCATCATACGTCCCTCTGTTGTGATAACTTTCAGCGTAGATAATAAAATGAATGCTACTCTAGTAGTCGCAAAATTACTTCCAATAAGGATAAAAGTTTTGTGGAAATTGAACAAGAAAGACGAAAAATTTGCTCAAAGCTGCATCCCCCCTTAAGAAAGAAAACAAAGATAGTTTTTATTTGTCAATGAAGTTTTCGTTTTAGAATAACAGCTGCTTCATTACCTTTCAGTAATTTTTTTTTTACCGTTATTGCAAAGTGCTTGAAAGGGCCTTTAAGATTTCATTTAGCAGATACAGAATTCAAGTATGCAAGCAGGTATTGCGACAACAAAAACTGCGGGCCTGGAATGCTGGGCCTGGAATGCTAGCACTTGAATGCCAAAGCAGGTATATGTTAGCAATGAGTGACAAAGGCTAGCGGAGGAAGGATATGGTTACAAAGTATAGAAGAAAAATGATCAAGGTTTGAGAAGATGCCTCAGTTTGCAAGCCAAGCCAATGTTTCTCCTCTTGTCGAAACATTGGGTTGGCTTGCAAACTGAGGCTCCTCTCAAACCTTGTCCAGTTCTCTTTCATAAAGGCTAACAGTGCTGCTTTCTGCGGTGACGATAGATTTGTGCTTAAGTAGCTGCTAACAAGCAGCAGACAACAGCATAAAAACTGAACCGAATGCTGCACTTTTTTATTGCAGTAGAATACCACCTCATTTATCGTTCCCGGTTCATACAATTTCCCGTTTCATACGCTCGAAATCGCGGCCAGTAAAACATCTCCCATAGGGTTACACTATTTTTCTCCCGGTTAATGCGTTCCAAAATGTGGTCGTATAATACGTTTTGCGATCAACCGGACACATGCTGACGAACTCTTGCGACATGAGAAACTGACCAACAGCGCTCACCCGCCACAGTTGCTTTTCTGCAATGCCTAGGTGCAAAGGGGCGAAACATCAAAGAATGCCAGCACGCCAATATATTTCATAAGGAGAAACGCGGCGGCTTCTTTGCAGTGCCTTAGCGGCATAAGGGTAAACCATTTGATGACTGCAACTATTCGCTTGCATACGAGTGGGCCAGGTTTGAGGGCCGCAGCATGAGCAAAAACACGGTGGTTTTAAACCATCGCGATGGCTTCTTCACATGTCACTGGTGTAAAAGGGCGAAACATCGGATACAACCAAGAAAGTGATCCCGGCTCACCTTCTACGAACCGGATTTGTTACTAGATCTCTTCCGCGCTTAGGACAACGCAAACACGAACTGAATTCTGCGAGAGCCGAGAAAGGAGCTGTGCATACTGGATATCTATAAATGCTGTTATGCAGAGAAAGACTCAATTCTAAATGCCTTTTTGTACTTCATTCAGCAGTTAGTTTTCAAAATAAGGCGGTTCGGATCCTACGTTTTACCCGCATTTACAAAAAGAATAAAAAAATGTCGCCGAGGTTTTACTGTACATTTGCTCAAGCAACCAATGAAATAGTTGACTACTTAAATTTGATATTCCCTCACAAAATATGGAACTTCTTTAGAAGGAATTGTGCACCATATAATGGTGGGAATGCAATTGCACCAACCTGTGTCATTTCATTAACCTGCTACATACTGCCACGAACAGGTGGTCTTTGATGAAACTGCGCCAAGGCTGCACTAAAATACTGCTCTAGTAAGCTACAGCTGAAAAGAATGTCAAGAGGCTGAGACTGCTGCCTAAAGTGCACAGGCATGACTCTGGTTCCTTCACACTATAGGCGACAACAAAGATGGCTGATGGAATACTATCCCCTCACATTCCGCTTTCTAAATGTTGCCCCCTGCCGTTAGTACATAATGTGCACGTTTTGCAAAACTGCTTCGTTGCTGTTAGCACTGTCCCAAATGAACAGGGCAAATGCATATGCAAAAACAAAAATGCTTCTAAAGGCTCAAGTAGTGCTACATTTGGGTCCTGCCAGCATTATGCTGCTTTTGCGCAGTACCGTCACATGTGCTGGTAATGGTGACAAAGGTTTTGGGTGCGGTGAGGGACCCCAGTTGCGCTCACTGCCACAACGACATCAGCATCAGTGCTCTCAGATTGCTTGTATAATGAACCATGTTAATTTGAGCTTTTAGAGTCCAAAGTTAATGGTTTATAGGGTTTAATGTCCCAAAGCAACTCGAGCTATAAGGGACGCCTTTGTGGTGTGCTTTGACACTGCAAAGTGCACAGGTGCCGTGGCTAGAATTGAACCTATATCTTTGGGTTCAGCAGTGTAGCACCTTAACTGCTGAGCCACTGCAGTGGGCCATAGAAAGTGGGTTTGTACAAATACGAGTTCCTACTAAAATGAGCCACATGTGCATGCAAGGCCTACATTATGCTCTAAGCAGACCTTATCCTTATGTTGTTGCTTTTTTTTTCTTTTGGGGGGGGGGATTCTGATTTGTTATTAGGGACAAATCGCTTTATGGGCAGTTTTGTGTGGAATTTGAAGTGTTCATATTAACAAGGCACGAATGTATTTTTATTTTAATTTTTTATGTTATTTCTTAGTAACAGACTCCTGTTACAAAACACGAGGAAGTGGCTCCAATAGGATTTTCTCCTGCTAGAAAGTCAGCTCACTCAAAAATGCTCTTGGCAGTTATCATCACTGACCATGCAAAAAACTCTTTAGACTAGCAAACGCATAGCATCATTCTAACCTATTTAGGATACCTACATGCCGTTATGTCTGGCTACATTTTCTGCCTAATGTGAGCCCCACATAAACAATCTTGTAAAGATGCAAGAAACAGACAATTTTACATCTTCTTTTTGCAACAGCAATTCACATCAACAAAAAATAAAATAGTCCATTAATGCATAATCTTGCAAGCCTGTTTTGTTTTGTTACCTTAATTTAAACTTTTGAGCATTACCACAGCCTTTACATAGTATCCTTCAAAAACTATTCATCGGTGCAAAGCAACTCTCTTTACTGTATAGCTAGGCACGGGCCTTAGGCAGGACCAGCACTCTGATTGTACTACACACTGCAAGGTGCATTGCTCAAGGAGAAACAAAGTCCAGTTCCAACGCCACTTTAAAATAGATGGCCTAAATAAAGTGCACTTCCATTTTGGAACTGTTGTCACCTACCTGCCTTATCAAACTACTGGTGGCTCTGTTTCTGTTTTGGTGGACTGTTCAAGGTTGCCATCATGCGATGTGAAGCATTAATGTTCCAAAAATTATTTAAAGTCATAAAAAAGATATCTCCAAATTTCATTCCACATTTAGGTCCAACTATGCAAGTTTTCAGTTTAACAATAATGGCACAGCACCCTAACAGTGACCACAGTAAAGATGGGTGCTATCAGTAAAATGAAATGTCAACTCAAGAACATAAACATATTAGCTGCTGGGGAAGAAACGCAGGCAAGGTCTGCAAACTTTTCTGCGGAGATGTCTTTGCACCACAAAAGCGAATATGAAGTTCGCTAGCATGCAGTCCTACTTAACTAAAATGTTACGCCCTCTGTGCTCAATGCTTCATTTGTTGCAATAATACACTCTCAGAAACAGGTTGCTAGCAGACTAGTGCAGCTTGCAATGAGTGCAACAAAACAGCAATCCAAACATGCATGCTGCAAGATGCTAACTGAACCTCTTTGTAGCTGCTCAACCATTTGAGTGCCACATATTTAGGGAAGATTGGTCCACCTCCTTGTTAGGCTTTTTTTAAATCTTAGTTTCAAATACGCATTTTATGCTAGCAGTGCAAAACCAGGGTTTATAGGAAGCGGTGGATAATATCGAAGTCGAAATTATGCAACTTTGGCCTTTATTTGTTCGATATCCAGTGCAGAGCACTGTCTCACTTTTTCTTCCATAGGCTTTCGTTGTTGCTTTCATCCCTATCAAAACCGCTGCAGTTACCGAGTGGTTCAGTTTCACTGTCATCAGAGTCTGAATTCTTAACTGTTCTTTAATTTTGGCATTATTAAGGAAGTGCTTTGGTCTCCCGAATGCATTTGCCATGTAGGAACAATGGAGGTTCATAAACAGAATGCCACGAGCTGCCGCAGCGAATATAACAGTGACACCTACCCTTCATCTATGAAAAAATATGTAGTTTTATAAAATGCTTAATAGTTCACGTTCTTGTTTCAACTCAAGTCGACTCAAAGAGCTCTAAGAAGCGAATGCAGTATGCAACACAAGTACACTTTGTTATTGCAAAGGGTATGGAGCTCTCAACGGGTCAAGAAGCATAAAGAGGCTGCTAGCATAATGAATATGCCTCAAGGAAGCAGGTGTACACTTCTCCCAGTTCACCAACACATAGGTTTTGGCTGCCTTTGTTACCCTTGTTCGCAGCATAAAATGTGTGCCCAACCTTATTTTAAGATAAAACAAGCAAGTAGCGCACCACGAGAAAATGAAGTCAGCCTACTATTGCTGATGTAATGTTAAATTTTAACACGAAGAATGATATACACATTTCTCTTCGCAGAATAGGGCTTAACGTCCCAAAGCAACATCAGCTATGATGGATGCCATTGTGGCGAATTCTGGAAATAGCAGCCAACTGGGTTTCCTTAAAACATGCCATGCGTTTTACCTCCACTAAACTGTGGCAGCCGCAGCCAAGATTTGAAATCAGCAGTTGAGCACCCTAACCAGTGAGCGATGTGGTAGGGCCAAATGTTATCTGGCAAGTGAAGCACAGACAATAATTCATAATACAGTGTAGCTCACAGTTGCAAAGAGTGCTGGAAAAGTAAACATTAGACCAATATTTATATGGGTCCCTTGATTTAAACCTTTTGTGACTATTCAGCACATCCCCAATGCGCAAACCAAGTGTTCAGTTTAAATGCACTACAAGAGCTTATGCCGTTGTACTGCATTTTGCACGCAAGGGCCAAATTGTAACTTTCATACTTTATTCAAAACATCCACAGGTTCATTTCGCGCATTCAGCTTGTGTGCATAGCATTCCGTGGCACAAAATGGAAACCTCTTCTGTCCCACAAAAACAGTCTCGAGGCTTGCTATAAACCTCTGGAGTGCAGCTTTTCCTTTACACAGTTTACTTTCATCATTTTTGAAACACATAACAGTGGCTGTGGTTGCACATCCTGCGATAGACATGCCTTTGTGTAACAGATATGAACCTATGAAGCACGACACTGACAAAATCAGCCAGTGACGGCCCCAGCATGAAGGAGGAAGATTTCATCCGGGCTTGGTGTAGTAAAAAAATGGGAAGCTATCAGCAAATGAATGTTCCCAATGCCACCACTGCCAGTTCGGATCCAGATATGAATCCTTTGAGTAACCTACGCCTGGGCTTGCACAAGGCCACGGCTAAGGCGGCGACGACTGTTGTTGCTGCTGGTAGTCGAGCACATGACGGCGGCACTGGCGCAGGTACTGGTGCCGCTTGAGGTAGATTTTGGCGGCGCCCTTGAGAGCGACAAAGGCGAGACCGCCCAGCAGGGTCCGCTGCGAGGGCGCCAGCCGGCTGAAGAAAAGCCGACCTACCAAGCTGGCCGCGGTGGGCAGCAGCAGGGCGCCACACAGGAGCCGCGTGGCCGAAAGCGGGTCTTGCGGAGGCACCACGAACAGCAGCCGCTTGGCGAACGGCGCCGAGCGCCGACACCACACTCGCAGCAGGTAGTCCTCCCAGCGCACCATGCGCGCCAGTACCAGCACCACAGGGATGCTCGGAAGGCCGACGAGCAAGAATAGCGGATCGGCTTGCTCCATGACGCTCAGGCCCTGCTTGTGGCCTAGCACTTGCATCACGGTCACGGCGCCATACGTGACCGCCGTCCAGTACACTGAGCCCATGAGCATACCCGCCGCGACGAACGGGCACGCGCGGTACACGCTCCGGTCCATCAGGTCCAGTAGGTATACGGGGCCCCCTGCGAAACGGCGCGCTCAGGGCATGTCGGGCGTGCGCGAGCGCTTTCTCACCTAGGCTGGGCAGCACCACCACATACTCGCTACTGCACTGCGGACAGGCCACTTTGGCCGCGCTGTTGCCGCCCTGCTTCTCGTCGATCCAACGCTGCAAGCAAGCCTGGTGCACCCACTTCGTGGTGCCACGGCATTTGCACGGCTGCACCCAAGCTGCATCGCGCTCTTCGTCCTCTGATGCGAAACATACCCAACAGTAGCGCCTGCGGCACACATACGCATCAGCACGATCCGTAGCGGCCGCGGCACTAAACTTACCGTTCACAGGGCCCATCAGTACTAGTTGCGCTCATGGTAGCAGCGGACACCTACATAGCCACCTGGAACCTTTCAAGTGGGTCACGCCGCCAGCGAACGCTTTTGCTTGTGGACTGTCACTAGCCCCGAGATCAATCAACTGTTACGGGAGCAGCGCAGAAAGGTGCCGTCAAAGACGACCTGAAATCTGCAGCCACTGGGACTTTTCACAAGTGCGATTTGCTTAGAAACACACTTACGACAGCAAAACAACGAAAGTAGCTACCAACCTAGCTGGCCTTGACGTTGCGGAACAGCGCAACAGCAACTAGTCGGGGACAGGCCAGACAGGGCGCTGATGCAGGAAATGCGGAACATTGTGAGCGAATAGCCAGTAAGTTAAGCTCATAAATTTTTAGCGCTTTTTAGTAAGTTTCCAAGCTGAGCCTCATTATTATTATTTTAATATTTATGCACAACGCAGTATATTGATCTTTTGCAGTTTGCTGCGGGGCAGTTGCGCGTGCTGCAGTGCCAAGTGTAGCAGACGAACGGTGGTGCTCCTTTTCTTTACAGCGCACAGCTAGCATCAGGTAGCTTGATATCCTCGTGCTAATGCTGCGGTTTAGCTGAAATTTATTGTTCATTGCCCTCCTGACAAGGTGTACTGTTACAGATTGCAACAGTCTTGGCGTCCCATTTATTCAGTAGCGACTTGTGCGTAACGCGCGACAATTAAAACCGAATCGTCAGCCGCCATTTTGAGTGTAATACATTGTTTCGGAGAACTGTGCGACAAACCCTTTGGCGAAGCCGTCGCTATTGACAAAAAGATAAGCTGCAAAAGCGGCCTCATTTCTGGTCACTCAGCAGAGCGCCAGTACCGTTTACCTGCCACTGTGCGACGCCATATATGTCCGCGTTCTGACGCACGTAACACCCGACTTAG
This sequence comes from Amblyomma maculatum, assembly GCF_055883805.1. NCBI lineage: Eukaryota > Metazoa > Arthropoda > Arachnida > Ixodida > Ixodidae > Amblyomma > Amblyomma maculatum. Next base: position 258,804,555 of record NC_139344.1, read on the forward strand.
CAGACGATGTTTTCGTATCATAAAGAAAAAAAAAGGAAAACAGTTTATTGAAATAAGCTTTCTGGAATTCAAATGTCGCTTTAATTAAACAATACTGTTTTATTCAGCTGGGCATAAATTTGAACTAATAGTAGCTAGTGAACGGCGCCGGCAACAGATGTCGCAGTAGTAGCAGAAACGGAAAGCGAACGGGGTTTTCTGCTGCAGTGCGTCTGCGGTGTCGACGGTCGAGGAGACTTGGCCTGCACTGGCTGTAAAAAAACGGTGTTTTTGAACAGCCTTATGGGGGATTATACTTTCAGTGTATCCGCCAATGTGAGGGCCTTGTCTCCGGTCGAGTTCCAGCCCAATCCAGGTAACAGCGCCCTATTTTTTAGCCCTGATCAAATTGGTCACACGATGCAAGACGACCTGCTGCTTGAGAAGAGCGCCGGCAAACAGGCCTCATCCCAGCTGTCTAGCGCAAGTGTCGAGACTACATCGAACGGCGAACAAGCCTTGGAAGATTATTCGTCACGCAAGGGCAAGGGGGAGGACCCAGCGGCGGCCAACTCGCTACCCGAGAAGACTGAGAGTCCGGACGTGGTGCCGTCTCCGCTGCAGATGGGGTTCTCTTCCGAGGTGATCGCCACCTCGGGCGCCAACTTCTGGTCGGCCGTGGCGGCCGACGAGGCTTTCATCCAAGGCATCCCCACGGTGAACGGCACGCTGGCCTTCCCTAGCTTCCCGAGCCCCATGCTGGGCGCGGGCCACCCGCAGCGGCGAGCCATCACGGGCGCGCACAACTTCGCGGCCCCGACGCGGGGCCCGCCGCCTCAGGGGCCCCCCCTGTTCAAGGCCTACTCCAGCTGGAGCAGCCCGCAGCAGCCGAGCTGGTCGAGCCCGCCCTGGAGCGGCCTCAAGCGCTCTGTGCCCAACCTGGGCCCGCTCTCACCGGCCGGCAAGGAGAGCCCCAAGTTCCGCCGCAGCAGCTCGCTGCCCAAGCCGGACGAGGACGGCTTCCAGGTGAGCGGCCCCCGAGGGATGCTACTCCTGCTCGGGGGTGCTGCCCACCTCGCAGGGCGCGCATGCGCCAACATGGCGTCGCTCCGCGGAATAAGCGCCCGATCGTTGCCTGAGCTCGGCGCCCGCGTCCCCCCTTCTCCACCCCCCCCCCCCCTCCCCAGGTCGCCCAGGGTCCGCTGGACACGCTGCGGTTCCCACTTGAGCAGCAGCTGCTCGACATGGTACGCCAGGACCCGCCCGAGGCAGCCCACTACTGCAAGCCCTGGGGCGGCCTCGGCGGCGCGGCCTCGGCGCTCGGCTCGGCAGCCGCCTACCCGGAGTTCCGGCCCGACGAGGCGCGCCTGCAGGCCCGCGGAGGTGAGCAGCCGCCGCCGGAACCTCCGTCTGTCGGCCGCTTCGGGCCCGCACACAGAGGTGCTGTGCGGCGCGCATTTTTATATGTAGCTGCAAATCGAAAGTGACGACTAAACGGCTAGTATGCCGACCATCGACTTGAGAGTAGCACCGTGTGTTTGCTACAGTCAACAGGGAAGCTGTTCGTCGCAAGGAGCTGTTAATGCTCTCTTGTATTTCCTCTGCAGAAGGTGTTTATGCTTCTGTTTTGTGTGTGTGTGTGTGTGTGTGTGTGTGTGTGTGTGTGTGTGTGTGTGTGTGTGTGTGTGTGTGTGTGTGTGTGTGTGTGTGTGTGTGTGTGTGTGTGTGTGTGTGTGTGTGTGTGTGTGTGTGTGTGTGTGTGTGTGTGTGTGTGTGTGTGTGTGTGTGTGTGTGTGTGTGTGTGTGTGTGTGTGTGTGTGTGTGTGTGTGTGTGTGTGTGTGTGTGTGTGTGTGTGTGTTGGTATTTCAGTTCTCTTGCTCGCGTTTCGTTTGTTGTTGGCAGTGTTTAAACATGGGTACTATACGAAGGTCCGATTGCTTTCCTGAACGAGTCGATCGACTTTTGAAACGCTGACTGATGCATGTTTACGCGCATCGTTGGTCGTTGGTGCGAATGAGTCAGAATGCAGCTATCTCATAAACCTATTTTACGACGATTACCGAGAAGTGATGATGAGCATCACAGCCCAGAAAGAAGTATTTCATTTTTGGCATATCGGTACATACGTGGCTATAAGTCCTGTTCAGTAGTGAATTAAGTGTAGGCCGATTTCCAGTGCGAATAAAGGTAATCTTTTAAAGACGCTATCTTACCAGTGAATTGAGGTTTTGTTTACAGAAACGACATCTCGCATGGGGCCGTAGCACCACCGTGGTCATTGTGGAGCTACAGATATATTGTTGGTTTTCGCTGCCTTCGAGGCCGTCGTAAACCAAATCCATAAGGTTCATCAACCGTTGACGAGCCCAGCTTTTTGTTAGTAAATGAGCCCGCATCAGGGAAGAAACTCTCGCGTACGATATGACGAAAAAAAAAAAAAAAAAAACTAGTAGGGTACAACAATTGCACAATTAAGGTATCACTTTTCAAACTATACCGGAACTATACTAGATAGTTGCAGACTAAACCACTATTTCTTGGATATGAAACACCGAACGCTCGAAAAAACTGCCCAGGTTCACCTTAAGTGTGTATCATCTGGTACAACCTTTCGCACGGACAGGCTTGTAGTCGTCGCGTACTTTTTTTTTTCACTAAGTCGAGCGAATCGGTGGCCTAGTGGCATCATGTCTGAGTAGCGAGCCAGAATCGGAGGTCCACCTCTTGGTCATTTTAAGCGACTCCCTAGCCACTCCGACGCCTGGTTTTCTGTAGAACAAGACCGTTTAAAAGGAATTCGCAGCCCCAAGCGTAAAACGTAGTATTAACTAAGTGTAGCCGTAGTCTAATGTAGACTTGCCTTTCTCTTTTAAGCAATAATGTCGGTCATTTTTGTTTTCCGCTTGAAAATTTGGTGTAAAACAGTACTTTCTTATTCCTCTTGGGTTTCTTGCTGCTGCCGAAAAATACGCAGTATAGGTTGTGTGAAAAACAGCAACAAACACGGGAGCTTTTGCCATCGTGTGTGGTAGTTCTAGATAATTATTTCTGCTGCTGTCTTTAGGCGTTGTATTCGTTTTGCTTATGCAGGCTATCACATATCCCAAGCTTTTTGTCCTGCAAATAAAGCGTTACCTGTGTGATATTTTGTCGTCGCGAAAGTAAGGACGCTCTCCGAGTGCAGAAGCAGGTGGGCAGCGTTCACACAGCACTTAATTCCTCCGCGGCGGCAATCAATTTCGGAGGCGAGCGCTTTCATGGGCATTATAGTTGTCTGCACTGCTGAGGCGGGGAGGTTCGTTTTGCCACTTTTCCGATCGGTGTCTGGTTTCGTTTTGCCACTTTTCCGATCGGTGTCTGGTTAAGTTGGGACTTCGGTATGCGGCAAATAACGACAGTTGATTTGACAAACGGATATCTCATAACTAGCTGATTTTAGGTTTCTTTATGTGTCGTATCCACACAATTTTTATATATGAGCACGAATTACATGTTGACAATAGACCTAATTCTGTTTTTACAATGCCTGTAACACCTATATTGTTATTCGCTATAAATATGCATGCCACTTTCTGATGGTGGTGCCTAAAATCTCCTATATTGCCTTAAGGACCTTCAATATGCAGTGTTGTTTCGCTTTCTGATTCCGTTTGCTTTCGGGTCCATTTTGGTTTTCGGTACGCGTACATGGCACGATTAGACGACCCCGTCAGTCGGCTGCGGCGAACAATGTATCGACGCCAGGTGTGTAAGCAGTGCCTACCCTGTACGACCATTTTCCTGTTTTCCTGCCATTCCATTGTAGCATTGGATGATGTAACATTTCGGAAAGTACATCAGGAGACTTAAGCTGCCCTCTATTACAACCTCCAAGGAGACGTACTTGTGTCCCAACTTCACTTTTATCGTGATCACTACAAGGATATAATGATAAGGTCGCTAAAGGTAACAAATTGTATTCCAAGGGAAGGGAAGCGTAACAGGGGGCGGTAGAAAGCTTGGTGGGCGGATGAGGTTAAGAATTTAATCGCAAGGGTCAAGTGGGTGCAGCTAGCACAGGGCCGGGTTAATTGGAGGAATATGGGAGAGGTCTTCGCCCTGTCCGGATGATGACGATTATAATGATGATGATGGTGGTGGTGGCGGCGGGTACAAGGAAACGAATGTCTCGGTGCTAATCCTGATTTTATAGCATCGAATCGCTGCTCTGACTCGTGGACAAGTTGCTGAAAAGATCTGCGTGATGTTGCCCGTCTTGGACAAAAAGCAGGATTTTCAAGCCAAAAGTAAATTTCGCGAGTATTTGCCAGCGAACATTCTAGAATACCGAAGGCCATAGAATTCTTCCAAGTACAAGCACACTCTTTTCACATCCGTTGGCGGCGAGCTTTCTTTTTCAGCTCACAAGCTTGTTCTGAGCTTCAATAACCTACTTAACGTATAAGACCACTGCTTGAATACGCTTGTGCCGTATGGGACGCTTGGCAAACAACACTGAGCAATAGAATTAAAAAACTCTAAAATAGAGCAGCAAGGTTTGTCCTGTGTCGGTGCTCGAGGACTGATAGCTTCACCGTCATGAAAAATGAATTCGGATGGGAAACCCTCTCCTCTCTAAGAAGGAAATTACGACTTAAACTCTTGTACCAAATATATCACAACAAAACAGGCGTTCGAAAGGAAATATACTTTACATAGGCCACATTATGTTCTATCCATCAGTGAAGTGTGCTCCATAAATGAAGATGTTTCCACTCTATAACCCCCCTTCTGTAGCGCCCTCGGGCTAAGCGGGGTAATCTTTGAATGAAGAAGAAGCATTAGTCTGGCGATGCTGCCTTTGTGCTATACTTTTTCACGGTGACTTCTAGATGGATTTCTATGTGCAGACCCTTCTAAAAGGCAAACACCATTAGGAGGCTGTGTGGCTTCAGAAGCCAACTGCAAAACACTGTCCACATAAGTGGCAGCGTATACAAAGTGTCGCAGCTAAGATGGGCCCTTACATGCTGCTGGCTCCGAGATAAAGGTCAGTGGCTGCAGGCGACGCTCCTGAAAAATGGCGCTTTAATCAGCCGTTGACGTCTATTTGGCCACCAGTAGCAGAGCAAAGTTTTGTCATGGGCACCACAGTAGACTCGAATCTGGAAGAGTTTCACCAGGTAGTAGATGGGAGCGCTGTAATCGGGGCGCACGGAGCGCGCTGTCGCGTGGTGTGTTTTAGCCTTCGCGGGCTTTCATTTTTGCCGAATGAAAAAGGCTACGCTAAGGCTATACCTCATAAGAAGCACCACTGCGGCACCGTTTTCATGGCTCTCAACAACTTTCGTGTTCAGACCTGATCGTTTAAGGCCATATTAGAAAATAATTAATTACCCCACATACAGACCCCGAGCACTCACGCTTATCCGTGGGTGACATTGCTGTGTCTGGGGAAAAGGGGGATCCTGGTGGTTGAGCCGACGCCGAGTGTTTGGACCTTTAAGGCCCCTTGGCGAAATTAACACACCAGTTTGGACCCCGCTTCCTGTAGACGGTGCCTCCGGCCTGGCTGATCTAACCGGGGCGCGTATTGCCAAATCATATCCCGTAGGCGCACTTGAGCAGACGACGCTCTCAGCGAGCTAAACGGCGATTGTTGCTGTAAGGTCTCTCTGAACGCAACCTAAAGGTAACATACACTCACTGCAAACGGCGATTGTTGCTGAAATATGTCTCTGAACACAACCTAAAGGTAACAGGCACTCACTGAAGGCAGGAAATAATTACGGTGAATTAAACTGAAAAAAAATTCATAAAAAAAATTACAATTCAGAAGTCGAACAGGAATTCAGTGGCATCGTTACACAGGTGGGTGGTGTCAGTCCATTGCGCCACAAAACCGACATGAACAGTGCCCTTTAATTGCGTTATTATTCGTTCAGACAATATATCCACAATTTGTCTCCAGGTGTCGTTGCTCAGAGGAATCAGCTCTGGGGTTTAGAGATACCAGTGGCCGGGTGAATAAGCCGGCGGTGGAAGCTAGCAAAACACGACTGGAAGATTGGTGGCTTAAAAGCAGAAAAGTGACATAATGTTAGTAATGTAGAAACAAATTTAATAAATGGAATGATGGTTTAGTTAACCAATCTAAATCAATAATTAAGATATAGGGAAAAAAATGAGCATGACAATAACTGCTACCACCCCGTTTCAAAGGGGACGCTCCTATATTCCATCCATCCATCCACGCGCCAGAGCGTCGTCTGCTAGGTGCTCCTACGGGATATGGTTTGGTAATAAGCAACCGAGGCTGACCTAACCTAACTCAAAGTAAGGAAATTCATTCTGAACCTACGTCGCTACTACAAATGTCAGAAAATGGGCACAGCTCTCAATCTATCAAGGCCAACTCAGGATTTGTGTCTCTGGAAACATTGTTGCCAATTCCGGTGGCCGTGTGTGGGTCATTCCACAGAATTAGTTGGTGATGATTCATAGTATCCTGCACGCGGACACACTTTTCGTTGTTTGTGATGTATCCCAGGCAGTGTGGTGGGCGTTAGTCCCCAACCACAATAAACTTGTTACTTGTGTGTATCGGTCCCGCTTGTGGGCATAGAAGCCTGCAAAGGGATCTTTGGGGGTGCTGTACACATTAAGGACGAACAGGCATCTCGATGAGGCTGCTCACGTGGTGGTGCTATGCACTGAGAGTCTTCGGTACCAGAATTGTTGTACAATTTGCGCTATCCCGAGTGTATGTTTCATATCCCAGGATACCGAATGACTTGGTGTGGGTTTTCTGTAGGGGTACTATGTGCGGATTGTCTTGCGGAGCATGTTAGAGAAGATTTTGTTGTTTCGGCCGGAAATATATTCAGTTCCACTGCCATATGTGTTGGTGGTGTTCTTCCTTTACACTTGTTTGGAGCCATCTTGTTTAAATTCGGAGGTACATCTGCCGATTTTGCCGCTTCTTTAGATTTCTTGCGGGCAATCACATGTATACCGAGAAGCTGTTCGAGATGCAGCTGTGCAATGTAGTTTTTGTTAAACATGCATGCGGAAGTCTTGGAGCGTACGTGAATTTCTGCATTCCCAATTAGGTCCGCAGTGCAATTCGTTGTGCTAGACGTATCAGGGATTTCTGAATCCCTTCGTTAATACGTTCTATGACGCTTTGTTCTGTCAGCTGTGCTGGGTTTGCCACATGGGCCCTTGCTCTGGAGCCGTTCATAATGGCATTTTGCTCCTCGCATTTGTTGAGTAGTTAATACTTGCTGTTGTATCTTGTATCTCGTTGGAGATCGTGTTCCCTTCAAGATCGGACTGCTCGTCAATTGCAACGTCTACGTAACTGTCACTTTCCTGGCCTAGGGAGCGTGAGCGGCAGCCAGACCGCGAGCGCGGTCTTGAGCTATCTGTACGGGATCTGGAGGAGATTCTTGGTCCTGCGGTGGAACGGTCGTTTGTCGTCGGAGGGTCTGCGATGCCAGCTGTTGTATAGTTTCCAATTTGGGAAAATCACTGTCGTAGTCCGAATTTCAGCGGCGTTCTTGTTAATATTTTTTGTCCTCTCATGGCTGTCTAATATACGTGGAGAGGGGAGCGGATTGAGCTCGAGCTTGTTTCTAGTAGTCTCGGCCGACGGTTTCATGCTGCAGTTGGCAAAGCTGGCATTTCGGTTGGCAGGTAGGATCTAGTGGTTGGTTGGCTTCGCCACAGCGAGGACAAAAGTTTAGCTGCGGGTCGGGCAGACATGTTGCCGGTGCCTCAGGTTGCCGCACGACCTACAGTATTGCCTTTCTGTGGGGGTGGCACGTGAAGTCGTAAGATATTAAACGGCACATGGGGTCCTTCAATATAGATGAGGGCAGTACTGTCCGAGCATGTGCGCTGCGAGGACGGTGTATCTTGCTGGTACCGGGGGTCCTGCCAGAAAATCAGCGCTGATAAGGGATATTGTGTAAAAAAAAAAAAAAAAAATTTTTACTCTGTTTTGCGATGAACACATTTCTGTTATTTCTCTTCATCTGGCATTGATCTTTAGGGAAAATGGACTTGTTGATTGGTCGTGTTTTTATATTCCTGAAGGATGGGAAATGCCTTAAACAAAAGTACAGAATGAACAAAGTAGACGCCACGAAACAAGGTATTCCCCTAAACTTTGGACTGAGACTTGGCGCACGACAGCACAACGCAACATAAAAGCTAGAGGGGCTCAACGCTTCTGAATCGAATGTCGAGCGATATAAGACGCAGGGCTGATTTCATTGTTTATTTTATTGATTTCTTTCACGCTGCAACGATTGATTACGAACAGAGCCTTATGATCACAATGTAGTAAGCTGCCGCAGTTTCCGTCTGTTATTAAATTGCACATCGGTATAGAATAAAGGGGAGGCGCAGTATCTGTCTCACCTCTGGGTAGACACCTTAACCGCCCCGTGAAGGGAGGTAAAAAGGGAATTAAAGAAGAGAGAAAGAGTTGCCATAGTGAAACGCTCCGGAAAATGGCAGTGGCTCGCTAAATTGAACGACAGCTGTCCGCAAAGCGTGTCTGGCCCACCAGATAGAGTAGAACTTTTTATTTACATCAGCGAATGAACGAGCTTCGACCCTCCGTCGTATGGGACGGATGGCGGGGGGCCTCGCCTCAGACGCAGGTTGGCAGACATTGTTGGCCGGCGGCGTCCCAGGCCAGCTGGACGGCGGCTAGGTGGAGCCCAGGGTCCGAGCAGCGCAGCACGATCTCCCAAAGTTGCGGTATCAGATTTAGGCCCCTCCCGGGAGAAGAGGGGCAGTCCCAGATAATGTGTTCGAGGGTTCCTCTAGAGTCGCAGTTTATACAGAATTCTGATCTTTCTCCTGAGAGCATATGGCTCAACAGGAGCGGCTGTGGGAATGTCCCAGTCGGAAGGCGGCGCCAGGCGACGGCCTGCCTGCAGTTTAAGGCAGGGGCTGGCACAGCAGCCACCTGCCTGCACAGTCGATAGTGCTGTATAATTTCGCTCTAAGATTTGGCGCACTCTACGCCCCCCTCTCCTCTCTCTCTCTGCTGCCGGCTAGGTGGTAGAGCACTCGAGCCAGGGCGTGGGCGGATTCGTTGCTGGAACGCCAGTATGCACCGGAGTCTGGCCCATCAAATCTGGCGCTCGCTCACGCCACTCCTATGAGTTGGCTCCGCCGTAAGAACGACATCCATATGTGAAGGTTCCCTAGTTCGAACGCGGATGCTGATGATATGTGATGTGAGTGAAGGTTAAAGACCCCATGTGGTGGAGATTATTCTAGAGTCCTCCACTATTGCAGCTCTTTCTCTCTTCCCTTATGGTGCGGTTCAGCTGTCCACCAGGAAGTGAACGGCGAACGTATCGAGGCTCCCTAGACTACCCTCTCCATTCCTCTCCACGGCAGCTGGCCTCACATGTAGTTCAAGGTCAAATTGCGGCGTAAAATGACCGTGACGAACGTGAGAAGTAGAGCGAACGCTCTAAAAGTTTATTAATTGTGCCATCGGGAGACATACGTATATTGCAGAAGGAAGAGGCGGATACAAGATATTGTAACGTGGTAGTGACAATGCCGTGGGGCACAAAAGAACAGACAGGCATAGTCAACTGAAATCTGCTCTTTATTGGGCTAGCTTGCGGCTGCAAAAAATTCAGCAACTGGACGGCGGCGATAGCAGCAAACGTGCTCGCTGGTCGTCAAAATACGAATGCTGCTTGCACTAGCCATCGCTCAAACGCCGCAAAAGGTGGCTGGAACATTGGGGAAACCGAGGCGAGTGGTTTGAACCATTCGGGGTACATCTCTGCGCATCCTGCGCGAGATAAAACCGCGCCTCGGCGACACTGAGCGTAAACAAACAAATAACACAAGATATCTCTGTGTAGTACATGCAAAGTGATAAGGCAGCACGCAGGCGGCTGCCAGCAGCAACAAATAAGGATTGGTTTGGGTTGTTTGATTTAACGTCTCAAAGCGGCTCAGGCTATGAGAGACGCCGTAGTGGAGAACTCCGCGGAGATTTCGACCACCTGGGGTTGCACTGACAGCGCACAGCACACGGAAGCCACTCCGTTTCGCCTCCATCGAAACGCAGCCGCCGGCGATCGGGATCGAATACGGGTACTCCGGCACACTAGTCGGGCATCTTAACCACTGCATCACCGCGGCGGGGAAAATTAAGTTAGGTGTAATAAAGATTAGAAGGGGTGGCGGCAATATACGGAATATAAAGAGAGAAGGTTCGGAGTGTAGGTGTAAACAAAGCTCTAAAAAGCAAGTTCACTGCTGAAGTTAGCATAAGAAAAAAAAAGCTAACAACTAATAAAAAAATCTAATTTCTTACGACGGCACTGGTATCAGAAAGCTAGCATTAAATATAAAATGTAGTCAAGGGCACAGTTCACAATTAAGATATTATACAAGAAGTTTGAACACTAGGTAAAAAAGAAGCTTTATAACTGATTCAAAGTTATCTCCTCCAGTTATCCTTGTTAGTGATGCAGATAGGTAATTTCGACTTATTCCGGTAGGCGAAACGAAGAGAGAAGACGCTTGCCGATACTTTAGATAAATCCAAACAATATTAACTTGATCTTAATTCAGAAGAATGCATATGTTGTTAACTCTTCGCGCATCTTAGCTGGGGCCCCTGTATATGAAGATTAAAACATTGTGTATGTACAGAATAGATGTTTAATTCCTGTGTCAATAACACTTTAACCTCATGTACCTGGTAGTTCGAAAATAATGGCAGTTGTATAAAATTTTAAATAGGTGACCTCGCGTCAGCGGGTTCATTGTTCCCGTGCATGACAGGCCTTTTTTCTGGGGCTCAACGTACAAGAGCTCGAATATTCAAGTACCTCAGAGTTTCCGCAGTTGTATTTATTCTTTTTTTTTTTAATTTTTAATGCTCATTGCCAAGCGGTTTAAAAGAGTTGATGATGCCTGGTAATGCAATTTTGCTCCAAAGAGTTGTCGCAGTAGAAAACTTCCCCTTTGCCTGGTTAAGAATATATATATATATATATATATATATATATATATATATATATATATATATATATATATATATATATATATATATATATATATATATATATATATATATATATATATATATATATATATATATATATATACTTTCGCCGACTCTTGGCTTCTTTCATACTCGTATATATATATATATATATATATATATATATATATATATATACGAGTATGAAAGAAGCCAAGAGTCGGCGAGAGAGCAAAGGGAATATTTTTCTTTAATTTTGGTTTTTGCTATAGACCAGAATTAGTGCTGTAATCATTTTGGAAAGAAAGACAATTAACTACAAAGTAGAAAAATAAAACAACCCATTGATGGTGGGAATTCCGAACTCACGACCTCCGAATATCGTATTCTTCTATTCTATTCTATTCTATTCTATTCTATTCTATTCTATTCTATTCTATTCTATTCATATTCTATTCAGGCAACAAACGCTAGTTAATGATATTCTATTAGAAATCAAGAAGAAATGGGCATGTACAAGTCATGTATTGCGAAGCCAAGGTAACCGATGGTCTCCAAAGGCGACAGAGTGACTTCCGTGGGAAGGCAGGCGTAGTAGGGGGCGGCAGAAAGTTAAGTGAGCTTATGCGATTATACAGTTTGCAGAGACCAAATATGTGCAGCTGGCACACGACCGGTTTAATTGGAGGAATGTGAGAGAGGCTTTCGCTCTGCAGTTGGTATGATCAGACCAGTTATGATGATGAAACATGAGAAGGGGAACAAACGGCAAGAGAGGAACGCGATGAAACCAATTTTTCACGTGAACTTCACCGTTATGGTTTTTAAAGGAGTTTTGTTCAAAGCTGTGTACTCTAAGAATAAGGGCCTACGGACTTGCAGCAACTACTACAGAAGCCCAACTACTACAGAAGCCTTGCAGGTGTTCTGTGGTAGTTGGGAGATGCACTGGTCGCGTGACATGACCGGAAGCATTGCCGGTAGGTTGAATTTTCTTATAAATGTCAAAAAACAAATAATGACAGGTTTGTCGGGCTGCAGTAAAACAACACTTTTAGAGCCTAACTTATTCAAATTCTATCGCATTCCATTCTGAAGTGAATGAAGCGTCCTTATAATTTGATGATTTTAATATATGACACAGATTTCTTTGAATTAAGCCTGCAGTTTTATGTAATGCGAGTAGCGTGTATGCGGTCATGCTCGCGCCATCCAGCAGCAAACTGAGCACGTGAGGTGCACTCAAAAAGTCCCGAGGTCGTCCTGTCTGGAATGAGGGCGGTCGTACTTTTTGAGGGCGTCATCGGAATGTGCGCTGATGAAGTAAATATGACCCGATGTATCGATGCTTTTGCATTGCGAAAAGCGCGCCCACCGCCACCTGTTGTTGCTAAGCCCGCTTATGGGGCAAATAGCAACGGCGTCATTGTTGCTAGGGGCCGTGTGCAAATCAACCTAGACTACTAATCTAGGTGGCTTTGCCGTGTGGGGGCCGGCGCCAGGCGGTGACGTCACGGAGATGCCGCGGCGCTGGTGACCAAAGTGACTTTCATTGTGTAGACAAAAAGCATAAGCCCTAGTTACATTGGCCCGACTGCGGGGGTCGAGCTGAGGAGTCGAGTTGTGTGGACTCGACCATACAAGGTTTACATGAACCAGACCCGGCGAGCGGCGATTACTTCGGCGCCTCGCGTCGAGACTCTTGCAGATAGCATCAGAATCCGGTTTTTCTCCTCAGCGCCTCCCTGCCGTCTTCCATACTGTTCTCCTGTCCCACTATTCTCCGACACGCCTCGACAGCGTTTACATGCTTCCTAATGCGGGGTCGAGTCGAGTCAACCCACCCCCTGCTCCGGAGTTGACTCGACTCGACGACTTCTCGACCCAACCCGACAGTGTTTAGATGAACTCTGTAACCGGTTTTCTACCCGATAACTCAACCATATAAGCCCTATTTACATGGACCTGACAGCAGAGGGTCGAATTGGGGAGTTATAACAGTGGAGTTCAGTGGACTCGACCCTACCGGGTTTACATCAACCCAACCCGACGAGCGCAGAACCGGCTCTGGACGAGCGGCGATTACGGCGGCACCTCGCATCGAGGCGAAGAACTAGCAGACCCGATTCCAGTTTTTTCACCCGCGCATCTCTAGCATTTTCCGTACTGTTCCCCTCTCCCACTGTGCCCCGACTCAACCCGACAGCGTTTACATGCTTCCTGCAGCGGGATCGAGTCCATGTCAACCCACCCCCTGCACCGGAGTTAACTGGACTCGATTCCTCGACTTCTCGACCCAACCCGACAGTTTATACATTAACCCTATAACCGGTTTGCGACCCGATAACTCAACTGAAGCCGCTCCTGTTGGGTCCATGTAAAGGCCGCTATTACCTTCTGCGTTAGGTGTGGTGTTTTCATTTCATTTCATTTTATTACCCTCAAGCGCATACGCATTACAGAGGGGAGTGGTACATCATATATGATAGAAAGCATAGAACACTAAATGAACAAAACATAACAAAGGCTAAACGAACAAGGGAATACAGAACAACGAAAGCAATCTTGCAATAAAAAAGTTATACAAGTGGAATAAATTGAAAACAATCATAAGCGGTGAGAAAACAGCATTATACAGCGAAAAGAACAACAGCACTGGGAGCAAACAAGCATGAAAAACCAAAAACTGAAATAAGATAATAGTCAGGAAAAAAAAAAGTGTCGCGGATCAACTTCAAGATATTGCATCAGTGATGAGCGTAATGAATCGTGATCTTGGATTAATGCGATATCGGGCGGAAGGCGATTCCACTCTACTGACGTACGGGGTAGAAAGGAATGAAAAAGGGCATTAGTATTGCAAGTTATGACATTTACTTTGTAAGCTTTACTTGTTTGCTTGTTTTCGAGCATATTTTGCGATATTCCGACAAGTTGTGCGGTAGGCTGCACCACGAGACATAAAAAAAGGGGTGACGTCAGTGTACACAAGCATCCTGCGGTCAGATCGAGGTGAAAGCGGTGAGCATCGCCGTGGAGCGCGACAAATGGACCCCTACGACGAAGGATCGCCTTCGCTGCACTACCCTAATGAATCTTGGATCAGTTCGTTTGCGGCTTTTGATCGCCATTGTTTCTCTTCTGTCGCGCGACGGCTAGAGAAAGAAGAAACGCTTGCAGCTCACATACGTTTTGTCGAGTTCTCAACACGAGAAATTTATACGCTATATTCCACATGTGTGTAATCTTGAGCCGAAAGGAGGAGCCGCGTTAGATTCCCTGGCACCACAGTGCGACCATCTGTTCATGCAGAAAATGAAGATACGGAAGTTGTCAGTCTCAAAAGCAGCACGTACCGCACTTGTGAAGTAGCACGACGCATATTTTTCCCTCTATTTTCTTCTTCGCGAGCTGCATCTAGTGACTCTTAATATTGGTCTTGGGAAGCGATCAAACGTCGATAATATCTTGGCGAAGTCACGTAAAGTTATTTCTCTGATTACCTGAATTTTCTAACTGACGGTCGCTCAGAACATAACGAACATGCAATATGTCCTAATAACAACCACTCCGACCTAAGCAGAATAATCTATGACTGAGCCCAACATCCTAAAGTGACATATGCGGTTACGAGGGAGGCAAGATAGGTTGATAATATCAATAGTAGTACGACGCGCACTTGTATAAAAATTTTGCAAGTATGCCTTCAAATATGGATCAGTATAGTGAGCGTAATTTCTGGCTAGAAGCTCGATGAAAACATTTTATATGAGCATCTCTCCCAGAGCCAAGAACACAAAATTAGAGAATCCTTGCGGACTTCCATACATGCATCACCTGTGGAGCGCGACCTAAATTGACTAATGCCACAAACGTCTATTTCATCAGGCAGAATGAAGCGAATCAAGTTGGCACCGCACTCGACGAAGTTGCAAAGAACAGAGAGATCGCATGTTTCTTATTCAAAATAACTGCATGACTTGCATTTCTAGCAATTTTTAACGTTCTCTAGAAGAAGATGCTCGGAAAAGCACATTCGTGGAATGAAAAAGCTGCTGCGCGTCGTCCATGGCATCGTCCACCTCCTTTGATGCTCTAGCGATTGGCCCGGATTAGAGACAATTAGTGTTCTTCTATACCTCGCGCTTTCTCGGTTTCATTTATTCAGCCAGTGTAGCTCTCCACCGCAGCCAAGGCGATACAGCTCTCGACCTGGTTATTCCGTATGGAGAATAAGTTGACAAAGAGTAGAACTCTCGGCATTCGCATAAGTGCCTCAAGCGACGCGCACTCTTGGAAATATTCGCGCGCACAAGTTGGTTTCAAAGGCAGCGGTCGCTTGGCGCAGTGTAAGCAGGCTGCATGCGTTTTTGCTTACAGCCCCGCGTCGCCGCCGATTGACTTTTGTCTAACAAACCTTTTTACGACCCTCGGAAAAATCAGATTTACGGGGTTGTGGGGAGGGCATAGGGAAGATGATCATTATTTCTTCCCTGTACTACGCGCACAGCCCAGTCTCCAATATGGCAGCGCCCATCGACCACTTTCTGAAAAGGGCGCTGTGGCATGGGTTGAAAACTCGCTAATGGCGAGTTTTTTTTTTTTTTTGTCTTTTTTTCGCGAGGCTACTCGACGGAGGTTTCACACCCACTTAGGCGAAATGCAAGAATGCGGGAACAGTAATGCATCTGCATTAAAAAGCGTGTTAGCATGCGCCGCCAACCACATTATCCGATCAATATCGCACCGCTGTCTACCACTGCACATGCCTTTCCTTGGTGATGTTCACACTTGCTGCAAGGTCGCGTGGCAGCCGACGACTGGACAAATCTAAAACACTGCGCTGTGATACGATGACATCTTCCTTCTCTGTGGGGCGGGGACAAACCTGCACATCACAATCCGCGTTTTCCTCTCCGCGAATCCGGCACAGCGCAGCTTGCTCTTTGGGAGAGGTATCCTGCACGTCATGTTGCGTAGAGCTCTTTCGCCACTTTAAAAAAAGAAAAAAAAATCACCTGCGTACTTTCGACGCGCGAACTTCTGGATGCGGTCGCAACAGTGTATTCTAATGCGGTTGATGGAGAGGATCGATACGGGCGACGCGACCACTGCTCATCGTTTGTGAGGCGCAGTCGCTCCTATATGCCAGTCTCTCGCCTTTCATGGGACAAACCAATGTCGCCTACTTCTGGATGGCGGGAGCACGACCATGGCAGCCAGCGCCACTTGGAAAACGTCTCGTTATGCCAGACATATGCCCCGGTACTCGCTGAAATACTAACCACGGCGCTTGCGAAAGTCGGTGCTGGCAAATGCACCACCGTCAGATGGTGCATATGTGTCCCAAATATCGGTACTGAGTAGCTCAGGGTGCCGGTTCCTCGTTAGCAAGGGTAGCTGCTGCATCAAGCAAATCTCAGCAAACGTCGTAGATTTGCCACACCCTCAGCAAGTAAAACAATGTTAGCAAAGATGAATCCTGGTAGTGTCCACATATATAGTGAAGGCCTAACTTTAGCAAGGTCCATGCACCCAACCACTCTGTACAAAAAAAAAAAAAAAAAAAAGCCATGAAGACTACTAAAACTTCGTGTCAGTGCCACCTAGCCGAGCCATGTGCACACCCTCATTGCAGTGCTTGGGATACCGCTCTTTTTTTTTTAGAAGGTCCAATGATTACAAGACAAAGATAATTGGATTTAGATATGTTTTATCCCTGGTGCTATACCGGACGCTATACCAGCTATACGGCGGACACCGGGTAAGAGGCAGACTGCTTCAATTAGTTCGTTAATTAACTAAGTACGTTAATCATCTTCTTAAATTTTCATTTTAGGGAATATGTGGTATTTGCAGAACTGGACCTCGTCCTCCAAATTACATAACCGCGATTTTTTTTTTAATTATAACGCGCGCTTTACAAGGTCCACCAATGTCACCCTGATAGGCGGCCGGCTTCACGCAGTAACACAGAGATTTCGTCACTCTGTTGACATCACCTGCGGCGGTTCGGTTGGCACGCAATGCGCGCTGCACTAGCAGTCCGGCCTCAAAACACGCATTGGCCGAGCGATCTAGCCGCGCGCTCGCTGGCGCTATGTTACTGTCAGAAGCCGCCTATCAGGGAGACATTTGTAGGCCTTGGAGCACGCACTGCAAATTTTTAAGGAAAATTTTTTTTCGCGGCTATGCTATATTGGAGGACGAGCTCCAACAGCTGATAATGATAAAGTTAACGTATGTAGTTAATTAGCGAACTAATTGAAGCCTTCTGCCTCTTACCTGGTGTCCGCCGTTGCATCCTATCCCCAGAGCTAAAATTGATCAAAAGTCAATTATCTTTATTTCTACATTTTGGACGTTCTAAAGAGCGCATCCGGTATACCAGCTAGTGTTTCGAGAGAAGCGCTCTTCCAGCTATCCTTCTAACGTTGCAACGTTACTGGTAAGAGGCGCCGCTTGCTTTGGGAAACCCATCAAGATGCCCACTCTTTACAAAGTGATGGCCACTACATCAACATAATCACCACCACCGTCATCGAAGTACACCAAATCAGGGGGCACAAGGTGACCATGGGATGGTTTCTATTCGAGGGCAGGGAAGCTAGGAGCAAAGTATAGAAGTTGAACAGCGATTGAGAAAAATGAGAGAAAACCGCTGGGCTAGGTAGAATGTTATGACACGGCCGCTCAATGGAGGCGCACTTGGGTGCGGCCCGTCGCGTCGCCCACAAGAGCCGTATTGCGCCTAGTTCTCATCGCCACCGCTCCGGGACAAGTCCGAGCGGAGAGCTGCGCGCAGCGGCCGTGGCTGTGCTTTCGTTTCGGCGTCCGCGTGGTCGGCGCTTGCTCAATTTAGGATTATGAGCGGCGTTTCACACAGTATGTGATGTATGTGCATGTTTGCTATTGATAAGGTGATAGCGGCAAATCATCATCACTAGGCTTTTCCAAGTCATTCGTGGTCTTCCGTTTACAACGAGAACGAGGCAGTCGTGTGCTTCGCTGAGCGCGCCCAATTAGTTGCGTTTTAACCACTGTAATAACGTATTAGATATTGCAATCTTGAAATCGAGACATGGTTTGGGGCCATTTATTCAGCGTGCACTTTTCTGGAAACTTACAATTCAGGACGTAGCGTTCAACATTATTGTTCAGCCTATTCCTCCGTTTTCACTGGAAATAATATTCAAGTGGGTACCACCACCAAAACATACTAGCTAACACAAACTGTTGCAAAAGAAACAATTAACACCAGGCAGCCAATTCAACGACACGCCCGCAGGCTCAGGCAATTTTTTTCTCGTTTGATTATGAAGCCGCGTGATGCACAGAAGACACGCAAGCTTGTTTTACAAGCGAACTTTTCTCGAAAAAGGTTTATGTGCAAGCGTGATTTTTTCCACTGTCTGATTGATGTTGCCTGTCCAGTTGGTCAGCAGTGGTCGCATTAGTTTGGTTAGGTCCTTAGTCTGACTGCAGTCTTCTCTCTCGCAAATCAACTCCGGAAATTGCACAAAATAGGGAAGAAGGGATGAAATTAACAAGTTGCATAGCTTGCTGCTTCTTATGACCTGCGGGCACTTCATCACCTTGCTAATAAAGGTGCATGCATGTGATTTTCAGATACCTTAGGCGCCCATCATCAAGAATTTTGATAAGTCCAGGGTTTTGCAGGAATCACAAGGCACAAAGTTAATAAATGGATGGGGACTAATAAAATAAAATTATTGACGCTCTAAAGTAAGCACTAGAAGTTATTTAAACTTTGGTAATATATAAATAATTAAAACACGGGCAGGCACTGAAAACAGAATAAATAAAAATGTGTCATGAGATTCTGTAAAACTATTCATACTTTCTCTTCAAATGGACGTGCAAGGTAACCAGCCAAGAATGCAATCGGTGCTAACTATCTCAGCTGCTGGTTCACACCACACATGAATGAATCCAAGCTGACTCGAAAACTCTTCCGCAGCAGACGTGATATGGCAGTTGGCAAGGTACGACTTTCATAATCACGAATTCCAAGTTTTATAGCTGCCTATTGTTGATAGGTGCATTTGCAGACCGATGCTTGCAAGATGCCAACCTGCACAAGGCATGGCAAAATGTGTATAACATCAATCGATATACTTTTTTTTCCCTAGTGGTACTTTCAGTATTTTCTCCGAGGTGAAAACTGCAGCCCTTGCGTCGACTTTGTCGTTCCCGCCTTTGAACTGCCTTAGGCTGCTAAAAAGCGATACTATAGACCCGCTTTCAGAGCCTGCTTAAGGGCGTATCGGAAGCTGAAAATAAGATTCGGTTAAATGTAATCCACTATAGTAAGGCACACAGAATACATTGTTGTAAGATACTTGATGTGATCAAGAAGGTACTTAATTTGCGCTACTGTGGATCTGATTGTCATGATTATTGCTTCGTACGTTTGCTTGGTTAGCTTTTGCTTCAACGTGCCTCCTTGGACCTGAATGTCTTCGATATGGCAAAGTCCAACTCTAACCAAGAGAGTCGCTCGTCATCTGACAAATAGAGCGGCTCCTCTTGGTGTGTCCATGGCTTCACTTATGCGATGTTGGGCAAGGCATACCATTTTGATATCATCGTCATAAAAGTGATCGTGGCGCAGCTATCTTGAAACACACATGCTTCAGGGTGACGCGGCGGGTTGTCCAGGAGGAAATGAAGTGTAACTATAACAAGTGGGGAAAATAAAGCTATTGACCTGCGCACATTATTTTTTCAAGGTTGTTTGGCTCAACATGAGCCCGCGTGAGCTACTTAACTTGTAAGGTGGGTAGTTCGGGAACACGGAGGGGACGGTTTGAGGAAGCAGGACCTTCAGTTTTATGTTCTTCCTGTAATCTTCAGCTATGAAGTACAGTGAACATACCAGTGACTTGTCACTCGGCTCCCACCGGTTTTCTTTTCCGTCCTAGCCCTCCCGAGATGTGTTTTTCAGCCATGCTGCTCGACGTTGTGAATCGCACGGGAACTCATGGTAACCGACCTTTTCTTGTTTTCATGGTGCCCAGCGGCACACAGCAGTTGCCTGGCATGGTGCTGCATACGCTTAGGACGCTGTTATGCTGAGTAGTCAAAACGATAACACGCGCCAACCCAGCCAGCGCGCTCCTTCCGCGTCGTCTGCTCGTCCGTGCCGGCGGCGCCTTGTCCTGGAGTGGTGGCGCCCCCGCGGAGAATGACGGCGGAAACTGTAGCTTCTCCCAATACGCGCTTCCCCAGCCATTGAGGCGCGACGCGACGGGCCGCACCAAGTGCGCCTCCATTGAGCGGCCGTGGTTATGAGTTACCTGTATATGAGTAATGTTGACACAAAATGGAGAAATCGAGTTAGAAAATTGGCAAGCAAATATTTGGACAGCAGTAGGGGGACCAGCCATAAATTTCACTCAAGGAAAAGGTCAAAGAAACAGAGGGGTGTCTGGAAAATAGAGATGCAGATCAAATCAACACTGGAAATCTACAGAACATTCAATCAGGAAATAGCCGAAGAAAACATCTGCGATAATTTTATGGGTATGTAGCTCATTGTTGTTTGAAGCCAGGACAGGAGTGCTGAGGATTAAAGCGTATCGAGTCAGGTACCAAGCAATAGGCACGTTGTGCGATGCATATTGGATGCCCGAAAGTGGAGCCGCCAAAACAAAGCGGCCTTATCCCGAAAGTCAGCCTTTGACAGTGTACAATTTATTGAACATCGGCACGGTTTTTCATTTGCAGTTCCCATTTTTCGCCTCGTGCTTTGTTGATTTGTCCTTGTCCTTTTTACACGACAATGCATACCTGTTGCGGCGCCAGTTGCAAATGCCAGCAAAGCCCTCGGGAAAGAGGTTTCGGAACAAAAAGCGGTCTAATCATTTCAATGGCACAACATCAAACGACAGTACGCTGTTGCAGACGTCACACGCAAAGCGTCGTCTGCTGTGCACTGCGTCGTCTCGCGTTGCGCTGCGTTCCCGCGCTCTACGACAGACGGAAACCTTCTCCAGTCATCGGACTGTTGTATCGAATTTGGTTGAATCCAGGCGAAGCGAGAACGCGGCTATATTTGTTGGTTGTGCCGATGGTGTTGGTCCATAATTGAGCTCCTATACAAATAAATGGCACTTCCCTGCTTGTCCAACGGAGACTATCAAGTACTGTTTCGTACTGTACTAAACCGTGTGCAATGCCTGAATGGGCATTTATTCATCTTGCATTGGGCAGTAGACTTAGAACACGGATTTCCTCCCTTTTTAATACCTCGCGCTGTGCTCCTGGTGATCATGCCTGAAAATTGTGTGCGCGCGCGCTTGTGTCGCTAACTTTAGCCAAGAGTGAAAATCGAACATTTCAGGTAGGCCGGTGAAATCACTTTCATACAATCCCACCCGTCTTGCCCACTATAGGCAATTTTTGTCTTGCAATTAACTGAGTAGTAATTAGGATACTTTTTCCAAATTATAATAAATATTTCTTTGAGCAATAAATTAGATTTGCAGAGTTGTAGGCGGCACCTTCAGAAACCCCCATTCCATTAATTTGCGATGAAGAAAGCATCACGTGTATCTTTTTTCCGAGTTCCAAAGAAAGCCCGTGAAATACAAAAACTATAGCTTGACTAGCGCATTCGCGCGCCACAATTGTGGTGCTCTAGAAATCGTCGTTTGAGTGAAAGAAATTAGCGGCGGCCGTGACTCGACGGCCCAGTTTCAGCGGCAAGCTGTTATGTTTTATGATGGCTGCACCATCACGTGCGCCGTTCGGCCTCACATTACTAGATTACCTGGGGCCCTATTCTCCACACACATGGCTGCCGTTCGGCGCCATTTTGTTTCTCTGATTGGTTCTCAGAACATGATGCATGGAGGGTATATGTAAGTAACTGTGGAGGGAAAACAGAGGTATATATGATAGAAAGGGAAGCACTTACGCTTGCGTTACGAATGGGCTGGAATGAACCGCCCACTGTCAAGAGCTGACTCCTGAAATCTGATTGGCTGACGTTGTGTGGCGGGAAATACGTCATGCATAAACATTTAATGATGACGTCAAAATGACGTTTCATTACGTAAGGATGTTCTTCCATTGCTGTAAATGACCTAAGTTGGGCCGCATTTTGAACCACTTGAGGTGGCTGTGAAAATGACATGGCGAATTCGACGTGCAGTGTAGGCGGCTGTTAGCTCACCGCAGTTTGGTACAGAGTTTGGTGGGTGGTCAAGTAAGCTGACGCATCTTGTTGTAATTGCAGAAAGCACTGAAACGACGTCATAAGGGAACTTATCAGCTGTGTCATCTTTTAAAGGATTAATAATGAAGACGCAGATTTACAGCCGCACGAGGGTCGTAGCTACTCTCCCGTTGCAAACGCTTTGCTCTCATAGAGAAGCCATCGATCCGCGCCGTCGTTGCCAAACGCAGCAATGCGGCCCGCTAACTCAAGCGCTTGATCTGCGTGAGACGAGGTATTTTAAAGAGCAACAAAAGGGGAAGCTGGGCGAGTTGTAGGTTGTTCATGATGGTTTCGTAAGCGCTATTTAACACAGAGACAAAAAAAAAAAAAAAAAAAAAAGAGAAATAAAGGCACCAGTTTTGTGTTTTCTTCTCTTTGTCTCTGCGTTAAACAGCGCCCACCAAACCATCATGAATTTCAGAGAGGACCGCGATGCTTTCTAATTATCTGTCTGATCGGTTCGTGAGTACAACCTGAGGGGTCATATGATTCG
This sequence comes from Amblyomma maculatum, assembly GCF_055883805.1. Taxonomy (NCBI): domain Eukaryota; kingdom Metazoa; phylum Arthropoda; class Arachnida; order Ixodida; family Ixodidae; genus Amblyomma; species Amblyomma maculatum. Next base: position 258,827,290 of record NC_139344.1, read on the forward strand.
ATGGTTGTGCAGAAACTTCGCGCTACAGGCAGCGAGGGATCACCAAAGACAGTCTTAAACGTCGGCCCTAAACACTGCCTTTTTTGCCTTGCACTATGCACTCGCTGCCATTGTTATGAATTGAACAGCCTTTCCACGATGGGCAAAGCGAGCAAAAATACTCACAGCTTCTATTTTAATAAAGGAATGTATGTTTCATGTACATGGCACATGTTTGCTTGCCACATGTGATGTGTTTCATATATAAAGTTTTCTTTTAATATGCATGCAGGCTCACCATTTGCTTATATTTTAGCAAAAAAATAAGTACTCCGGAGCACATATGATGTAGTTGAGTGACATTTTGTGTTGATCCCTTTTATTTAATACAGCCTGAAAATAATCTCCCTTTATTGATTTGAATTTCACCGTTTCGACAGTAAGGAATACGCGCCCTAGCTTCATACTATGATTTCCTCAGTCATCTTTCGCTTTCTTTCCTCATTGTTCGTTTATCCGCCTCTGCACGTGTACGATAAGCTGAGAATCGCCTAATTAACCTTCCTGCTATTGTGTTCTTCTGTTTCGTTCTCTTTCTCGGACATCGTTTACGTTTCGCAAGAGCTTATCGCACGCCAGCGCATGAAAATTTAACCGACTAGGTGTGAGGCCCAGCGTATGCCTTCCACTTCGGGTGTGAACACTCTCTTTCTCTCTCTGCGCTGCTTTCCGCGCTCTAAACAACTCAAGCCGACACAATGTGCTATAACCTTAAGCAGACTTGGTAACCTGACGGTAGCTGGTCATAACGCGGCTTTTCGAAAAGGTGGGTAGCACAGCTAGTACCTAACAGTAATTGATACTTTGAAACTGCGAGCGTTGTCCTCAGAGATCGACATTACCGGCGCGCTGGCGCCTCTTCATCAGTGCTGGAGCTACTTTGGAAATCTGTCGATTCCTTCTGTTTACGCCCAAGTCCTTAAAAGTTTTAGTTCCTGCATCTAAAAGCCGCTGATAAGTGAACGTGAGAGGTCATCGGCGCTTATGAACAGCAATGCTACTTTCCGCTCTCATTTTGCACCACTGCGAATATTCCGTTGCCGTTCTTGCTCTTCAGCAGTAATTCGCGCAGCCTTTCCGTGCGTAGCTGATGCCGAATGTTCGACCGCAAGTATGTCATGACACACCGCAACGCCACAACATACTTCACTCGCCTCACTGCAACCCGAGGCTTCCCAATCACGGAATGCACCATCGGTTCCTGCAGGAGCACCGTCATTTTTCATACTTGGCGCCAATATACAGTAGCAGACGACAGCGCGCTTTTTTCTGTCACTTTATTTCTCTTTTTCTTCAGTATGCGTAACCCGATTGTGTGCTTACGTAACCTGGCACCGTCCTGATGCACACATCATGCGTATGTCACAATTTGAACAAAATGGCGAATTGTAGAGAATAGGGCCCCTGGTTGGTTTGACCGACGCGGGCGAAGGAACCATCACAGACATATTGGCCTGCCAATGCAACGGGGCCGTGGAGCTACGGCCGAAGCTGATTTCGTTCACTCGAACCACGATCGGGAGCAGCACAATCGAGGCGCCCGAATGCGCGAGTCACGTGATAGTGTTGTATCTCGCGGTCTTTTTTTGGAGATCTGATAAATGCTACACGTTAGGTTTTCTTTATCGCAAATAAATGGAATGAGGCTCCTGCTCTCCAACTTTGAAAATCACATTTATAATCGACAGTCAATGTTCAGTAATATAGAAAAATATATTGATTGCCTGTGATGCGCAAGACGGTTGGCAGCTGTATTCAAGTGGTTTCCCTGGCCTACCTCAGAAACCCTTGGATAAAATTAACTTGGATACCCTGTGTACAGACGTGACTGTGAACAATGCACTGGCGTTGTATGGAACGCTTGGTTTAGGCCTGATCCAGAACCCACTGCGATCACCCGTTGAAAAGGGTTTGGACCACATCATCATCATTATGTACAAATAGAGCTAGGTATGACTTTGCAAATAAAGTTAGGTTAAAAGCACGCGTCGGGCAGTTAAATGACGTCAGAAAGCAATAAGCGTCGTCCCCAAATGTATAGACGCCATGAGTCACGTCGGCTTTCTGCCACTCGCGCCACTCGAGCCATTCGAAGGATAAAGGACGTCCGGATTTCCGCCATCGCTCGGCGTGTTTTTTGTTACGCGGAAATTTGATTTTAAGATGAACTTATCCTTAGTGCCGTTTCATAATTAACCCTCTTTTACACTCACAAGACTAGGTTTGGTTTGCAGCGCTTATCAGAAAGGGACGCGGGCGAACGCCGTACCTGAGGGCTCCTGCAATTGCGACCACCTTGCTTTCGACCAATTGGCGCCTTGCTTTGAAAAGCTGCCGCTATAGTAGACGAGCGCCCTAACTGCCGCGCCACCGCAGCGGGGCAGCCTATCATCGGACAAGAACGTATATAGTGTAATGTGTTACGTCACAGCCACTCCCGTGGTTACGTACCCTTCCATCGTCACTGGGTGAACCTGCCTGCCTGTCTTACTCGGTTTGTGTGTAATTACGCGGCTCTCCAAACGATGCTCACATTTCTCTCGTTCGGCTTACTTGCAGTGAAATTGGTTGCGTATTCTAAGCGCTATAACCGGAACACTGCAACTATAGCGGCGCCCACAACTGTACTGCTGGCCTCGCATTTGACTGACGTCGAAGTTCAGCTGACGATGATCAAGAAAGAATGGCCGCGCCCTTTGCGGTCAGCGGGAATTCCAGAATGCGTAGGCCACTACTGTATGGGCTAGAATGGTAACTGCTACCTTCAAACGGCAGAGCCCACGGCGTATAACTCCTTGCACTTGCCTATTATTTCGGCAAGTTCAAGGAGCTATAATACGGCAGCGCCGTATATGCGCGTTTCCGCCGCAAAGGACACGCGTGTTTTGAACCTTTGTTGCCTCTGGGACTCAGTTGCGACTCGCTAGTCACCGAGTGTGCTCGAAACTCAACATCCCGCCGCAGCTTCAGATCATTGATTTTCACCTCGCGAGGCGACATGCGGCAGCGGTGCACCCCTGTTTTGCCTCTCGTATATATAATTACGTTGTAACATTTTCTAGTCACTGAGCTTAAAATAATAGGAAACCAGGTGCCTTTCGTAGCGGAATCTGGCGAAGCAATAATAGTGATTCTGCCCCCAAAGGTGCTCGATGCATTCTGCTGCTGGGCTGTGACGCGTATACGGCATAAGTGAAGCACGTAGCTCGGACAGAGGTGTGCCATGTACTCATCAGTTATAAGCAACGTATCGCCAAGTAAGCTCACCTAGCCAGTGATCAGTCACACAAGATGTACTGTCGTGAGCAAAAGTGGTTTACAACACTATGTCTTTCTGCACTTTGAGAGTGGCCTAATGGCAGCTAAAGGGTCGTCTCCAGGCACAGATTCTTGGGAGTAATTATCGACCACCGATTATCTTGGTCGAAACATATTGCTATGGTGAAGAAGAGGCTAATTAATTTTTGCCATGTACTTCGGTACATAGCTGGCATCAAATGGGGTCCAACTGAGCGCTCCTTAATACGGCTTTACGAGGCTCTGTTTGTTGGCTACATCCGGTACAGTCTCCCAGTACTCTCTAGTATGAGCATTTCCTGCTTGCGGACTTTAGAGAGCGTGCAAGCGCAGGCACTGAAAATATGCCTTGGACTGCCCAGATGCACCTCTAACAAAGGCACAATTGAAGAGGCACACGCTCGCCCAATGTCCATATACTTGTCCCACGAACCACTTCGTGTATATTTACGAGCACTTACAAGACACCGTTTTCACCCACTCAGCAAGATTCTGGATGAGAGGCCGGACTGCAGTTTTACAAGTGCACTCCGCTGCCATCAGTCGCAAGTACCGACAGGATATGCCCTCCCATACCGTCCCACCCAACCACCATGGACGATGGATAAACCTTTGGTGCACCTTCGTGTTCCCGGAATATTAAAGAAATCAATGGTACCAATTAGTGGACTCAAACAACTTACTCTGGCACACATCTGGTCAGAATATCCCAGTTATATTCACGTATACACCGATGCATCTGTGTCAGCACAAGCATCCGCTGCAGCTGTGGTCATACCAGCTCAGAAAACGACTCTGCATTTCCTTTTGGGACATACCTCTACATCAACCGCTGCCGAACTTGTAGCCATTCGAGAATCTATTCGCTATATATGTGGGGAACCACCTCAAAAATGGTGCATATTCACGGACTCGAAGACTGCATTACAAATTTTGGAAAACTTCTTACGCCACACTGCCTATCAGTCCCTGGCACTAAACATTATGGAGCTCATCACATCTGCTCAGCTGCAAGGCCACATGATAATGTTTCAATGGATTCCTGCCCACTGCGGCCTCCATGGGAATGAGCAGGCCGATGTTGAAGCGAAAAGCGCACACATCAATGGCCTCCAAACAGCTGTGCCTTTTTCAAGGGCGGATACGACGTGTCTTCTAAAGAGTTATATGAATATTGCTACAGCAACTTACTGGGCTCAACCAGACGCCCGACACATCCGTCTGAGAAGGCTCGATCGAACATTTAAATTTATTGTTCCGCGTGATATTCCGCGTTATCAGACATGCTTGATACATCGACTTCGTTTAAACGTGGCTTTCACGCGCAAGTACCTACATTTAATTGGACAGATGGAGTCACCGGAATGTTCAACTTGTGGCATCCCAGAGACTGTGGACCATGTATTATTGGTGTGCCCAGAGTATGCGAACGAAAGAAATGTGCTAGCTGCTTCCTTGAAGCGTTTAGACAAGAGGCCTCTGTCGGAGGAACTGCTGCTGGGCGCTTGGCAGGACAAGGGGAAGGGCGTCCAGGCAGTGCGCGCTCTTTGCCGTTATTTGAGTGCCAGCGGACTTGATTCACGTTTGTAAAACAAACTGCTGTGTCTGTATATATATTTCATATACCTTCTCCCACATCGTCACCCATCATGACCTTCTTTCTTCTCTCCTTCACCTTCCCCAGTGCAGAGTAGCAGGCCAGATTTGAATTATTCGGGCCAACCTCTCTGCCTTTTCCTTTCAATAAATCCATCTATCTATCTATTGTAAATATCGTTTTTTCGGATAGTCACCATGTTATTTATAGCTACCATTGCATCACGTATAGCTTATAGAGCTCCATGTCAGGCTGGTCTAAGACATTTTCCCGATGTGTGACTAAAACACAAGGTGTGTTAGTCAAGTAGCCGTTGTACCGCCCTTGTCTGTGAGCGGCACATCCGTAAAAGCGACATGTTTATGGACTTGTACTAACCACAGTTCAGGGTTGCTGGGTTTTCTTTTTTTTTACGACGTATTTTAGCCGTCTTTTTGAAGTCAAATTGTCAGGTATGTCCACCGAAGGGGATCTATTATTTCTCATGTTCATACTGTCAAGTTATTAAATACTGTTGCGATAGTGCATAGCGTACTTTCCTTTCGTCTTGTTGGCTTTTGCTGTTAAACAAGTTCATTCAGTGCATGCAGCTGTGTATTTTTCTGGAAAACAGGAATGGGTGTTAGCTTTGCCGGAGCTGTGACAGTGCGCATCTTTTCCAGCGCCGCGCGCTGTCGGCTCGCCAGCGGTTGACACTGAGCTTGGTGTAATGTCGGCCCTTATAAAAATCGTCTCTAGACTTTCTGCATATTTCTATAGACACTATTATTCATCCTTTAGATCTATTGCTTTTGTCTATTGGCCTCGAGATCGAGCAGAGTCGCCACCTAGCGGCTCAGCGGCGAAACCTACTCAGTGTGGATGCGTTTTCGCGTCGCGTGCCAGCCCACAGTGATTTACGCGCGCGCATGCGGCGTGTACAGGAGTGTTTTTGTTTGTTTCTATGAGCTTTTGCTTACCTATATGCTTCTTGCAAAATAAATATGGACAGTCTATAACCCCACGCTTCTTTAAAACAAATATATACTTGTCCGTATCGAGCATGTCATGCTTGGATAAGGACATCGTCCATCACGGTCTTCGGTGCTTGAGATCCTTTGACATGCAATGTCTCAAACGAAGTGGTACTGTCGTTACCGCCGTGTCAAAGCAAAGCAAGTCGTTTCCGTCAATAAAAATTAATGCAAATGCTCAGAAGTTGCATATTCCCGTTTCTGATTGGAATACCGCAGCTACTAAAACATATGCCACCGCAGACTGCTTCATATAGCAGAATGCAGTTTGAACAGACCTCTCTATGCCTACTATGCCGTCTGTATGCACGATAGAGTTGTGTGAGTACTTTTTTTTTTTCTTTTAAACCTCTGTCGCGGTGTCTCAGTGGTAAGGGCGTTCAACTGCTAATTTAGAGAATGGGGGATTCAATCACAACCGTTTCGAAAGGCGTTCCTCTGCTGTGGGATTTGACTGCACAACAAACAATCCCACGTGGTAAATGTGGTGTTAATAATGAAAAAAAAAAAAAAAAAAAAACGACACCAAAATAAGCCTCTGCAATCATCCGTCATAGCCGATGCCACTTTCATGCGTGAAACCCGGGCCAATATGCATTTCTTTTCATTTTTTTTTTTTTTTTGTTGTTGTTGTTGAAGGCTTCTGTGCATCCGTAAAAGTTTTAGTGAGCACATTTTGCTTTAGAGAAATGCTCGAATGTTTGGGAAGCATATTCCCTGCACCTAATTGTTACCCTAAATATTACATAATACACCTAGATCAATGTACTCTACTGGTAGCCTATTATAATCATTATAATCCCTTTTCGTCCAAGTGCTGTCTTCTGACAAGGGGAGTAAAACCGCGGCGGCTTGTACCTCTCCGGCTCTACCGCTCAGTCGTTTGTGGTGAAACTGCGCACGGAGCTTTGATATTACGGTAAACTTTATTTGCTCGTAGGAAGTTAGGTAAGGGTGCTTAATTCGTTGCTGCTGCGTACAATGCAAACCCGCAGTCTGTACCGGGATCGGGGCCGAAAGCCGCTAACGCCGGCGCACGATTCCGCGGGTTCGCGCACGGCCGAGCCAGGTAGGCGCAGTTGTCTTAGGTAATTTACTATAAGGCAAAAGTGTATAACCTACAAACTCACTACGAGACAAAATGCAACCTCCGTGAGTAGTTTCACGCAATCAAGTCAACGGTTAAGACGGTAGGATTTTAATAGCCGCCACAGTAATGATGCATCACAACAATGGCTAACTCACTGCACCTGTGAAACCGTCGCTTATCTGTGCGCTATGTTCAAGCTAGTAAACACATTACTTACCAGCGTATGTTGTCGCCTTGACTTGATCCGAGGTGCGCATTTTGGTTTGGTGGACACGGGAACGGAGCAGCGGTTGTCTCCGAAATTTTGCTGCACTACGTAAGGCACAGTTGATTGGGGCCCGACATTTAAAGCACCGACTTAATGCTGTAAACCTGTAAGCCGACTTCGAAGTTCATTCCGCATGGGCGACACAAGAAACGATAACATTCACAGGCGGAAAGTGCCCCGCAAGTACACTGCTAGGAACTGAAACGAGACCGCCGCTTGCGACCGCGCCGCGATTGCCGTGGTGCCTGCGCGAAGGGCAAAGATGCGCGCGTGCGCGCGCGAGACCGGAAGTGCAGAAAAAAAAGCTTTGAAAAAATGTTTCTGTTTACAGAACATCCTAATTTTCTTTCCTGATAATTAAAAGTTAAGCGTATTTCAATTTTTCTGGCATAAGCGATAGTTTAATGGCTGTGTGACGTCGCAAAGAAGCAGACCAATAGTCATTCGAAAACGCATGCACGTAGCAGCGTTGCACAGAGGAGAAGGACTGGCATAAGTCGAAGGAAAGAACGCGCCAACTTTCGAATGGGATTGTGGGACCTGCACTGCGCGTAGACGCGTATTATTGCGTTCAAATGTGTATCGCAGCATAATCTAGCGACTGAGATAGTTTGTGAGGAGTGCTCGGGAGGTGTTTGTGGGCCCCTTTAAATATCGGTGTTTAGTTCGGGAATAAATACATTTTTGTAGTCGCATGACAAGATGACCTCCATTTCTTTCGGAATAGTTTTATATCCGGCATCTGTTTTGGAAGCAACCCTAATATTTTACTTCGTGTAAGATTTAGTCACTGCTAAATAATTAGTGATAAAGAAATTTTCAGCCTGTAAAATTGCTTTCCAGAATATGACAGTGCCCATGCGCAGTTTATAACGATGTCTTCGCAGCGAGTAATTCGTAGCTTGCACTTTAACGTTACTGAAAATTAATCGCTAATTATTGTAAATTCTGTCAAGTGTGTAAAAGTTTTCTCACACGGTGAAACTTATTCGCATTGCAAAACTAAATAATTACACTACTAATTTACCGTTATATATTAACATCACACACATCAGAAATCCCTTATACTTTCCTCGGTTTCAGAAAATCATTTACAGTTAGTGGCGCATGCAGTAATACACTATGATATTTTTATGACAGTGACCGCAAAAAGCATCTCGGCAAATTCAATCCACTCAGCGCTATACACGTGAACAATCAGCTTTCCTGTGCGGCGAAGTTTCCTATATAGTGTCGGCGTGATCTCATTTTTGGGGAACACTTGTGCGTGGTTGTCTGGGCCAGAGTTGATGCGCACTCAGTCTAAAGCAACTCGCCATGCAGTGCGCTGCCAATGCTTTAACCCGCTTAATCCTCGAGTCAAGTACGATTAATGAACCAGGCTTTCTCGATTCAATCTAAAGTACTGCAGGTCAGATCACGAACCTTTTCTCTGCGTTGGCTTGACACTAAATTCGCCGGTCTCACTCGCATGAGACACGCGTAAACTGTTTAGAAGTCGATAAGAAAAACAAAGCTGTCATTAGGCAGCGCGTGAGCGCGGTACAGCGCAAGAAACGTGCAAATCAAATCTAGAAGACTGGTGGTTGCGTGCTTTGTTTTCCTAAAGTCCGCTCTTCTTCTGCTGCATTGACGAAAGCCTTGGAATTTTTCTTCAATATTGCAGAAATACTGCAGAAGACACGCTTTCATCGCCAATAAACCCGCCGTAAACTCGGAAGCAGACCTACGCGGCGTGCGTTTCTGCGAGCGCCGCCGGCTGCCGATCCACACTACCGGAATGACGGTGGCGCCACCTCTAGGTCGATCTCGCGGCGAATAGATTATAAAGTCTGTACTTCATTACATTCTCTCTATAGACGATCCACCACGGCCGCGCCGCTGGTGGCGGGCTTGATAAGAACGGTCTGGGAGTAGAGCTGGACGCTTCGTCTGCTCGCCGTGTGTTCCTAGTTGTCGCACAATGAATTCGACTTTCCACGGCGTTTGCATTGCTACATAAATAGCACCCGCTGCCACTAAGCTGTGACGCTAACATCATGCAATCTCTAGCAATATTTTTCTTCTTTGGGTAAATGTTTAAACGCTAAAAATAGGCGTCGCGGAGGTCGAGATATAGTATTCAGCTGGGCAGGAATCCAGGGCGCAGTGTTTATGCTTATTTAGCGTTAACGTGTCGCTTATTATTCCTGGCTTGTATTTTGATATGAAACTATTCGAAGCAATATCGGCGCGTCGTCATGAATTTACTGACGTTCGATAGCATTCACGTTTTGGTATATGCAATCAAATATGTAGCAACTGCTTATACCTACAATAGTTTTTTGTGCAGTGCAGTGCTACATATTTTTGTAGCGCCTAATTTTTCAAGTTCTTTGAGTGGAAATTAAAAAGGGGGCTGATGGACGTGAGGCTCGAGGTAATGAATGAAACGCGATGCTTCATGCGCGTGGTACATCCATTTAGCGGCTTGTACGGTGCTTGTTGAGAGCCGTTTCTGTAAACTTTTTTTCCGCTGGTTATAGCAACTTCCTTGAGAAATTAGGCATCAGTCCGAACATTTCGACCCTTTCTTGAATTTTATAATTCCATTGGTATTTTACGCTCACGGCCATTAACGACGACAACGACGCCGGATTTTCTGCGGCACCTTAATGATGTCGCAATCAAATCTTGTGAATTCATTTGATGAAGGAATATGTAAAAGAGCGATGCTGGCATGATGTATAGTGGCGAGCGGCGCGAAATGTCGCATTGGGTCGCCTCAGTATGCGCACACGAAATGTTCATGCAATGCAAATGCATCGATAAATAAAAAGAAACAAAACTACGGCGAATTCTTCTTTGAGTAATTGATCAGCCGGTGAAGCGTACCCACAGTGAAGCTGGACTCGACAGTGATTATTTAGCGCTTTCTTGTAGGAGGCATCTGGCGCGCATATATGTTTCTTCCAGAGGGCTGCACCATCATCAGTGTTTTCGCTTCTGCATAAGGGCACCTTTTATGCTGCAGGACACTGTAGGGGAAACCGACGGGTATACGGCAAGGGCCAACAAAAAATCACAGCCGCAAAAGTCGGCTATCTTTGCAGCGGCAGATGAGCAGCGGGAACTCGTTTCCAGGACGCATTTTCGAAAACAACCAAGGTGGCTCTTATTGGAGTCTACCCCTATATGTGGTGTACGGGACCTATATATAAGCTGAAGTCAGCAGTTCTCTTCATTCATTGCGTCTACAGACATTCTATAGATTATGTATAGACAAGCGCTTTTTAGTGCATGATCATAGATTTATAGATAATCGATAGACCTGAATAAATTTTGAATAATTTTTGAATAAATGCTCCTCCTTACCATAGACAACATGCGTTTTGTGTAAAGTAGTCGACGCTGCTTTCTTTTGTCCTGCACGCGAGGTCGTTGTGTTCATGTGCCAGACTTGTGAATGTCAAGCCCAATCTCTCGCAGTTCGTATACACATGTAATAAATGGTTTCCACTTTCGAGCCTGCAGGACTCTTAGCGTACAATTGCTTTCTTCCGTTTTTGTTGTTCACTTGAAAGCAGCATGCTGACAGTTCTTGCTTCGCAGACGTATTAGAAGGACCTCGTGCAAATGCAGGTTCAGCGTCTTCAAGTATTTATGAGTGAACCAAATCGTGGCACCACCTGCATGAGTCATGAACGCGGTGTCTCCGCTAATTTCCATCCGTGTTATGAAAGCTATAAGGCGAACAATGACATATAAGGCGTAATTGACATCATCGCTAATTATTATTATTTCACATTGCCTGCTAGTAGACTACAGGCGAGGAAAGGCGCAGTATCTTTCACACTTTCTCTGTGGACACCTGAACAGTTGTGGCTTCACTTTTTAATTAAGTCCACATTTTGCATCCGCGGTTTGGCCTGACCAACATATATAGTCTATTAATGCTATCACATTAAAAATAAACTGCTAGTGAATAATGTCCTCTAAGCTCAGCAAATTGTTGACGAAAACGCCATTATCGTAACGGCAAAGTTTACGACGTGGAATTGGAGGCAAATACCTTTTTTAACTGTGTCATTTTCACATAATACTTAATTTTTTCGATTGCTCAGTTCAGTGCACGCATTTCTGCTGACCAAGTAGTTTGGATTTTGATACGTTTTTCGATGAATAGTATTGAAAACAATCTTCATTTGGGCTTAAAATAAGCGCCTTGGAGGCGGTATGCGAGGCTGAAGAGAAAATGAAAACATTCACGGAATTCTCCTACAGTTGTTGTTTACGGTTAACGAAAAAAATACGAAGCCGTTGCAGGACCTTCTCTCCCGCCATCAGCGAACGTCACGATGAGTGGATGAGCGATAAAGGATCAGCCAATGAGCCTGCGCGTACGGATTTGGCTAAAGTGGGGAGAGGACACCACGTGACTCGACTCAGATCCGCGCTCGCACCTTCACTTGCTGGCACTTTATCGCCTATCCGTAAGCTGCTGGGGTGCGCTGGCCTTGTCAAGGTCTCGGTCATCTCGGTGTTGACGCACCGCTTGTCGGAAAAAACGGGAGGCTGCGTCAAAAATATCGATAGTAGTAATTTGTGGTTGTAGTGATTGATACTGATTGATGTGTGGTAGGCGATGACGAGTTAGTGTTATCATTTTAATTCGCCGATTAATTAATTAAATTAAAAATTTAAAAAACGGGAAAAAGGGGCTTAAAGCTGTCAGAATGCTCAATGAAAGGCCAATGTTTATTATGCTAATTTAAAACTTCGAGTGCGTAATTTGTCAACTAATGAATTGAAGTAAATTAAAAAAATAAAATTAAAAAAGGGGATTCAAAGGTACCCAAATGTTTAGAATGAGAAGCCAATGCTTGATGATATTAAAATAAATTTAGACGGCGTAATTGAACAATTAATTGATTGAAATAGTTGAATAACAACGAAAAATTGGAAAAATGGGGTTTCAAAGGTGTCAAAATGCTCAGAATGAAAATCCAATGCTTGATGATGCTAAAACATTTAGAGTGTCTTATTGATGAATTGTGATAATTAATGAAATGAAAAATGAAAAGGGCGCATAATGGTATCAAGATACTCGCAATGAAAAGCCAATGTTTGATGCTATTAAAAACGTGAGTATGTAATTGATCAATTAACTAATTAAAAGAATTGAAAAATGAAACGGGGAAAAAGAGGGTTCGAAGGTGCCATAATAATCATAATAGAAAGCCAATGTTTGCTGATGATAATTATTGGTGTATCAAAAATAAAATAAATAAATAACAAGGGCGCACCAAGTTTCAAGAAGCTGCGTCCGAGCTCACCGGTGATGCCATCGGCAGCATGCTGTAAAAGAGCAAATATATAAACAATAAAAGGTGAAAAACATCGTACGTGTTTGTGGAACACTATAGCGTCGTACCCTTAACGGGGGAGCTGAAGTGTCCCGCTATTTTTGTTTTAGCATTCAGGGTATGCTCTCAAAAGCGGCAGCTAAAACAAGCAGTGGCAAGTGCACTTGCAAGGCTGTTATTCACAGCGAGCATGCTGCTACTGTCTGCTTTTAATAAATACAACCACAAGGAGCCGTCCGGCACCCCACGACACAACACGCTCCTCCAGCCATGACTCCCAAGTAGCAACAGCTCTTCTGCAGCCCCGCCGGGGTGGCGCAGTGGTTACGGCGCTCGACTACTGTTCACAAGGCTGCGGGATCGAATCCCGGCATCGGCGGCCGCTTTTCGATGGAGGCAAAAAGCAAGGCGCCCGTGTGCTGTGCGATGTCAGCGCACGTTAAAGAACCCCAGGTAGTCGAAATTTTCGGAGTCCTTCACTACGGCGTCTCTCATAGCCTGAGTCGCTTTGGGACGTTAAACCCCACAAACCAACCAGCTCTTCTCTGCACCTACGTTTGCCTTCTCCTGGAATAGGTTTTCATGCCTTCACATTGTGTGCCCTGGTCATGCCCATATCTTAATGTCGATCAGAATATTAGTAACTGTCGTTTGTTCCCTCACCCAATCTGCGCGCTTCTTAACGTCGAACCAGCCATTTTCATTTACATAACCCTCGTTAACTTCAGTTGATCCCTTTTCATTAGCCTCCATGTTTCTGCCTTATAAATAAGTACCAGTAAAGCGCAGGTGTTTTGTATGTACTTTTCTCGTGGGGAATACTGGTAAACTGCAATTCGTGGTCTGAAATACCTACATTCCCTCATTGTCTACCACGTCATTTGTTAGCGCTAGCGCCTGTGTGATAAGCAAACTGCTTTACTTCGAGCTATATAGCGAGTCGAATATTTTCAATGTGATGTTTGATCTGTCGCTTGTTTCATGCTTCTGAAAGTTGGGGGGGGGGGGGTTCCTACTAAGCCGTCGAGCCTCTTCTGAGGTCTAGGCCGCAAACACCGAGCTCCCGCGATTGCACACCACGAGCAGCCGTTATCACGGCCGCAAAGTGGTAATGCGAAGTACGACACAACACAGAACAGGACTTTGCCCGGAACCAGATGTTTATTGAGTTTTCCCAAAAGAACGCTGGTGAAGACCTTGCTGGCGACCCTATCCTTTTGGATGGGGCCTGACACTTTGAAGGGCAAGATGGCGACAACAAAGAAGTAGAGCGGGGAGGTATTTACCTTGCGTACCTCCGTTGTCGCGGCTCGCTGTCGTCTCTCTCCGGCGGTAGCCGGTTCCCGCCGATCTCGGCTCATCTTGCCCTTTGTCCTTTTTCGGCCAATGAGCGTCGCGTCTGCGACGTCTAGCGGTGCGCTCCTGCGCCCGGCGAGGGAAGAGGGAAACGCGGCGCTATCGAGCAGCCCGTTTGGGTTACTCATCCTCGGAAGAGAAGGAATACTTTTGTCCCCTTCATCCTCTGCGGCGCGCGGCGTTTCGGAGGGGTGCGCGGTTCTCCACGATCGCTACTCCTCCTCCCTAAAGACCGAATGTCACCTGAATTCAGGCGACGGTAGGCCGGCAACGACTTCCTTGACGCCTTCTTCCAGCTGGGGGAGCCGGGGAGAGGGTCCGGGCTCGCCTCCCTTTAAAAACATTCCAGCAGGTCCTATTCAAGGGCCATCTCATCCTCGTCAATGACCAGCCGGTCATCCGCGGGCTCGAGGCGAGGCAGGAGGGACTCCGGCTTTGGTCGCCTGGAACGTCCACCCGGAGTATGAGGGCGGCGAACTCAGGCTCTCGAGCCATCCTGGCTCGTACCGCCTCCTGCCTCATGTCGCAGCGGTCCGCGATGTCTCGGTGGACAGCCGACGCCCTGTGTACGGCCTCGTTCACCACCAGCACGCCGCACGTGCCGCAGTAGATTGCTCCCGGATCGGGGCCCCATCCCCGAAGTCGGGTGCGCCGCCAAGCTTTCCCGCACAGTGCGGCCGCGGAAGACCCGCGGCACCCGATCCAGGGCGAGATCCGCCGCCACCTGGAGTTGGTCTGCCCAGGCCGCCACACTTACATACGGTCGTGGCGGCTCGGCACCCTCCTGGCTCGTCCAGGTGGCCACGGACCGGAACCGCCGTTGCCGTGGTTCAGCCGCCGTCGCTGGAGCCCGTCGCGGAGACCGCGGCCGCTCCTGTTGCAGCGGCTGCTGCTGCTGCTGCTGCCACTGCGGTTGCTGCTCGTGCTGCTGCGGGCCCCGTTGCTGTGGCCCCGGCCGCCGAAGGCCCCGCTGCTGCGGCCCTTGCTGCGATACCAGCCGAGACCGTGGCTGCCGGCGCCCTTGTTCCTGGCGGCGTCCCGGTGGCCGACTGAGATGCCGTGACTGCTGCTGCTGCGGCGAGCTGGTTCCTCCGTCAGCCTGGACCAGGCGGGCTCCTCCGGTCTCACTGCCTGGCCCAAGCGGCGTTGTATCTCCGATGACATTTCGGATCGGACTGGCGTGGCGCTGGCGGCCGAACGAATCGAACGGAAACAAATACGGAATTCCGATTGGTTTTCCCTTGGCGCCTCTAACCAATAGTTACCTGCCACTTGGTCCGGTCCCTACGGCAGCAGGTGGAGAGGGGGGACAGCTTGGTAGCGTCTTCGCCACAGTCCGCTTTTTCTTTCCTCCCCCCCTTTGTTTGGGACGAGGGGACGACCCGCCCGTAGCCAGCTCGCTTCCTCACAACCGGTTGCTTACTTGACCGCTCTTCTGAGCGGTCGACGCGTTGTTGTGAGGCCAGTCACTCCGTCAAGGTCGTTTTCGCCTAGAGCGGGTGTTGTATGGGCGAGCCTTGGGGGTAGGTGGGGGCACTGACCTCCATCGAGTCTTCGCGAAATCGGCGCTGCCGCCCTGCCAGCCACTTCCCGTTGGAAGTACTGCTTTAGCTCCCCGACGTGGATCGGCTTGCCGAGTCGACCCGTGTTCCGATCTTTCAGCCTGTAATTCAACTGCGAGAGCTTCTCAGCAACTATAAACGGCCCAATCCATTTAGGCGCAAGGCCAGCTGCGAACCCCGTGCTCGCATCGCTCTGCACATGGCTACGCTTTAGAACGAAGTCTCCCACTTGAAATTCCACGTTCCGATGCACGCGATCATAGGCAGCCAGCCTTCTGGCTAGCCCTGGCTTTAGCACGATTTTGGCTGGCCTCGCTCACTGCTTTTTGCAAGCGATCACGCATGCGCCGCGCGCAAAATGGTGTCAGTTGACGTATTTAGTTCCCTCCCGAACATCAGGAAGGCAGGCGTCAAACCTGTGGAGCGATTCTCGCTTGTCCGCAGTGCAAAGGTGATCGCGTCGAGGTGCTCATCCCAATCGTTGTGCGTCCGGGCGTATGCCCCGAGTAGTGGCTTCACATCACGATTGCGGCGTTCGGTCACATTTGACTGCGGATGATAACACGTCGTTCGTTGCTGCCGTACGTCGTTCGCTGCTGTCCATGGCGGCACACGTATTACGAAAAACTTTCGCCGTGAAATACGAGGCGTTGTCAGTGATCAGCCTCTCCGGAAACCCGTAGCGACAAAACAATCCTGAGAGCTTCGTCAGAATCTCCTTCGTTGTGGCGTTTCGCAGCAGATAGAGTTTAGCGATTCCGCTGAAGTGGCACGTCACCACTAACACAAATTTGTTCCCTCTTTTGCTGCGCGGCAGCGGTCCGATCAGATCGCACGCCACAGTTTCCCATGGCTTTGTGCTCACGATCGGTTAGAGCAGGCCAGGCGGTTTTCCACCTCGCGACTTCCTTTCTTGGCAGACGTGGCAGGTCCGTACGTACTTACATACATCAGCCTTCATTCCTGACCAGGTAGCGAACCGACATATTTTCTTCCATGTCTTTGGTGCGCTTCCGTGACCGTCTGCGTCGTGATAGTGCTGCAAAGCAGCATGCCTCAGTTGGCTGGGGATGACGGCTTTGAAGCACTCGTTTGAGTCTTCTTTGCCAGGCACGTATTTCAGCAAAGCTCCATCAGCGTCAACCAGGAAGCTCTCCAGCTCACTCGCAGCAATACCAGTAGGAGCGGGGTGGAATACCGTCCCCTCATACTGCCCACAAAGTCTTGCGGAAGGCTCTGTCGTTCTCTCTTGTGCCTAAGCTAGTGCACCGGTCTTTCCGCCCCTTGCGAGCCAGATGTTTCTCATGGCGGTGTGCTTATTGCGGCGTAAGTCAACTGACCGCTATCTCACGTTGCACGCCTTCAGGATGCCGAGTAGTAGCTTGTGTCTCTTCTTGCTTTCGGCATGGCCATAGATGGTGAAGCTGAAGTTCGGGAGTTGACTGACCTTCGTTTACATCAGTAATCATATCGTCATCCTTGAGAAGTGCTTGTTATGCGAGCACTAGATTATCTACGGAGTAAGTAGGTACTAAATTTTGGTTGCATGTTTTGATCGTGCTCATGATGCGTAAGACATTACTGCTCGTGGATAGTATTCGCCTACGGCCACTGAATTATTTGTAATTGTTTTTTTTCTTTCACTAGTTTCGGTTTCAACAGCCGGGTCATGACTTGTACAGAATGGTAATGACCAGCCTTGCGCACAAGCTCGAAAAAGTTGAAGACGTTCATCACACGATCTACGTCGACAACCGAGTCAACCGTGGCAGCGACGGCGAGCTTGAATCTACGCTGCAGGAAGCGATAACTGTCGTGAGAGAATACCTGAGAAACACGGGGCTCACCCAAGAAGTCGAAGTTCCTGCTGTGCTGCCCCACGCAGAAGGGACGACCACGCAATGGATCCAAGCAGAAGACAAAATATGAAGAAATCAGTTTAAACTTCCAAAATCAAAGTCTTAGGCCCGATCATCGAATCCAACGACGTAAACGGTGAGACGGTCAATAAAAAATTACGAGGACTTTAGCGACTAAAATAGTGAAAGGCGATAGCCTGAGAAATCTCATCTTATATAGCGTTCCTGCTATCTGCAATCCCACACTTGAACGCGCGCCAAGGAACGCCACGCGACAGCCGCCGCAAAGCGGGACACACTTTGTCCACGACAGTATGAGTCATTAAAGGCTTTCGCCTTACTAAATTCATACACAAGACAGCCAATGCAATGAGATTTAATAAAGACAGTAACCAAAAGAAGTGGAGTGAGGGTTGAGAGCCTGATAAGACTCATGCACTCCTTTGTTATATGACACACAACCTACGTGGCCGCCTTTCTTGATTGGTACAAGACGAATAAAAAAATAGACGTGATTATATTGTTACGCCCTTAGGGTCGCGACGGAGACGTTCTAGTCTGTTCAGTACGCTAGGTACACACGGCCAGCGGGAACGACACAGGTGCCACAAGACAAAGGTCGAACGGGCGCGCACACTTCTTCTTCCTCTTCCTTCTTTCTTCCTCCGTGCTCAGTTTGAGAACAAGTCCGTAACACTTCCCCCGTCGCAGGCGAAGCCCTCCGGGCGAGTCAATCGTCAGCACGAGGATGACAGGGTTTCAGACGCGCGATGTGGGCAAGCTCAGTTCGTGAAGAACGTCGGCCACTTTTGGTAAGGCGCGCAATCCGATAGGTGAGGTCACTAATTGCCTCGAGGATAACATAGGAACCGATATAGTGCGCGAGCAGTTTCTGACTTAAGCCACGCTTCCTTAGTGGACGCCAAAGCCAGACCATATCTCCAGGGAGGTAGGTGACGTGGCGATGGTGGTCGTCGTAGCGGGATTTCGAGCGCTTTTGTGAGGCGAGAGTTCTCAGGCGGGCTATCCGGCGGGCTTCTTCAGCCCGGCACAGGATCTCAGCAATTTCAGGTTCGTCGTCTGTGGAGACAATATGCAGGGCATACAAGACGGAGTTCGGACTGCGAGACTCGACAGAACTCCGGCCCCAATTAGGAAGCACATATCGCAGCTAGAAAGACTGACGACCACTGTAGCTAAACGACACATACTCGAGCGGCATGGCATCGGCTACCACGTCAACACGGTGACAAAGAAATAATCCCGCGGAACGTCAGGGACGGCATCTAAGTCGCAGATGTCCCGAGAAACGTACACCCGACTTGTAGCCGAGGACAGGTCAGAGCCGTGACCCTGCTGCAGGACTACGGAAAAGCGAGGGAAGCACGCTTCGCGGACGCTTTCAAGTATCAAGACGATGGAGGATACGTCAATGCGGTCGTCGACACTGCCGGAACGCTTGTCCACTCCGCCAGCGTAAGTCCCGACATGCCGAAGCGGCCGAAGAATTAGCCGTCGCAATTGCCATATCTGATCGTGATTGCGGGGTCGTTGCAGCGACTCGCGCACGACCATAAAGAATTGCGCGAATGGAGAATATTCGTCGAAGCCAGCTGAATAACCTAGAACCTGCAACGCTCGCCGGACAACAAGGCGAGCTAGTTTAGTTCCCCGCAAACACAGCGGACATCCGCATTTGGCCAGTCGAAACAAAGTCGCTCACTCCGTCGCAAGCCGTGCCGGAGATGAGAGCCATGGCAAAGGGTGAGAGAGGCTGAAGAGCTTCAATGACATAACCAAAGCCTTCTATCTGGCGCGCCGGCCCTTCCCTCCACCTAGCAGCAAACTATATATAGAGTTCAGACAGTCGCCTGGAGGCAATTACTACCATACACATACCCGAACCCGTTGCAGTATAACATGATTTACCCCCAAATAAAACACGTGCAAGGTTTGCAGATAAACAGCCACATTTAAACACAAACTCTGGGAGTGTAAGGCATAAATAAGTGCCCGGTGTAAGTAAGTAAGTAAGTAAGTAAGTGCTTTATTTTCCGTTTGCAAAATACAGTTGTGAACGGACAGGTTCGAGGAAAAAAGCTGCGGAAACAGCTTGACAGGTCCTAAAACCCGTTTGTTGGCAGCAGCAGCCGTGCGGAATGGCAATGCTTTCAATACAATAAAGCACAAGCATGAAGAAAGAAACAGAAATAACAAACAAAAAAGGTGAATCTGCAAAGCTACAGAGGTTAGTATTAAAAAAAAATACAGCAGCATGAAAATAATCTCACTTAGTCACAAAAGAAGTACAATTGGCAAGGAACATATACAGTGCTGATTTACAATGACTAACCCAATGGTTTACAATATAAATACACACTCAATATAAGTGGCAAAAATAATTGTGTAGAGTAGATAATGAAACATGTAAAACATATCAATATTTTCCGAGATTAGTGCATTGAGTAAGGCAGGTAGGGTGTGAGCAATCATTTGCTTACCGTAATTAGTTCGCGTGTGTGTTACATACCAGTATTCCGGACATCGCGTTTGGTAGTGAAGTAGAAGTGTTAATCCCGAAACCCTCTCGTTGAGGTGGTTCGCCACTCTGCGCAGCTCCAGCCTCAACGATGAACTTTGGGCCGTCCAGCAGGCCCTCGAGGTGGCGAAGAGGCAAGACCTATAGGTCAGGTCGCGTTCAACCCTGCCCGATACTGAATAATTACTCACTCTCACTCACTCCTACATTTCTGCCGTTTTGAAACCCTATGCTTATGGCGATGTGACTTTCTGCCATTCGTGAGTGCATTCGTGTTCCAGTTACCGAGTGAGATCATTTAGAAACGTTATATCTGTAAAAGCAGCAGCAGCGGCACATCGCGCCGGTCGAATGTATGGTTAGCGGAGTCGCGGCGGTAGATGCACCTGAATATGATTACCGCTGTCATGACACTCCAATCAGATACGCACGAATTACCCAACCAAATGCTTTCGCAGCACGTTATCAGATGCACGGGCGCTCAGTGGGAAACCAAGTGCGGCTCCATTAAGCGGATGTGTCAGACGCCTTACGTATAAGATTGCAATCTTCATTTTTCATTTTATATTTCAAATCGCACTTAATTAGCAGCGTGGCGACGCCGCAGAATCAAGTTTTGTGCGTGTGCTCCTGAGCCGTCTGAATACTATTGCTGTTCTACAGTGTAATGTCGTCTTCTGGGGACTTTAAATACATAAATACATTTGCGTCAAGAAAATAATTACACATGCATTCTTGACTGCCATGACCGTGTGTCTGCAATAGAGCGCTTTTTTTTTTTTTTTTTTTTTTTTGTAATTGGCGTTTTCATTCATACAGTTGAACTTGATCTCAATTTTCAAATAATGAAGTTAGGACATAGGTTGAACGCTGGTAGTCTTTAGTATTTGGGGCTTAGGAAACTGGACTAATGAGAAAATGAACACAAGTATGAAGTCTAAGTAGTTTATTTGAATTCCGTGCCTTGTGAAGTAGCAATATAGAACATACGTAATGTATATTACATGTAACAATGTAATAACAAATATGCTCAAAGGTCACATGGTGTATCGCACAAACCATTGCTGAGCACATTTATTTTCTTCGTTTTGCGCTCATCGTCAGGACATGTCACCCACATTTGTGTTTGCGCCACATACTGCTATATTTTCATAATTATCTGCTTGAAATGCTGCTTCTTGCTAGCCGTCTCAACATTGACTGAATTCGTATACAAGTGCAAGCGAAGCAGAATAAAGAAATTTGATTGTACCGTTAGTGATTTCACGTCCGTGTTTCACGCAGGCTTGAAAAGAAAAATGCAAATCACCGAAGTGAACAATGCCCTTCTCGTGCATCTCATCAGTATTGAGCTCTCAGGCATGCCCATTTATTTATAGGCAGCTGTGGAATAACAGTGTTCTTCATATATGCTGATGGGGATCAACGTCTAATCTTCTAGAAAAACGTTTAGCTTTTAAAGTTTATTTTCCCGTGATTTTCCGCGGTGTCTCAGTGGTTAAGATTCTCGACTACCGACCGGAATACCCCGGTTCTAATCTGAAATCCGACCGTGATTTCGTGGAGGCGGTTTGAACCCAGAAGGCGCCCGTATGCTGCACAATGTCAGATACCTCGAGCAAAAATAGCCACCTGTGATGTTCTGTTGGTATGCTTCGCCGGCTGATCAATTAATCTAGGAATTGATCGAGGAATTCTCTGTCATCGTGCCTGTGCATTGCAAGCACCTTTAAATGTGCTTGTGACTGGGCTCAACGCAACCATTCGCGCCGCCCGCCACTATAATTGCGTCAGCACAGTGCGCACTCTCATACATTTTTTTCGTCGTCCCAAGTCACAATATTTTATTGCAACATCGTTAAGCTTCCCACGTGACAGCAAATCCAACGGTGGCGATGGCGTCGTTGGCCACAGACGAAAAATCTAGATGGGACAGTAAAATTAAGGAACAGGTTGAAATTTTGAAGCTTCTGTCAAACTTCTCAATGTGATTGGTGCAATAAAGGAAACAGTTTAGCGGGAAAGAAAATGGAATTAGTCGGTGTGCAGGTAGGAATCGAACCCAGAACTTCGGGGTCGCGAGATGGGCATGCTGATCATATATATAGACCGCGAAGGCTCGTTTGCTCCAGCTGAAAAAAAAAAAAAAAAAAAAAAAAAGTGCACCTGGTGAACGCTACAACGCAGTCGCGTTTTTAAAGGCGAATATTTTAACGTCCTCATATTTCAAGCATCCCCCGTGGAATTGGCCACTTTTGCATGCAAGATTATGCCGCAGAAATGTGCTCGCACTGGACGATCATCTCACGCTCAGTGCCACCGGGTCGCAGAAAGTGTACATCATTCGAGCGCATACGCGCGCACTGCATATGCGACCTCGTGAACACCGCAGCAGTAATAAATGTACGACCGATCGTTTGCACCTCTTTCATGCCCCGTGTCGCAAAAAAGCCGGCGTCGGCGTTGTCGTGGTTGTAATGCGAAAATTTGCAGGGAACAAAAAAAAAAAAAAAAAAAAAGAGGAAAAACAAAAGTCTTGCAGACCAACGGAATTGAAGTCGGTTACGAGCACGCGATTTCGGATCGAAATTGTGACTCAATTAACCGTTCTTTGCGCCACGTTCAGTGTGGTGTCTGTATACCATCTCGCTTCTCATTTATCATCCATCAAGCTGAAGGCTAGTTTGCAGGAGGGATTCGAACCGGCGGCATATGTACCGCCTTTGACAAAAGTAACACCTGCAGGCTGCGGAGCTTGCTTCTCAGCTAGGCATTCCATAAAGGAGAGAGAGAGAGAAAGAGAGAAGGCAGAGAGGTTAACCAGGAAAGCTTCCGGTTTGCTACCCTGCACTGGGGAAGGGGAATGAGGAGTTTAAAGGAGAAAGATAAAAGGGTAAAGGAGGCTATGGGCATTCCTAACGGCAAAAAAAAAAAAAAATAATAATAATAATAATAAAGTTCCAAATGCTAAGAACGAGGGTTCCCCTCGCCGTGATTTAGGCCTTAGCACGTAGCCTAAAGACCAAATCGCCCAGCCAAATATGGCACCCATCGCGGACGTTGCGAATACTTCTAGGGACTCTAGTTGCGAGCCGAGCGCGCTTTGCGCATGACTGTCCTTTCTTCAGGCTTGTCACTCGGTTCCCGCTGAAGCGCCTTTGACAATCGCAGCAAGCGCACTGAGGCACTGCGTGACTATTCCAGCGAGTTTTGACGTGTCTGCACAGGCTTTTGCAATGAACGATAGAGCTACGGGGGCCTCTTGCGCGGCTCACAACGTTGTCTGAGTAAAAAAAAATAATAATAATAAAAAAATCGAGGGTTCACTTTGGGCCACTAAAGTGTCATGAGGCGAAAGCCTTTATTGCGTGGTGGTTGTTTAGCCTGTTTCGCGATCTGTACTCAACTGCGGCTGACTGCTTACTGACTCTTTAGCGTCTGTTAAATGATTTGTCAGTATCTGACGTTAGAGGTTTATATCGTTTATTCGTGTATGACACTTTCTGCGGATGCACGCACGCACGGACGCACACTCATAAAGTCTTAATTGCGCCCTGCCGTTCATTGTCGCGCGTTCGTTGCAGCACTCATTCAAGTGTGGGATTGGCGGTATATACGGCGTCGCTCCTATCGTGCGGCGTTCTTATAGCCACGTGACATTCTGACACAAGCTGGAAGCGCCTGAAGCGGATTCGGCGCCTGTTGTGGGTGCCAGCTCAAACGTTGAGACACAGGAGACAGAACTGTCTCTTCGAAATTCAAGCTGGCACCCACAACAGGAATCCTACCAACGCGCCCGGAAGAATATAATAACGTAAATTAACTCATAGGAAGGGAAGTGCGCAGTATCTGGCACAGTTGTTTCTGTGGACACCTGAACCGCGCCATAAGAGGAGGGAGGAAGGTTAGAGTGAGAGTGGAAAGAGAGAAAGAGGAGCCGTAGTGGAGGGCTACGGAGTAATTTTGACCACTTGGGGATCTTTATCATGCGCTGATATCGCACAGCACACGGGTGCCTCGTCGTTTCGCTTCCATCGAAACCCAGCCGGCGGCGGTCGGGTTCGAATCCGGGTACCCCGGCACAGTAGTCAGGCGTCTTACCACTGCACCACCGCGGCGAGGCCCGGGAAGAATGTCATTTTGGATTCGACGCACACGAACTTCCTACACCTTTTTTCTTTTTTTTTTTTCTCATCGCGCCAATGCTCTCTCCCCACGAAGTCATAGCGCCGCCGCCCTTTCTCATGTCACGTCATGTCGTTGCTAGAATGCGCTATGAAGTCAGCGGCGGCGGTCTCCATGGCAACCGCGTTGACATCACGCTAGACAAGGTGAACTAAGGTATGTTTCTCACGTGCCCGGCGTGGCTTAGTCTGTTAACGCGATCGGCTGGTGATTGGTGATTCCCAGTGTAATTTGATTGACAGGTTGATTGTTACACTTTCTGTGGATGGACGTGCACTCATAAGCCTGACTTTCGCCTTAATAGGTCCGTTATATTCGGCTGCACTAGTTCCGTAAACTTCTGCGGTGGTGCCGCAAGCGTGCAGCTCCAGTTCCACCATACAGTTCCGACAGTTCAAGAACAGCATCGGCTGCTTCCTAGACAACTAGTAGCCTAGGCGTCGCCAACAAGCTGCGCCGCTCACATCAAACGGCGACAACATCCCAAATAACGTGACGAATTTTCAAGCAGTACCGTCTTTTCCAAAAGATAACCAATGCTGTATGTTTTGCATCTCGCTTGTATTCTAAAGCCAACATGGACTCCCAGAGGAATGCAATTTGGTAAGAAGTGGGGACAGGAGCTCGCCCTTACTTTGCACAGATTTACAGCTTCAGAAGTGGTATGAATTCTCTACTACCCGACTGAGAAGCGGAGCACGCAGTCTGGTTACTTTTGGCAAAGACTGTACATGGAAGCGAAGCGTTGCCATGAGCCAGCCTCCAGCGAAGAGATTCGTGTTATGTTCCTAACCAGAAATACCGCCAAGCAAACGGCTACGCGTGCTTCACAACACATCTAAAAATTAAACGCGTGCATGTGTTGTTCCAGATGCAGTATTTAAGGTTGTTCGGGAATCAGGACGTTGGCGCCGGTTGATGGGAGCGGCATACACCTAGCCGACAACATTCACTCATGAACTTGGTGGACAAGCCATTATAAGCGGACCGAATTATTCAGCTCACATTAAGCGGCACATCAGGCGACGATTTTTCAAACAGCACATCGCAATGACGTGTTGCGATGAACCAGCCTCGATGCATGTGCACCATGCGGCAGATGGCGCGAAACGCACACCTATACTGATCATGAATATAAAGTCATCGAGCATATATATCATACCGTATGCACGTACAGTACTCACGGATTGAAATAGGACACTCGGAGCGCGTGGCCGTCGCTGCATGCAGCGCCGTCCGTGGATGCTCATGGAACCAAGGTGCAGCATTGTGGTATAGCGCGAGGGGGAGAACATCTAAAAAGCAGAACTGCTTCTTCCGGTCGCCAATAAGCCGGCCTGTTGTTTACCACACTGCCTTGCATGCAGCGACGGCCACGCGCTCCGAGTGTCCTATTTCAATCCGTGAGTACTGTACATGTTTAGTTTTTGTGGTGTGAAGTACGCGTCGCCGTTTCCATGGTGAACTCAATTCTCGTTGACGAGTGGAATAACTCGAGTCTATTCGCCGCTTATCACAACACGCTAGCCAGTCTGCTTCCACGCGGCTGCAGCTGCTGCACCAGTTCGGCACTCATCTCTGAGGAGGTGCAGAGTTTTTCTGAACTTTTTGTAAGCCAGAAATGGGCACAACGTCGGCACTTTTTTGAAGCGAACTGCATCGTGTAGAAGACGCTATGTTGCACCGGGGAAACGAATGGCGAAGTGCAGCACCACAAGAACTAGTTGATGTGCTTCATCCAACAGACGTGCCGGCCTAGAAGGAACTTGGTTTTCATTCCTTTTCAACTAACCTCATGAAAGGTTAGTTGAAAAGGAATGCCCCTATGCTCCCGGTACGTGCCAAATGCCAAAGCTTATGCAGCGTAACTGTAAGCGCGCCAAAACGCTTGAGGAAAGCGATGAATACATTCAAGCGACTGCTCTGTGCCGCCACAAAACTCACGCATTATTTCTGTGAAAACCATGTACTGCGATATGAAGGCAAAAACAGGCTAGTTCGACTCCAAAATAGAAACGACTGCCGTCAGTCGTCAGAAGCCGCTTCTCGCTTTCCTCCAGCGTTTTAGTGCAATGTATGTTACGTTGTCTATGCTTGGGCACCGGGAGCATAGCTGGAAAGCGTTCCGCGAGAGAAATAAAGAAATAAAAAATGTCTTGTCCGTGAAGGATCCGAATTGTGAAAAGGACTCGCGGCCTTATCGCGAATTGCTGCTTGCGGACTGAAGCGAAGCAGCGGAAATCACTGACGTGGGGCCACGTCACAGCGAATCGTGAGTGTGATTCGCGATTTGGTCCGCCGTGTGAATCCACCTTAATAAATAAATAAATTGTAGTGAACTACACGAGGATATACGAAGACAAGGATGAAGTAGGCGAGAATACCACGAAGACGAGGATAAGGACGACAAAGTGCCGCTGCGCTGCTCGAGCTCGCTTGTGGAAGGCCTAGACTGGCTGTGCTCTTGTGTGGTTCTTTGTGCAACTTGGAGAGGGCTATTATCCCTGTTAAAGGACAGAAACACCCCCTTTCACTCTTGTCTTGTCCGTGAAGGATCACTGACGTGGCCCCACGTCAGTGATTTCCGCTGCTTCGCTTCAGTCCGCAAGCAGCAATTCGCGATAAGGCCGCGAGTCCTTTTCACAATTCGGATCCTTCACGGACAAGACATTTTTTATTTATCCCACGTCAGTGATTTCCGCTGCTTCGCTTCAGTCCGCAAGCAGCAATTCGCGATAAGTCCGCGAGTCCTTTTCACAATTCGGATCCTTCACGGACAAGACATTTTTTATTTATTTATTTCTCTCGCGGAACGCTTCCCAGCTATGCTCCCGGTGCCCAAGCATAAACAACGTAACATACATTGCACTAAAACGCTGGAGGAAAGCGCGAAGCGGCTTCAAACGACTGACGGCAGTTCCTATTTTGGAGTCGAACTAGCCTGTTTTTGCCTTCAATCGCTGTACATGGTTTTCACAGAAATTACAGTGGCAGGCTCTTGCACTGCGCGATACCGAATGCGTGAGTTTTGTGGCTGCACAGAGCAGTCGCTTGAATGTATTAATCGCTTTCCTCAAGCGTTTTCGCGCGCTTACAGTTACGCTGCATAAGCTTTGGCATTTGGCACGTATGTACCGGGAGCATAGGGGCAGCAGTCCGAATGGTCGTCTTCCAAGGGTTGAAAGCAGCATGTTCATGCAGCTCTCATAGAGTAAGCGCGCTATCGCTTGCACTGCTGAGAACTGCCTGCGTAGGGTAGCAAACTTAGCGCCCTTCGCAAGGTATATATCTACCTTGCCTTTCGTCCGAGCGGGTAGTCGGAGGGGAGGAGCGCCGGGTGCGCGCGCTCTCAGCGGAGCGTTTGTATGAAAAGATAAAAAGATTTGATTCAGTAGGTTTTCTTCAAGAATGCTGATCTCTTAGCTTGTTGTGAAGGATGACAGCTGCCTATTAAATTAAAAATTAACTATTGCTCGCCGGAAAGCATTTCTTTTGTGTTCATGATTGACCCATTAATTTTACCGAATCACTGGCTTGTATAGCAGGAATGATTTTCCCATTCGCGGGCGAATAGGTCGAAACATTAGCTGTTGCCTCACTGGTGCATGAGTTTGTTTCATCACAATCTACCTGAAGGTCACCGAAGCTTCGTTTTGAAGTGAACCAAAGTTTCAGCTTTACAAGGGTGTCTTCCATCTCGAAAGAAAAGCTCTCATGGGATGATCATGCCGGCACTGAATAAAGAAATATCAGCTAGTGTTGACTTTCGCCGCTGTCTTAGAAGTGCTATTAGCTTCCCAAACATTCAATTCTCCGGGAGCGGATACAAAGAAACACAAAGCACTAAAACTTGTTTTAAATGTTCGCTTGTATTTAGGTCTTAGTTATCGTGCGTGTCGCGGGCACTGGTTTGGCGCCATCGGCACTGAACACTGCGTTTGCAAAGCCGGCCGGTTGTGCGCCAGTAAAGCTCATATTCTCATAAAATTCGAGTCCAAACATGGCGCGAAGTCTGCTTCCCAGGCTAGACTCATATCTAAAGCGTGTTTTTTGGGCGACTTGTTAGTGCATGATTATAGCGTGTGGGGGTTATTCCCGCAAGAATGCGCCATGGGGAAAACGGGGGGGGGGGGGGGGGGGGGGGGGGGCTAGACGTTACAGTCGCCTTCTAGCCCCGACGTGCAGCCCTGACAGACATAGCTGTGACCCCCAACCCGCGGTGCGAGAAGTCGCTGCTGCGGCGGGTTCGAGCCAGAGGGGACAGACACCGAGTTACGTACTCGAACAGTTTATTGTGCTCGAGTACACGGCAAAAAATAGCACTCAAGAAAAATCGCCCTAGCGAGCGAACGTTCGCTCGCGTACGGGGGTGAAATAAAGCACCTAATGGGGAAGCACGCGCAAGGAGGTGAGAAGAAGAGGCTGCCTACCTGGCGCGGCTTCGCGCTCACAGCCCGTTGCGATAGGTGCGTACGGTGGGTGACTGGGCGATTCTCGGCGGAAATCATGAACCGCTCGCGTGCGCGCTCAACCACCGAAGAGCCCCCAGCGTGTTGGCACAGACGCGCTTCTCGACTCGGACAGGGGAAAGGAGGTTTCCCGAATAGGCCGGGAGGAAAGAAGGCAACCCGCGCAGTGTCGCCGCGGCAGCCTGGGAGGTTGTGGTGGGTGGCCAGTGTGCCCTCTCCTCGCGGTCCTCCCTAACAGCGTGCGTAATCACGCGTGTTAATTACGCGCGGTCGTTATAATGGAGGCAGGGGATTGTGAATCGCCAAAAGCGAGATTGTAGAGCAAAGTAGGACAGGACACATGAAGAAACGAACAATACGAGCGTTCGCAGTTGTTCGTTTCTCCATGAAAACCGATCTAAACCAGCTGGACGTTATCATTCGAACCGCTTGTAAGAAGGCGCTCGGGTTACCCATGAAAGCATCTACGCAGCGTCTGCTACAACTGGGGGTGCACAATACGGCTGATGAACTGATTAGCGCCCATCTTACAAGCCAGGTAATGCGACTGGCTACAACCAAGACTGGTCGCAGGGTCTTAGAAAATTTGAACATTTGCTTTCCACGACAAGTGGCTGGGAGACAAGATATACCTCAAGAGTGGAAGAACAAATTCCTTACGCTTCCGCTCCCCAAAAGCATGCACCCGAAGCATCATCATGCAAGACGAGTGGCGAGAAGCAAGAAGATGAACGAATCTTATTCAAGAGAAGAAGGGGCCTTCTTCGTGGACGCTGCGGGTCCTGTAGCGGGGATATCAACAATATCAGTGATGCACCAAATGCAGGTCGTGAACGGGCTTTCAGTTCGTAACGGGGATACGCAGGCTATGGAGGAAGTGGCGATATCCTAGCCGCAAGGCACTCCGCATCGAAATACATAGTTACAGATTCCCAGGCAGCTTATAGAAACTATATGCGTGGCAGAAGCCTGCAAAATTCTGAGTCAATGTAGGACTTCAGCTGCACAGAAGGAGCTAATATGGGTACCAGGTCACCAGGGAGTTGAAGGAAACGAGCGCGCACACTCTTCGGCCCGAGCTTTTCTTCCCCGAAATCCTTCTACGTTCTCCCTTGCTGATTTCGGCTCCCCCTCTCCGTTAACAACATATTCAGAGATATTACAGCATTTGCGCCTTGAAAGGCAGGCATTCCCGAAGCCCGCTAAGGGTCTTAGTAAATCAGAAGAGTGTCACCTTCGAAGGTTACAAAGTATGTCATTTAATAATCCAGCAACACTTCACGCCATTGAGCCCGAATCCTTTTCGGCGCAGTGCAAATTTTGTGGCCAGAAGGCAGACTTATACCATATGGTATGAGCTTGTCAACAAAATACCAGTATTGATATAATAAATCAGCCAACGTGGGAAGGCTGGGAGGCGGCCGTCCAGCACGGACCTCGAGGAAAAACGAGCCCTCGTTGAAAGAGCACGGGCAGCGGCTTTTACCAACGGTGTCCAGGACTAGGGACCCGAGCAGCCTTCCCTTAAGCTAAGCCAATGTCAATAAATGTTTTCATCATCGTCATCCTTGTATCTTGTCCTACTCTGCGCTACAATCTCGCTAACGCCTCTAATCTAGCCGAACTGCCCAGAGCTTAAACGTTTCTCTGCCCCATAAACAATTCAGTGGCCGATGTTTCAATGAATGGAGAACGCGTGTCTTACCTTCCAAGGCTTTTCAATGGAAAGATACCACTGCCATAGAAAAATGTTTTTCGCGCGCAATTATCTTCAGTCGCTAAGAGAAAACGATTATTTTAAGAAAGATATCTAAACAAACAAAGCATGTTATTCATATTCGACAGCGCAGAACATCTATCGAGTGCACCATTGAGTACTGTGATTCGTAGTGCTCATAGAGCGTTTAGTATACTTCCAGCATATAGCAAAAATTAGATTTTCGATTTATGATGAGATTTTCATGCTGTGCGACGTCTTATTTCTTTCTGTCTTTTTTTTTTTTTTTTTTTGCAACTAGCAATAGTCGCCCCTCAGTTTACACTTCATTGGGTACAACACCGCCTCTGCAATGCACGTTAAAAAACCCTAGGTGACCGAAATTTTCCGAGCCCTCCACTAAGGTCTTTCATAGCCTGAATTAAGACGTTAAACCCTATAAGCAAAACCAACCAACCAAATATTAGAAATATTAGAGGACAATTAAGCTCCGCCGTTAAGGGTACGACGCGATAGCGTTTCACACACACACGAATGATGTTTTACACTTTTGATTTTTAAAATTTGATATTTTCATTTTTATTTGTTTATCTTTGTTTATTTTTTTATTTTATATACCGGCATTTAGCATCAGCAAACATTGGCTTTCCATTATGAGCCGTTTATTACTTTGAAAGCATTTTTCATGATTTGCAATTATTCAAAGAATTAAGTGGTTAGTTACACATTGTTACATTTGCATTAAATTTTCTATTTAGCGCATGAAGCATTGGCTTTTTATTCTGAGCATTTTGACACTTTTCAGCCTCTTTCCAATTTTTTATTTTCTTTAATTCATCAATTAAGTACATTGACTTCATAAACTCGTCATCGCCTGCAATCAATCATCAATCACTAGAATGATAAGAATTTTTTGCGCTGGCCTCGACTATTTTCGACACTCAATGCAGACTACTACCATTACCACGCCGGTGGCTTTACAACCGAACGAGCTGTATAAGCTATCGCTTAAAATAAAATGACTAATACAAAGCACGCGGCGTATATGGTGTGATCGCTGATTTCCGAAGCGTACATCGCGTCCAGTTGTGTATCCTAGTTGTCGACCTTTTTCTTCAGGAGCACCCGCTGTCAACGAACTTTTCAATCTTATGTAAGTTCGATTTACAGAAAATAAAAGTCAAGCAAGCAGATTTTTCCGAAGCAACGTCGCTGACGGCAAACTGTGAAACATGCGCCGACGCGACCCCCTATATTCCCAGTTTCAATTTTTCTGCCATGGACGGCGCTCCCCGTTAGTAGCAGCTAAGCAACGTCAGTGCGTGATGTGCGGAAAAGATCAGGAAATGATTGAACACATTGTACAACAGTGCGCGAGCCTCCCTACGCCGCCTCTGGAGGACGTTACGCTACGGCAGTTGCTGGGCTTTTCCCCTCTCGTTATGGCGGCCCGCGCTACCGCAGGAAGCAGCCCATGTCCATGTGGCAGTGACCAAGGGGCGAGTAACTGAGTGGTTGAACGTTGTACACCATCAGGAATGAGTGTAGTGCTCTGGTCGTATACACGCTAGATGGCGAGGAGGCGGTTGCTAGGCAACGGAGGTGAGAGCGGTGCAACCACGGCATCGCGGCCTATATGTAGCTTTCGCAACAATATCCTACAGTTTTGCGTAAAGATAGATGGATTCTAGTTTCGTAAAGTTCTGCGTTGCTCTGCCAAGCATTGCAGATACCGCGAAAAGTATAGGCGTCTCCAAGAAAGAAAAGATACTGCGCCTTCCTTTTCCGCCATGAGCCAATTCCTATTTAATAAAGGACTTTCAACTCAACCAACTTAAAAAAAAAAAAAAAAAAAAAACTATTTTAAAGATTTCGCGGAATGAAAAGGAGGCCGCGTGTTAAAGGCGCTATCGGTCCACGTTTAAGGCGAAGCTTGAGCGTCCACTTAATTTTTATACTAAATGCTAGCACGTGCGTTACACCAAATTTGTTCTAAAGTGATTCGTGATTCGTTTACATACATACATACATACATACATACATACATACATACATACATACATACATACATACATACATACATACATACATACATACATACATACATACATACATACATACATACATACATACATACATACATACATCACGGCCGAAATTTAGCAAGTCACAGAGTGCACTCGCATCGCTGTGCTTGGTCCGCTGCCTCTCGTGATGTATCGGCTCGCCTGTGTGTCTTATTTTATTACTGCGGCTGTAATAAGCAGACAAAAGATTCAGCATACCGCGGAATCGAAACCAAATAGCGGCGGCGTTATAGCGGCGTTACGAGAGAAAGACGGATTTCGAACACAAAACCAAACAGCTGTGGTTGCACTGGCATCAGAACACGTGAATGAACAAGATGAAGTGTCCGGCTCCAAGCCTGCTGTTAAAGTGAGCTCACTTTACTGCTGTGCTCAAGGTATCTCAAGGCAACACTGGCAACGGGGCTGGCAGAGCTCGAAACACAAACCATTCAAAGGACGCGTCGAAACTTGTGAAGCGGCTCATTTGAAGATGGTTTATCAACGGCTTTAACACAACTGATCATAAAATGCGTTGCTTGCACAGACTGTTGCCCCAAAGTTTAAAGAGTTTGGTCAGTGCCTGCCAGAAAAAAATTTATTTAATCGTCCCTCGAATGGACACCAGATGCCGTCACCAGTTATCGTGCTCCGGGCGCCACAAATTTCACAGCATCCTGCACCGGGGGCGGTCCCTCGCTGCTGTCACGTGCCCTACGTCACATGACGTCACCGCTAGATCGAGCGCGGTTGGTCACGGCGGTGGCTGCTCCGGCGGAGTCCAAGTGTCGTCTGCATTCAGCCATGATGCTAGCGCACAAGAAAGACGCACACTGCAGGTAGGCGCTAGTGTCCTGTCCGCCTGCCTGCAGTGTGTGTTGGTTGGTTGGTAAACGTTTATTAAAAACAGTCCAATTAAGAGCATCGACAGTCGTCTGCATCTACGCTGCGCGCACAACGCAGCGTAAGGCAAAGCTCAAGCTCGGACGTTTTGTAATAGACTAACTTTTCTCCGCCGGGTGCTTCAATTAACGGTTCCAGTGTAATTTGTTCTTATTCTTTTCTTTTTGCGTGCACTCGTTACGGGACACAAGGACGTCTCGGCCAATTTGATGCCAGTGGTTCAACTTACTATGATAAAACCAACCATGCGTGTATTTGCGGCGCTAGTTGTGCGCCCGTTGTTTTTTTTTTTTTTTTTTTTTGTTAATTCC
This sequence comes from Amblyomma maculatum, assembly GCF_055883805.1. Lineage (NCBI taxonomy): Eukaryota > Metazoa > Arthropoda > Arachnida > Ixodida > Ixodidae > Amblyomma > Amblyomma maculatum. Next base: position 258,860,906 of record NC_139344.1, read on the forward strand.
TGGCTTCTTCATTAAAATATGTCAACATGGTTTCAGGTCGAAGAAATCGTAAGTCCAGCCGTCACAGAAATGATGTAAAAACGACATTTTTACTTACACGGAAACAGTTTGCACGTTTAACGGATTAATTCTGTTTTCCTGCCTCGCGAGAACAGTGCATTGCTAATTCAATAAACAAAACAATGCCGCATCAAATTTCTTGAATTGGAGTGCTCCAAGAAAGCGCACGTAATGCACTTTTAAATGTTGCGCCAAACATTTCTCAACAGTTCACGATGATTGCCCCAACATCCCATACTAAAGTCATTAATATAAACGTTCTTTTGAGTAAATCATCTCCATAAATGTTTTTCGATATGGAAATGCATATGCCGGTCATTCAGCTGTGGTGTTTTCTGGCAAGCAGAGTTATTGTAAAACCGCGCTAGAACACGGATATAAAGAGACAAACATACATTGCGCTGAACTGACAAGTGAATTTTTATCCATGAAGCATTTCTTTTTATAGGGAGCGTCAGATAAAAGGTCGACAAACAGACCCGTCACATGCCCTATTACGTCACCCTCTCCCTTCTAAAAAAGCCCTTTCCTTCGCTTGAAGTGTTAGGGAAGTGTTGCTTAGGCAGAATCTGCTATTTTTACGTTTTTTTTTTTTTTACTGTCTCACCGGAGAACACCGCCGCCGCCACACAGGAAGAGGGGGGGGGGGGGTACACGCGCGGGGAACTGTGGTAGCAGGATCGCGCGCAGCAATCGGAGAACACGCGCGGTTGACCACGGAGGAGGAGCAAGGGGGGGGGGGGGGGGGGAGCGCGCGTTGCCCCAGCTGCGGAGCTGGTTACGAGGCACAACGCCGACGGCAACGCGAAACGCAGGAACGGGCGCCAAAGGCCGGAATACACGCGGCGTTTCTTTTTTTCTATGATTTTCGCGCGTCGAAAAGTGCCGCGCCGACGCAACGCCCAGCTCGAGATACATGGAACGACGAAGCGTCGCGGGCGCCGCCGCCGATGATGACTCGATGGGAAAGCAAATACATCAGCGAGCGGAAATAACCGCAGAGCGAAGTACGTGAGAGAAGCGACGCTGTCCCTTGAGTTAAAATCGCGAAAGGGCTCATTCCAACGTTACTGTGCTAAATGTAGCAAGCATACATAGGTCGCATAAGGATTTGCTCGCTCGAATGAAGGAAGAACGAAGATACCTCCGAATGCCCGCTTGGATACCAGCGGCACGTTTCTTTTTTTTTTTTTTTTTTTTACAAATTTTGCTTCAGGGAGAAAACAAATACATTACGATCCGAGAGTATGTCGTATACTCACAAAAAAAAGCGACATTCCGTGCTTGATTAAGCGTTTATTTTTACGATAATCACATTTTTGCGGCCAAACTGCCGCACACCTCGTCGGCCATAGCGGCCATGTTGACAGCGGTTATGGTGGCTAGAAAGCTCTAGAAGGGGTCGCTCAAACCGAAAATGCCAGCTTTCGGCGCTCCTATTGGCTCGCCTCCGCAGTAGCTTCCGGTTCGAGAGGACGCCTCGCCGCCTGCGCGTCAAATATCTAGCAGGGCCAAATTGGCGGCGGCGCGCGTTTTTGTGCGTAGCACTACTAGCCGCAATCACGGATTTCACCGATGTCTGTCCGAAGCCGCTCACTCTCTCTCCGTGAACTTGAAGTGGAGAAAAAAGGTGGCGACGTGCGCGTCGCGCGGCTCAGCATTGAGGAGGCGGTGCGGCCGCACAGCTGCAGCACAAACCGCTCTCTCTCTCTGTCCATCCGTCTCTCTTTGAACTTGAAGAGGAGGAAGGGGAAGTGGCGACGCCCGCATCAGGTGACTTAACACTGAGGGGTCGGAGCGGTCGCATAGATGCACCAGTGAGAGAGTGAGAGGAGCACGTGTCAGTTGCAGACGTGGCGGCCGGCACTGGGCAGTGTTGCACAAGCGTGTGTTACTCCGAGTGAGTAGTCGTGTGTCGCTCGAGCGTCCTCAACTTCGGCATCTCTCCCCTCGCATCAGTCACTCAGCTTTCACGGACAGCAGACGTGCACGCGCGGTGCTCTCTGGACCTCGACTCCGAGCCGCTTGCCGCGTCGTGAAGCAGCTTGTGCTTACCTCCGCGCCTAAGCAGTGCTACGCATCTACTTCGCATTTGATTAACTATGCAAATCGGCCGTAATGTTTGTTCCGACGCCGGGCGTCGAGTGCGCGCCGTCGGGCGTAAAACGCCGGCTTGACGTGGCAAAAACGTTCCAAAGGCGGCTCGGCAGCACGTAGCGTAGAAGCAGACGACACCCGCCGCCGACCGACCGGCCGCTCGGGGCGCGCTCGTCCAAGCGGTGACGTAGAGAGAGGCACGTGACAGCAGTGAGGGACCGCTTCCTGTTTAGGATGCTGTGAAATTTGTCACCCCACGGCCACGTGCCCCCACGGCTCCGCGGCGAAACATTGGCGTACCCTGCATCTTCTAAACTATTGTATAACCCATAGAGTTATTACGAATACAACAGAGACCAGGGACCATATCTAAACTAAACAGAGCACCATGGATATGCCTTGCATCGAAAGCTGCTGTTGCCAATGCAAGTTGGAAAAGATGAACTATAAGCCTGTCTCTGCAACAATGGTCTCCGCGTCATATTTCAGCCCGAAACGGTAACCCCTCTTTGCAATGGATCTTTGCAGGTCGCGGCGGCTTCTCGCGGAGGAAAGGGCGCGCAGGCGGAGGGCCCTGGATGCTGGCCGGAGCCAAGTCGCCCTTTTTCCTGGACGGCGACCTGGTGCTCGAGGAGCAGCGCTGCTCGCCCAAGGGCGGCGAGCCGGCGGCCGAGCGCTACTCGCGTAAAGTGTTCGTGGGCGGCCTGCCGCCGGACATCGACGAGGAAGAGATCACGGCCAGCTTCCGTCGGTTCGGCCCGCTCGTCGTGGACTGGCCGCACAAGGCGGAGAGCAAGTCGTATTTCCCGCCCAAGGGCTACGCGTTCCTGCTCTTCCAAGATGAGTGCTCGGTGCAGGCGCTGATGGACGCGTGCATCCAGGAGGAGGATAAGCTGTACTTGTGCGTGAGCAGCCCCACCATCAAGGACAAGCCGGTGCAGATCCGGCCCTGGCGGCTGGGCGACGCCGACTTCGTGCTGGACGCGTCGCTGCCGCTGGACCCGCGCAAGACGGTCTTCGTCGGCGGTGTGCCGCGGCCGCTCAAGGCCGTCGAGCTGGCCATGATCATGGACCGGCTGTACGGCGGCGTCTGCTACGCTGGCATCGACACCGACCCCGAGCTCAAGTACCCCAAGGGCGCCGGCCGCGTGGCCTTCTCCAACCAGCAGAGCTACATTGCAGCCATCAGCGCACGCTTCGTGCAGCTGCAGCACGGCGACATCGAGAAGCGGGTAAGGTGATACGAGGCGACCGCCACTTCATGAGCCCAATACGCACACGTCTGCACAGGTCGAGGTAAAGCCGTACGTGCTCGACGACCAAATGTGCGACGAGTGCCAGGGTGCCCGGTGCGGCGGCAAGTTCGCGCCGTTCTTCTGCGCCAACGTGACCTGCCTGCAGTACTACTGCGAGCACTGCTGGGCCACCATTCACTCGCGGCCGGGCCGCGAGTTCCACAAGCCTCTGGTCAAGGAGGGCGCCGACCGGCCGCGGGCAGTGCCCTTCCGCTGGTGCTAGGCGCGCGTGTGATATGCTTGAGTTCCCCTAGGGACAATCAGACGCCCGTAGTATATATATTTATCGACATATCTCGCCCTTTCTAGTCAGGCAGCCGTAGCAAGCTCACAGACAGGGTTGTTGTGCCAAACTTGGTTGGCTTGCCCCGGGGCGTCAGTGGGGGATTCGTAGTCAGCGCTGCTGAGTGTGTCGTTTGCCTCTCCCCGTTGATCTCAGGCGGCGGACGCCAGTGTGTTACTGTTAGGCGAGCAGTTGGTTGTTGCCGGGCCACTTCTTAGAGCAGCCCGGTGGCTCCTCCGTCAAGCTAGCATGGTTCCAGCTGTTTTCTCTTCTGCATCGACGTGTCTTTTATATGCTACTCCATGTGATCAAAATTTTAGCCTCTGCTCGTTTCACCTTTGGACGTTTTTCGTTACTTTTTTTATGAGGTGTTGACTTTTTTAGAACAAGTGCACAGGCGCACTTGTTTTATAGAAGTGCGTGAAAAGTGGAGCGCCAAGCGTGGGGTACTTTTTGCCGTCCGCTTCCACACTTTGCAACACGAACCGAGTGCAGGAGTTTTCAAGTTGCACTTTTTTTTACCTTCGAGAGTTTCGATGCAATTGTTTGTGACATACTAGTCAGGCAGTGCCAGCAGATTGACACTTTGACTGTGTTTTTTGTACAGTGCACGGTCAGTTTACTACACACACTTGTGTCAAGCCCTGCATACACGTGTGAGCTCACCCAACACGAGCCGTCTTTGTTTTCCTAGGATAAGTCACGCTTTTACATTAGCGGCTTTACTTGGGTTTCGTTGACCAGTTGAAGCTGTTTTATATACTGGCTCAGGGTTATGTGCAAATAACAGGATCGCAGAATGTTGTCATATGTTAGTGACCTTGCAATCACTTTGCATTAAATCTTTTTTTAGATGATACTGTGCAGCATCTGCAATTTTGGCTGCTGCCACGTGCCTCTGAGCAGAGAACACTTGGACAGCGTCCCTCTGAATGCATTCCAAGGCACTCTGCTCTCTTGGCACTGTGGGTCTGTGCAGTTGCCTAGAGCAAGCAAACATACAGTCGTGGACAGAAGGTCATGGTCTTCTGATCTGCGAAAAGCAATGGATGTTTAGTGCTTTTGTTTTACTTCTGCCCTTGCAGCAAACATTTTTATTTCTCTTGTACTGTTGGATGCTGAAGCATGATCCATATTATTCTATCCGCAACTGTATGTCTACAGTAAAGCCACAGCAAAATATCTCATATGTCTCATTCCAACAGCCTTAGAAGTTTTGTGGCATAGAAAAATGAGTGAATTCTTCACATGTTGAAAAACACTTGCAGAGGATCTTATTCATTCACATGCTTCATCTCAGTTGGCACTAAGATGACTCTCTAGCGGCCAGCTTAGTATATGTGAATATTTTTTTTGTTTCAAAGACCATATGCGTAATGCCAGCATATACTGCTTTTGGACTGACAGTATTAAAATACCTCATCACTAGTAGTATTTACTTGATTATGCTAGTCAAAACTGAAGAGCTGGGCTTTTCATTAAGTGTTCAGAAAAATATTCAAGTGATCAATTTGAGCTGAGCATTGCTTGCAGACAGTAGGGAATGCAAGCTTATTAAACTGTACTAGCTGTAGTATTTTACACATACATTGGCTTACTTGCATTTGTGTAGATGGAGACTGTTCACCAAGTCATCTCAAGACATCAGTGCTCAAATTTCCTCTTTAGATAGATGGTGTACTAAGATTTTAAGCTTGTATTAGTTTTTGTTTAGCATTTCAAGGACCATGTGGCATTACTACATTATATAGAGAGAATTGAGCATCAATATGTGGCTCTTCATGCAGCTTTCATGCCTCATCTAGTACTAAACGTGTAATGGATATGTTTGTCAGTGGTCAAGCTGGCTGAGTAGCTTCAGTTTTTGCTACTAGTTGAAGTTCTAAGCTGTAGCTCTCAGTATTGCTGCAGTGCCGGTGAGTAGCGTGATAGCTACAAGTTTGCGCTGAAGCTGGGGAGCTCATACCTCAGCAGCAGCTTGAAAATTGTGATTGCATGCAGTGTGCACATAGGTAGATGTAATTTGTCAATGATGTTCTCAAGGTGTTGCTTTGCTGCTATATCAGCAGACTAATAATTCCAAGCTGATAACATGCTTGCAAATAATCCATGTGGACAGAGTAGCTATAGGATGATAAGATGGCTTCAGAGGACTCATTTTAACGTGACAATGTTAAAGGTACCCTTCTCTAAAAAAATCCAACGTTGTAGATGAAAAATCATGGTCATGCTCCTGATAGGTAGTAACTAGCATGTGATATGTCTGGGCACTGATGGGTCATCAGGATGTGGAACATTACGAGAAGTTGCCAACTGAGGCGCTCCTATGAGATGCGAATCGAACCCTCCGGGACCCTTGGATCTTGACAGCCATGCTACCTCTAAGGTGGAGCTTTTTATATCTGTTGGATGGTCTTTCGACTACAGTCAAACCCACTTATAACAGTATTGAGATGCCAACAAAATATGATTTTTATAGCCAATAATTGTTATAACTGGGTTATGCCAATAAAAGAGAGAAGTGACAAACTTCAGATAATTTAATGGCAGGAAAGTAGTTTACAATTTTGATTTCTTTGCAGGAAAAATCTATCAATCAGCTTTGACTCCTTGATCTCCTTGTGGGGTGCCTAATTCTGCACATGCCCAAGTGGGAAACGTTTAGCAAAAATGAAGCCCATGAGGGACTCTACTGTTTGTAAGACGTCTTTTGTGCAGCCTCCTGATCATCATCCCTAGGCATCATCAGTGAGCAAGGTTTCTTTAAGTCTAGACAAGCCACCATTATAATTACATAGGAGCTTTGCAAGCCTTTGCGTCACTGGCATTTTAAATGAAGCCTGCTTTCCAAAAGAATTCTTGATGCGAAATCCAATGAGTTACAGGACTCGGGAAACAGTGCCGGCAGAAAGGAAAGCATTCGCATTACGTTAGTGGTTCGGCTGGTGTGGTTGCAGCATTTCCACGTTTTTGTCTCTTTTACAATTGGTTTCTGGTGACCAGATTTAATTGTTATAACTGATAATGTGCTAGGTAGCATTGTTATAACCAGTTCATTTTATCATAAGGAACATCAAAACGCTGACGGTGCCGCGTTAGTCCATTGTTATAACCAATATATTGTTCTAAGCGGTATTTTTATTACTGGGTTTGACTGTATATGCTAACAAGTATGTGTTAACTAACAGGGGCACAAATTAAGTGGTTAGTGATCAATCGAGTTGCAAAGTGCAATTATGTAAACTAGGATTTGCAAAGGGAGCCACAGACTGGAACCATTACCTCTTTTGCATCATACCGTTAAAGGGAGAGCTAACAGGGGAGAAAAAAGAACAATAAATTTTGATATTCCTTTTTTTTTTACCCTACTTCTTGCCGTCAAAGAGCTGCGCCTTTGCAGCCTATCAACTTTATGTAGCTCTAAAAAGCTTATGGATTGTATAAAATTTTGCATTCCAATGTAAATGGAGCAATAACTCTGAATTTTTTATCAGTCCTTTGGCTTTTCACAGCGCATACTCTAAGACGAAACCACCAAGAGCAAAGTCGTACCACTCCTGCTTCATTTACTAGTGTTGTTTACCATAAACCTGTAACAATTCGCACAGCGTTCTCATTGTTCTCTGGTTTGCTGATTGCCAATGCAGTAGCATTATTTGGTCTAGCAACCTAGTCATCCGCTTTAAGGGCAAATCAAAAGGCTTTTTGCTCATACCTGCTCTGGTATGTAGCCGCTATCAGTGCAACATAGAAGCCATTAATGGCATTGCAGTGCACTTTCATTTCCATGTTGGTGTACTTGGTAAACTTGTTGTAGTCCAATTTATTATTGCAAATATCTAATGCTTCCTTCATGAACTTAGGAATTGCATTCTATCTCATTTAAAAGCATGCTGTTTGCACTGTTACAACTTTAAGCTGCAGGGAGAAACAAAAATACAGAAAAGCATATCAGTTGATGTGGGAAGCCTATGTACCGGTGCGGACAAAAGTAAATGGAGCACGACATTTTCTTTTGAAATTTTTCACGCTAATTGAAACTGGCTGTCCTGGTATGTGTGAACTGGTAGTAGGTGCCAGGGCCTTTTAACTTGGACAAATATTGTTTCCCTGTCTCCAGTACAGGAGGCGTGATTTTAATTTGAAGGGAAATGCGCGCTCCGTTTACTTATGTCCGCACCTGTACAGTATGGAATCCATATTAGTCTGCTGAAGTTTCACTTGCCATTAATTTAGTGCCTAACGTCGCCATACTTTTATCATATTCTCTGTGTTTGGTTACAGAGGCTAATGTGCAGCTTGAAGCTTCTTAGTTTTTGGCACCGTTTGGCTTAGACGTTGTGGCCAGTGCAGTTCCAGTGCAGGATAAGTGTGCGGCGGTTAACTACTCCGATTTTCAGACAATGTAAAAAACGGCTGTGGTTTAAGCATGGCTTGAACCTAGTGATATGAAGCTCTGTTAAGCATGGCTTTCCATATGGTTTAGCAAGGTTGTACGCAGTTTTACGGTGTGAATCAGGGAGACACTCAAGTTTTGCCTTAAGAGTAGATGTGACAGCACCTTTAACACTGCCTTTTCATTCCACAATTATTTTTTAAGTTGGGTTTTGTAGGAAAGGAAAGCACAGTATCTGTCTCACTTTTTGGTGGACACCTACACTTAATTAGCTCAAGGTCATTTGGACCCAGCTAGTCATACTCCGAAGTTGCACCCTGAGTAGTAGAGCTTATGCTCTAAAGGACATTCCTTTCTGCCTGCCATTTAGTTGTAAAAAAGCCTTCTTCTTAGCTTGCTGTATATTTTTCTATTCACAGGAAATTTCCAATTAGAGCAACATCAGGGAAATGTAGGGATAATGAGGGGTTCATTTAATACAGATGTTTTAAAAGTATGCTGATGAAAGCTTAACATGTGACTTAGAGTCAGCGTAGCTTACATTGTGCAAATTATGTTCAGGGCTGTTTTGAAAGGTATTTTTACATATACTTTGACAGCTGTTGGCAACAAGGTGTGGCACTATGTTACAGCTCCAATCGAGGTGATTGGTTGGCTTCCTTAGGGACCACTACATGGTGTCTCGGTGCCTGAATAACTTGTGCTTGAAGCTTTTAAAAAATGCAGAGAAATCCTCAGCAGCATGTGCTGTTGAACATTATTTTTTGGGTGTCTAGGCTTGTAAGTTGATCCTTGTGTTATCTCTCTTGACATATACACTGCTCACAAACATGATTGTTTACTTTTCTTATTAGGCAGGTGAACCAGTGAGCTTGAAAATCAGGTCACGTTTGTTGCTTTGTCTTCAGCCTTACTGACATTTCAATGCCTGAAACTTTAAAGAACAGAAAAGCCTAAAGTGAAAAGTACCAACCAATACTTGTTCTCAAGAAATTCAAACTATAGTGCATTGTTAGTCTAGTCAGTCTTAGCCTGAAATGGTATGATAAATGGTATGATTTTTGAAGGACAGAAAGGCACAGTAATTGTCTCAGTCTAGTCTCGGGGGGTACACCTCAACAATGCCATAAGGGAAGAAAAGGAAAGAAAGAAAAAAGAGAAAGAGGCATTGTATTAGAAAGCTCTGGATTAGTTTTGACTGCATGGACTTCTTTAATGTGCAGTAATGTTACACATCACGTCTAGATTTCGCATTCCACTGCACATTTTGCCTTTCACTTCCATGCACAAAAAGTAGCTAGGGTTAAACTCCACCTAAACCGAATGAGACTTAAAAAAGTACTGTTTGGTATGGGCTTGCTTAATTAACAATAAATCGCTGGCTTTGTCCCAAGGAGTTATACTTTGGGTTAATGCTCAAAGGGATTTGTTCTACACACTGAACACGTTTATCAGTGGCGTCTTGGTGGCCGTTTCAGTGGACCTTTAAACGTCTTTAATTTGTTTGGTTTTTGGGGAAGAGAAAGGTGCAGCATCTATAACTCTTCCTGGTGGGCACCTTCACTTACTGTTAGCGGCATACAATTGTAGATGCATGTGCCGCTGACTCGAATACTTATCACAAACTAACCCCCATTTTGACCAGCAGGTGGATGCTGAATGAAAAGTGAAGTGCTATGATACCACCCTGAATGCTGCATAAGGTCTGGTGGTGTCACAATTTTGATACAAAATCACATCATATTTTTTGTCAGACATACAAGTTAGACAGTTTTGCTAGGACGACACTCATGGACAAAAGTCAAGCAAAACAGATGAAAGATTTCACTCCCCCCCTTCCAAAAGAAAACAACGGTTTCACCTCTGAACGTCTGGATTAGTTCTTTCGCACTAATATGTCCACCACGTTTGGGATCTGGTCTGGGCTCACCAACCAAATGCTGTAACCACTGAGCCACTGCAGTAGGTATATTAATATGGCCATGCAAGCTCTTGTAAGTAGAAAATGAGACATGTATCAGTTGTTTTGAGGTGCTGAGTGATGGCGCTTGAGAAAAAGTTGCAGTCATTAGCTTTATTTTCTTAACAGAATAAAAAGAGCTGGGTGGCAAGACCAAATTTAGTTTCCCTGCATGTTCTTCTTGCTGCTGCTGTCTACTGCTGTTGTCTTTTCAAATGCATCCTGGTTTTGTAACAATCTATCAGCCATGCATAACCTATGCAGAAAAAAAAGGCGGTACATTTTGGAGTTATCTTAGCAGAAAATGGGACAAGTGGTTTCTTAGAGCCGAATCAGTTGTCACCCTGCTGTGTGTCCACTTGGCACTCGGGTGTACCTGCTTCAAAATGAATTCTATGTGTTCCCATGTGTCTTGGAAAAAGAAGTTTCCAAGAACTTAGTATCCATTTTTTGGTGAGGTTAAGGCTTTTTTTCTTGGCCAAGGTCAGATCACACTACTAAGATTCAATACACTGGCTATCGCTCTACTTGTGAGCTGAATGTTAAGCAAGTCATGTCTTGCTTACACTAGTGAGTCGTTACGAATTTTGATAAGGTGATATCAAATTCATGACAATTAATTTCATGGTAGTTGATGGTGCCAGTTGATCGCAGTAAGACTGGCTTTGAAGGTCCGGTGCACACTTTTTTATTCGAGGTTAAAAGAACTCAACGCGGTCACGAGTATGTGACGTGAACTTTAAGCATTGGCTGGAGTGTGAGGAAGTTGGGCACTTTAGCTCCTGATCTTAAGCTTGCCAAATAGCTTGGGAGTCTGGTTTTCCGGCTTTCTCCATAGCATTTCAGTGTGGAAGGTGCTTCATGGAGTTTCAGTTTGAACTACTGTCCTCCTCGCCAGTGCTCAAGTTGTCGTCGGCAAGCTGGGCACGCAGTAGCATGCCAAATGAGCCACCACTTCTGATGCTCCTGTCAAAGACGCACAGCATCTTTTGCAAGTTTGCCGAGTGCACCACCACTTCATGAGCTCTCATGAAAATATGAACATGCCACGGTGTTATTGGTACGCAGCATATTTGTTTGCTATCAAGATCTGTGCTGCAGATGACGACAGTGCGAAACTGAGGAATGCGCTAAAAAAAGCTAAGGGGGGGAAAGAAGTGAATTCTTAGTGAAAATAGTGGGGGAGGAAATTTATTATGCGAGTGGGTTCATTACACGAGGAAAAAGGTATATTGTGGTAATGTTATTGGATATATCATTGTTTTGCTGATATGTTCCTTTAAAGTGTCACATTTCACTGCCTGCTGTACGCATGCATGAATTTGAGAAAATTCAGGAAAGCAGGTGTCAGTTTCCTTTCTTTATGTTGTATTGATTTCATGGTGCATACTAAGAATGGCTTTAAAGAGCAAAAGAATGCTACAAGATGGTGAACCACATTACCTGCGTAGAAAAGAAATTAGATGCATGACATAGGGGGTTTAATGAAGGGAGCAAATTTTGCATTAAAAGAAAATAAAAACACTTAAGGGGCCACTTTTACTCATGTTAATAGCAAACGCCACTCTCAATTGCCAGTTTTGTTTTTTCAATAATGCACTTCTGTTGCAACTATATGAGCTCTTAAGTTTAAAGCCATTAACAATTGTGGCTCTTGCACTTCAGTGAAGTGAAATCACAAAAACTAGTAGCGCAGAGCATATGCATTACTACATTTTTATCATTGTACATAGCTTTCACACTTACAAAAATGCAGCGTGCTTTTTGCAGAAAGGTTTTTTTAATGATGGCATTACTCATGCACCATGGTCCTCATAAAAGCGCCAAATTAGTTGATAGCGCTCATCCTGTGCTCATGGCCAGCTACAACTAGTGCATCGCTTCCCTTTTCGTAAATGGTGAGCAACTGGAGATAAGAAATGTTATGGCAGCTGAAGTAGAAAGAAAAAAGTGAACAGTGTGTGAAAGAAACTAATCAGCGGTGTATAATGTTCAAGTCACAGTTATGCTGTGATAAGTGGTTTTTGCACTCCTTACAATCTGGAAGCAGCCAGCTGCTGGTGCAACTGAGGGTCATCTCTCGTGAAATGTCTACAAGTTCAGTTGCAATAAACTCTGAAAACTCGAACATCTGGTTATAATTAAAGTGGATATAAAACTCGGTTACAGTCTGAAAAAAACTTTTAGAGGTACTGCGAGGTGAGTGAACTCATGGAAGAAGTTCGATTCTCTCTATGGGCACATGCTGTTTTGCAATGGGTACAATAGCAGCAGTTAGGCATGTACATACATGTGGCCTGACAACTGCGATGCCACTCAGAGGAAAAAATAAAGGTGAACATTGTGCAGGACTTAAATTTGCCACAATACCGATGCTGGCTTGGCATGTGGCCAGCAGCTTTTTTTTTTTCTTTTTTTCATTTTACTGGTGTTCATTCATTGTAATAAATGCAATTGCATGATTCCAGAAAATGCGCTATGTAATAGTGCACCACCTAGGTCCTTTCTGCTATACACTAAAGTTTGTAATCTGAATTAATTGTTCTACTCTACACAAGGTATATAACACAGAATGGCTTGCATCTCATCGCTGTGACATTCACGAGACAGTATGTCCCATCAAAAAAATTTCCAAAAGAGAGCACATTCATCACTGGCTGTACATATCAGCACAACCTGTTGATGGTTGCAGACAAAATGTGCCCGAGATTTCACGAGCTACTGAAAAGAAGTAGTGTCATTGGTAGTGTGCTCAGTTTTTAAGTGCCGACGTACTCTTCAGCATTGCTGACAAACGTCAAAGCAGTAGTGAGGATCTAGGCATTCAACCACTACATGAAATTTCTAGGGCAAAGATCAGCACATTATTGGTTGCACATACTATCAACTACCATTGCCATGCTGAAAGGTGAGGAAGAAATGTTTTTTTATATGTATTTTAAGGCTGTTCTATCTGGAGCCTTTCTTTGAATGCTACAAATGGTACAGAACTGGAAAAAAGCAATGTGAAGGCCAAGGGTCCGTAGTTGACAGTATTGCCAGTAAAATGAAGATAATGGGAAGCACGGGCAGTATTTTTCAAGCTGAAAGGGACAGTGGAGGAGAGGTTTTATTTGAAATGACCAAGCAGCAGTTCCACTCACTCCAAAGTGAATTGCTTACACGAGCATGTCTGCACCCTTGTGTGATGTTAATGCAAAATTAATGATACCTATCAAATAACTACCCTGGTGGCCTGGAATTCATTTGTGTATTGAGGATATCGCCAGAGAGCATGGCTTAGGCTAAGCAGCACTACTGGGGCCATAGCAATGTCAAACTGAAAATGTTTTTGTATTTAGGCAAGCAGGACAAAATTTTTTTCCTTATGTAGCCTTGTTTGTCCCGTCTACTAATGTATAAAAGAGAACTGGACATTGGTTGAGGTGGAGCCTCAGTTTGCAAGCCAAGCCAGCGTTTCGACAAAAGGACTTGTCTTCACCCAGACGAAGACATGTTGAAACATTGGTTCCCTCTTGGACATGTGAACTGAGGCTCCCTCTCAACCCTTGTTCATACTGTGTACCTATCTTCCTCCCATTCTACCCTCTCTGCTAGGGTGACATTTAAATGGAAGATGCGGAGCAAAAGGGCCAAGCTCCTGCAGTTGAAAAATGGTTGTCTCGCCATAGTTGTGGAGGTCATACTTGGAGAAGCTTGCATTGAAATCTTTTGCATGAACAACTTGCTTTTTACATGTCTTGTGCTACCCTGCTTATGAAAGGAGTGCTGCTAGATACGGCGGCTTTCAGTTTAGTATGCAGGAATTTCTAGGCTGTCAAGTGGTACATGCACCAACACATCTGCCACCCAAAATTGAATGAAGGTACCAGCGCACACAGTTTAGAAACTGCTGCTTATGTGTAGCAGTTTGTATAAGCAGCTTGCCACACGCACTTGCCAAGTTGCTTTCTAATGGACCAGTGGCTGTAATTGCTGAAAATGCAGACACGGAAAGAAAGCCAGGTTTTGAAATTGGCTCAACGAAAGAAACCAGAGGCATCAAATTTTCAGAGCTGGTAACCTGGTCTGATGCTTAGCTTTTCACTTAGGTAACTGGGAACACTTTTAACAACTAACTACCTTCTGTTGTAGAGAAATTGTGTGGTGGTTACGGCAGACTTGAGTTCTAACTGGCTAAAGCTTAGCTCGGGTTATGGAACTATATTGTCGCTCCCTTTCAGCTGAATTGTGGAACCAGAAATTGTCTAGCTAATTCAATTTTTTTTTTTGCTTCTGGCCGGAAAACTTTCACTAAGTTCTAACCCATTTCCAGCTAATTTGGCTGCAAATGTAGCTGGAAAAGTGGTGGCAAGTGGAAAAGTCCTCTATTGATAGATGACTTCTGTACATGCCACCACTTGCCACGGTGAGATGGATCTGCACCTTAGGAGCTACATCTCTTGGACAATTTTCTGGGTAATGGATTACAGTACATTTTCAGCTCAGATATGCATTTTGATATGTGCCAAACGTATCTGCAGGTAATTCAAGTGAACTCTGCTCAATGTTTTGGAACACATCTCACAGCCACTCCTGAAAGCTAAAGTGATCTACAGCTACATTCTTTCTTGTACAATTCTTGGGTTTTATCATACAAGCATAAGTTTCAGGTTCATTTTTTGTTCCATCAATCTGGTCTTCAAGTAACAGAAAGTCGCTTTTAAACCAGGCTGATTCCAAAGCAAAAAGAATAAATTTAATAGTCGCAGAAATATCTTCCATAATCTTGTTGACCGGCAGGAACCTCTATGAGCAAGTAAAGATTTGGTTTAGTTTGGAGAACAGGCACAGCGAAATGTTTTTATGAGCATTTTTTTCTTTGGAAAAGTATGCAAAACAATCGTGAATCAAAGTTCACCTACACCAGATGAATAATTTACTGTTTTCATATCAGATTCAGCCTGCTGAATGGTGGCCGTGTGGTCATATAAATGCGCTTCGGTCACACCATACATTGTGATGCTTTTATAGCCATTATAATGACTGCTTATTTATTTCTTTTGTGATCGTGTGTTAGAATTGGTGCAAATGAAAGTGAGCAAAGCAGCGACCATGCTGCAGTTATTGTATGCCTCACGTGACTAAAACACGTATCTAATCATGGAAGAAAAAATTAGTATCTGGTAAAAGTTAAATTACCTGGAAGTGCGGCGTTTTCGCTGCTGCCCACTTCTTGGCCGATCCCTCTAAGTGGGTATGTGCCATATGTTATTTGGTAAACAAGTACAGTGTGATAGACATCACAATGCCCTGCACTGAGCCATCCCTTCGCTATACGTCACCTTTTGGACCAGTGGTGCCGGCGGAGTATGGGTATTGTCTGCTTCAACGCTGCATGCTGTAATGTAGCCTTTCTGCTTTGTTATTCATTTTTTATGCAAGCTTTTGACGGAGCACAAGGACATTTCGAGGAACTTAATAACATTTAGACTGCATGAAGGCAAATATAGCAGTTATCCTGCATATTTTTGGCTCAGGACCAGCTTTGTTATAGCTTTTTTTTTTTTAAATAACTATGGCATCCCTCGATCTAGAAATATGTGGAGTGTGATTTGTTTGAAATATACTCATAATAGTCATCTGACTGGCCGAAACGTTAGTAAAGGATCTATCCCAAGTCCAATTTTAAAGATTCCTGCTCTTTATATGACCTTGTTTGATCTGTGAATCCATTCAGCATTTAACATAAATTTAGCTCCCACTGATTCTGATACACATGCACAGCTGTGTGTTCGAGTGTGCATGCACAGCTGTGTCTGCAGGGTGAAACACCACTCAGAAAGTCTTGTTAGGAACTATGTTTTGAAACATACAAAAAGATGGACTAAAACTATTTGTTTTTCTTTTTTAGAATTGGAAATTCAAGTTGTATTATAGTCTGGGATATATAGACAAAAACGCAGCTATTAAAAATGTATTTGCAAACAAATGCGTGCACAAATAAAATTAATATACCAACACACAAGACAGTACAGAAAGTTAACTAGAGACTGAAATATGCCTACTTTGTTCACTTACAGCCTTTTTAAAAGCTGGAATGGTGTGCAACAGCACAGAAAAGGGAAGTGTGAGTAACTATAAGGAACACACCATCAAGGGGCTGATGCTGAGATAGTTTGTTTTCCATTCTAGAAGGACAACACCAGGAAAAAAACGGAAGCTCTGAGCTTGCACTTTTTTTTTTTTTTTTTTGCTTTCTGTGTGGCTATACACATTGGCTGAAAGAAAGGTTATGCCATCGAAATAAATTTCTGCTAAATTTTTCACTTTGGGAGCAGAAGGCATATTGCAGCTATCACTTTGACCATATAATTGATTTAACTGGGGACACCTTCATTTTGGTAATAGCTTATTAAGTGAGGAGCACTCCTATGGTAACCCCCTTATAGGAATCCCAGCACTTTCTGGCATGACTGCCACTAGGTTCTTGCAAAGCATAGACCCTTAATTTCAACCAGTGATTCAGCACGATTGCAACGAAAAATAAGAGAGTTGCATGTGTGCCACTCTTCTATAATATCCTTATGCAATGCTGAAGCACTTGAACTGAAGGAAGGTGTCAGTTTACTATTTGTATCCTCTGGAGGTTTTCCTACAGAGTTGATATTAGCAGTGCTGCTGTTGCTAAGGGTTGCGTTTGATTGTGTACAATGGTGCAGCTTCATATGAAGATTTTAGGAAGTGATGGGAAAGACCATCTTTGAGCAGACTTAAAAACGGAGCAAAAAAGCTTGCAGGGGTACGTAAGAGGTTTGTTCAAATCAGCTGTGTGCATAGAATAATCGGCCCTCTTGGAGCAAACAGAAAATTTATTGACAGGCAGCTCATTTATGTCAGTGCGGGCGTATGTATACTCTTATGAATTGCCCTGCCGCGAGGACTCAGTGGTGAGGGTGCTTGACTGCTGAACTCGAGGATGGGAGATCGAATCCCGGTCACAGCATCAACTTTTTGATGGAGGTGAAAGGCAAGGTGCCGGTGTGCTGTGCAATGTCAGTGCATGCTAAAGAACCCCAGGTGGTGGAAATTTCTGAAGCCCTCCACTACAGCATCCCTCATAGCCTGGGTCGCTTTAGGATGCTAAACCCCATAAACCAAATGAATCTTAGGAATTTACTAGTTTAATCGAAATTCATCGTATCTTTAATAAAGTTACGAGGTTGGCCATGAAGATAACTGGAAAGATATTTGTACTGTGTGCAAAATGATGACTGCCTCACGTCTAATACATGAACTTTATTTTCATTGTCAGGCAAGTGAGAATAAATAAGCACTGCTACAAGGAAAGTAGGTGACCGCTTCTCACTTGCATTCTTGACATGTGTTCATTAAACATCCTATATTCTGGGCATCGATGCCATTGTTTACTGTAAGCACAACATCAAATTCAAGCCAGTGGAGTAAGACCCTGAGCTGCTTCACCAAGAGCCATACTGTTCCAAAATAAGGTCAGAATTTCTTATTCATTGAATATTCTGAACTCATAAGGGTTTCCAGTGCCTCCTCAAGCTCAGCGTCATTGGAAACCTTGTATGTAGCTAGCCACGTGTTTCATTAGAGTAAATGTGTCACCAGGATGTGATACGCCATTATATTTTCTACGGAGCCACTTCTTGGGGCCTGTGGAAATTGTAGATGGATAATTTACTACCTAGACATGTTTGGCAAATGGAACTAATCTCTGCTTGGCTATAATCTACCATCCAGTACTGTGGAGCTATAGATTATCACACCACTTTCTGAACACATTTAGATCCTCAGAGATACTGAAACTTAGTGCGTACATAATTCACTCTCCAAAATCTTCAGAAAATGCATGGGAACCAAATAAATGAACACATTGACCTAGCAAACAGTAAGTTCTGAAGGCCATGATGCCGCCATGAATGAATTTGGACTGTTTCGTGTGGTGCACACAGTTATATAACATTTATATTTAGTGTCTAATGAAATCATTGCAGAAAATGTTCAAGAAAATTAACAACTTTATTGACACTGCCTCACTTATTGCATATATATATATACCTGTCATTTTACTTCGTAGTTCTTGCCAGAAAACAGCACAGCTGCATTGTTGGCATATACAATGCCATACTGTACAAGCCTTATATACAAACTGTGTGTGGTAGTCCATGTGTAGTGTTGATAAATTGTAGGTACCTTTAAATGTGTTATGTGTGCGAACACTCTAAATTTGGTACAGCGTTAATTAACCCTTTATGTCCAACCTGTTTTCTTTGCATCAAAAAAAAAAAATAAGCTTCACCTAAGAATAAGATGTGATAGCGTCTTTAACACAACATTTTCATTCCATGTACCAATGCACATGTTAGTGAGTCATATGGACCACAGTGTTTTCACTGGGTGCCCCTGATTGGTATCAATGGCCCTTAGATCGTGGCTAAGGATCGACTGCCCACAATGAGTCAATGTCGTTATATTCGCAAAATGAAGGCAAGGTACCATTCATGACTGTTATGAGCCTCCACAGCCGAGAAAAATTCTCGCTTCAAAGGTGAAAATTTTATTGAAGTGTGGAGATATGTGTGCTACTCGCGAGTGCAATCAAAAACCAATAAGTCTCTCATTTTGATAAAATGTGGCTGTATTGAAAAAGCTGTAGTGAGATATATATGTGATGATGATGACATCCTCAGTCACATGCACACACACACACGGCGGGGTATTGGCCAGGGTGCATTGCAGATACAATGCATGTTTGACACATCCTTTTTCTTTACTGTATGTATTAACGAAATATAGATCTTTCGTGGCCTATGAGTTGCATGCCCGCTTGGTATGCAGAAGGCATGGGTTCGAACCTCCCAGGTAGCACTGAAAGATTAGAGCAACGTTGCATTTTTGTTTCAGTCGAACATTACTTTGATGTTGTTAATGTCCTTTCTTTCTATGTTTGAGTAATATTACATATAAATATTGGTATAATGTTTCCATAATCATTCAAACAACATAAATTAATATTTATGCCACATAAATGCAACATTCGTGAAAACGTAGAGCATCCTTGCAAGAGCATGTAAGCCCACTGCTCGTGATGGTACACAGCTTCCATGCTTTACAAAGACCACAATACAGCACAACTCCATAATATAGCACCATTCCTACACTCGCCTCTGAACAAATAGCATAGAGTCAACCTTTTATATCCATCGCCGACGGGTGTTCCATGAGTGATAGTGGCGAATGGATAATAAGCAATACTTTCTTGCAAAATATTAGGGCTGTGCTTGTATTCTACGGTGGGCATCATTCAAAGCTCTAGTTGCAAAGAAGTATTATTGAAAAAATATTTTTGCTGAAAGAATAAGGCAAAAGTGCTGGCTGGGACTCAGTGTTTGAAATATATATGCTATGTTGTTTTATAGTTATCCAAATATTATTTTAACGTTTAGGAGACAATATTAGAACATTTGTTTCTAACATTAAAATAATGTTTACAATGCAACATAAACATTGAATAACATTATCATAACATTCAAACGTCAATATTAGTAAAATGTTTCTTTTGAATGTTCTACTAATGTTATTTTTATGTCACAGAATGTTAAGCAACATTCAGGCAACTTAAATAACAAATTTATAACATTCTTCTAATGCAAATGTATTTGTATAAATTGCAGATACAATTACTTCTCTAAAGGAACACCGCTAATTTTGGGGTCATTTCGACTCTCCTCTAGTTTGTCCGTTCTATTTGAAAGTGGGGTCTTTGAAATTTCCGCGTGAAGTCATGTGGTTGTGACTTCATGGACCGGCTTAAGCCCAGAGTTTTTTTTTTTTTTTTTTTTTCCAAGCAAGCGGTTTTGCATGCATGACTGCTGGACTTGTCGATTTCATCGACCTACAGCTTTGTTGACGTTATTTTGTGATAAAAGAAGCCGAGAATGTACGAGCGAAATTATAATAGCGCCCGCACAACCAGCGCCATTGTACTTGTGGTTTCAACTTAAGCTTCTCGAGACCTCGTGAAACGCCCTTGTTTGGAGAACCCGACGGAGCAAGGTTAGTTACAGTTGTCGCTGCAGAAATACTGAATTTAAGCATCACCTCGCGCTTCTTTGCATCGCGCAGCGAGAAGCAGACGACACCCGCCGCCGGCGCCGACCTTACACGTCACAGCATCAATGAACCCATGGGTGGATCCATAGAGTTATTAGATGGACCGTCCCTGTGCAGCATGATTTACTCGCCCCTGGTAGTGAATAAATCCACTTGAACTAAAGCGATTTTAGCCTTTAGTAACAAAACTCATTGTGCCCCAGCGGGACGACCAAGCGAGGCACGAGTGTGCCGCCGCTATGTCGCCCTGGCCCTGGTGACTGTCCTAAACACTAGTGAAAATAGCAAATGGATGGATGGATGGAAAAAACTTTATGTGCCACATATTTGAAGTGTTCGTGACCCTGAGCGTCGCGGTCGGCCCTCGGTGCGGGATGCAGCACTTTACCTGCCATGTTGCGCTTCCTCGTCCTCGCTGGCCAGTAAGTACGTGCTCCCACTGCGTCACACTCTGGTTGTGGTCAATCTTATTATGCATGTTGACATTTGGCGCGGATTTTCGAATTTTTTTTTTTTTTCTGTAAATGAAGGAAGGCCGACGAAGACAGAACGGTGCTCGGCCAAGTCGTCCAAAAATTCATCCCGTAACTGTTAACTGGACAGGAAATTTGACTGCCAAGTAAGCTCAACTGTTCGTGTTCAAAAGGGTCCACTTGCCAAAACACTGCGTACGTTCTGCCTCCGTCGTCATTGGCCCTCTAAAGGGACACTAAAGACACCCAAATATGCTATCAAAACCTAATAAACGGCATTTGGTGACATTGTCGCCGCATATCCAGCGGCAAAAAGAAAAAAAAAATCGAATTATTGCTGAGATATTGCGATAAGAAGTTGAGGTTTTTTTTTTTTTTTTGCTCCCGCCGATCGAATTCAAACTGTTTTCTCCTGCTACTTATTAGGGTAGGATGACGCACACTATGACGCAAGAGGAGACTCCGTGATTGCTGGCGCGCGAAGAGCGGAGAATACTTTGCGGGTGCATGTCGAGTCATGATCTTCACTCAATACGCGCTTAGGGTAGGCGCATCTGCTGCTCCGAGCTCGTATTTCAGGCGAAACTATCCGAGCACGCACGAAGTGCCTGAGCCGGAACATGACCGAAACTGAAGTGGGCGACTGTGGCGCCGCCAAGTATATTTTTATATTTGGCTTGCAACATTTTCGCCGTCGTTTACGTGTGATAAAAGCATGTTATCATATTTGAGACAAAACCTACTACCGCATTCAAACGGGCAACGTAATTCGCATTTGTCAGCCTCCGGGATTCCTTGCGCGTCATGTGAATTGTGGTTGCGAGTCTCGGCCGTTTCGGCTGTGGCGGCGATACCTGTATTCCTGGTCTTCCCCTTTACTACCTTATAATAGCCATCGAAGCTCTCATCGGTTTCATGTCGATGACCACGCTTGTAGAAAGGTTCTGTGCGATCACGACATTTCACGTCGGACGTCCACGAAGCCCAGTCCGCTCTCATGGCACAAACGCTCCTGGAACGCCAGCGAATAGAAGTAGCACAAACGGGAGCGTGTTCGGCGTTCGAGCATCCAATGTCCGCGCACGAACCTGCTATCGTGTGTGGTGCGCCCTGGCTCTGGTCCACCGATTGCATAGGTGGCACCATAGCGAAAGGTCCACTTAATTTCCCCGACGGGAAACAACGAAAAATGTGCCGCGAACTCTAGCGGTGCTTTTTAAGCTTTTAAAAAGTAAGAGTGCTTTTTAGCAACCAGGAACTGGCATTCTATCGATGCAAGCCCACTTCATTTTACTCTTTAGTGTCCCTCTAAATAACATGGGCTTATAGTGAATTTCACAGGCTTATATGAAGGTGAAATGAGTGATACCAACTAAATTTGTGTTACATCGAAAAACATGCTTTATTAATTCATGCTTGTATATGCAGATGGGACGCTACATAAAAAAATAAAGAGCACTGCAGAATCTGCATTGGAGTAATGCGAAACCAACATTACTAAATACTTTGCGAAACCAAGGGTGCTGCTGTTAGTTGCTTCTAGTTGCTTAATTCACTTCTTGTTAGCCCATTTAAGTCTTCGGTACTTTCAATTTGCGTGCCAATCCCTTCCAATGCCTTTTTTCGGCTCTACTTCCGGTTGCGTGACGTCACATCCTTGAGGTCTCCACTAGGGCACCCCTTTCTTTCCGCTTTCACTCTCACCTTCCTCCCTTCTATTACGGCGCGGTTCAGGTGCGAAACGAAGAGGCGTCGTGTGCTGTGCGATGTCAGCGCACGTTAAAGATCCCCAGGTGGTCGAAATTACTCCGTAGCCCTCCACTACGCCTCCTCTTTCTATCTTTCCACTTTCACTCCCATCTTCCTCCCTTCCCTTACGGCGCGGTGCGGTGTCCACAGAACACAAGTGAGACAGTTACCGTACCTTTCCCTTCCTATAAATAAACCTTTAAAAAAAATCAGGTGCCCACATGTTGTTGTTGCTGTAGGAAGAAGGAAAAGAAAATGCACGGGCCTGCTACTGGCTCTGTAGCTGAGCCACCTCCGCTGCCTCGTGCAGACAGAAGAGAAAATAGAGAAGAAAGAAAAGGAAAAGGGGGAGAAAGACGCGCGCCGCAACAACAGCCGCCGTCCACCACCGAAGCGGTGGCGGGTGCAATGACGGCCCACAACAGATAAAAATTCGGTGGCAGGCCAGCCCCCGCCGCAAGCGGCGGTGACCCACCTGCCCCAGCCCCATCAGGGGAAGCCCTCATAACATAGCCCCGCCGGGGTGGTGCAGTGGTAAGACGCCCGACCACTGTGCCGGAGTACCCGGGTTCGAACCCGACCTCGGCGGCTGCGTTTCGATGGAGGCGAAACTAAAAGGCGTCCGTGTGCTGTGCGATGTCAGCGCACGTTAAAGATCCCCAAGTGGTCGAAATTACTCCGTAACCCTCCACTACGGCTCCTCTTTCTCTTTTTCCACTTTCACCCCCACCTTTCTCCCTTCCCTTACGGCGCGGTTAAGGTGTTAAGACAGTTACCGCGCCTTTCCAGTGTTTTTTTTATAAAGCCATCAGGTGCCCACATAACAAGTTTGACAGATACTGCGCCTTTCCATACCTGTGAATCAGTTATTCTAATTAATTACCTAATTAACTTATTGGCTTAATTTTTAGGACGCAACATTACCCTCTATCGATTGACACCGCTCATTAACCTCGACCGCTTCTGAGTTACAACTGCTGCGAACACGATTTTGCAGACACGTTCTGCGGACAGAAATCTGTGAACATAGTGAAGTAATGCTTTTTAATAACGAGGTTTAACATAGTTAAACATGGTATTCATCGAAAGCTTCACAGCATGGTTACGCTTGGTAGAACTCTTCCGTAGCCTGATTTATTAGGCATCGGTACGACCCTCTAAGCGCAGCATCGTCGCCACCGGCGTCCATGGCTGGCTGTGGGATCACTGTACTGCAAGTCGAGGCGCGGTTGCTTCTTTTTTTTTTTTTACACCAATCGATTGACCTCATGGCTGTTGCCATCGCGCCATGGCACGATGTGACGTCATCCACGTGATTATTCGCGTGCTCCACCTCCTTCCATTCTCCTCAGCTCCAAGTTTGAAAGATCAAAGGTCACTTGAAGATCAAAAATCTAGGGTCATCTAAGGTCAAAATAGTATGTGGTTATTTTTATCATATATCCAAAAAAGAACTAAAAGATGTTTGCCGGCCCCGGTATCTGATGTCTGAAGCACCTGAACTGGGGCGGCGGATATCGCTGCGTCGCTCGAGCCGCTCGAGTCGCCGCGACAGCTCAAAACAGGTTTTTGCGTCGCCGCGGCAGAAATCGCGAACGTTTGCGCTTGCATGTGAAACAGCCATTAGGTCAATGAGCACTCGGCACATCGGGCGGGCATCCGCAATAGCTCCAAGGGCAGAGGCGCAAATGTTCAGGTACAGAGGCATGATCCACTGTATCCATGTCACTGTTGAAGGTCAAAGGTCGAGGTCTCATCTTGTGGTGCGACACCAAGGTGGTCCACAAGATCGGATGTTTTGAGGAAAGGAAGGCACAATATATTTAGAGGGGAGGCACAGTATCTGTCACATTTTTTTCTGTGGACATCGAACCGCAAATCCCACGCTGACATTGTGCGTTGGTTTATAGGAAAGGAAAGACACAGTACCTGTAGGGTGGCTTTTTGGGTTTGTTGGTCCATAACTTCAACACACTGTAGCGCAAAAAAGACGAGGACACAAAACAGGAAGGAACACCACGAACGCTATGGTGTTCCTTTCGATTCTTGTGTCATCGTCTTTTGTTGCGCTTGTGTCAATTAAAGCACAGTATCTGTAACATTTTCCTCTGGACACCTGAACTGCATAAAGCAGTTTGTCCAGCTCTTTGAAGGTCAAATTGAAGCCCACGCGAAGACCGGTTCTACCTAGCTTAGTGAAGCTTAACTTTGTCTTGAAGATACACTAACCAAAATTGGCCTCGAACTCGCACCACATAAAACAGAGTTGATTAGTATCGACGGAGAATATAAAACCTACCCCAGTATGCAGATCAATATTCACATCGGAGGCAACACCATCACCTCCTCAAATGGGCAAATCCGAATTCTTGGCCTGCCCATCTCAAGCTGCAACAGTCCCCAGAAATGGGTTCATCAGCTACAACGCCTTGCGGCAACATGCCTGCCGTGCGATGGCCCGAGCAGCGGCGGTCGGAAAAATCCTCTATGGCACACCCGTCCTCTAACTGTCGAAGACTGACTTCGCTAAGGTCGAACGCCTTCATCGCGAAACACTACGCACTATTACCGGTCTACCTAAGCACACTCCTATAGCCGAACTTGAGCGCTTGGCTGCTCTTCCACCGCTCACTACCATCGTTACCGAGTCACAGACGCGTCATTGAATACGTCTAGAGAACAATGTCCAAGGGCGTCGCCTGCTGGCCTGGGATGAACAGCGTAACGACAAAACACCAGCCCTATATGCATCACTTCCCCCTTGGAAGATGCCAGTAGTCACACGCCTCCATCGCCAACCTATAAGCCGCGATTTTGTCATTCCCCGAGAGCTCCTCGCTGCCCATCACCGACGAGAGCGAATCCCTGATACGACTGGCATATACACCGACGCTTCGATTACAAGCGAATTTGCATCTATGGGCTGGGTATGCGATGACAACCCTTCCCTTTCAGGCGATTTTGCCTGCCACCTACCTCAAGGTACGCCTCTTCATGCTGAACTCCTCGCAATTTGGGGAGCCTTGTCAGGAGTGCCTTGCACCGGAACTGGTTCAAAACGTATTCTTACTGATTCCTATGAAGCTTACAAGGAAGTCGCTACTCCGGGTTCACAAGATGCAACAGCTACGGCCATACAGCGCCTCCTTAAAGGGCCACTGTCCAGGGAAGGCCCTTTTAAGCAAAGGTGCTCAGTGTTTCGATCAGGTACCGGAGATAGTCTGTGCAAAATGCTACAGTGACACGCGCGCCGCAAAGCATCGAAAATACAATTCAAAGCTCTCTCATGCTCTCCTCCGGTAAGCCAGCTTCCCCGTTTTCTGCGCTGGCCTGACAAGCCACAGTAATGACGTACGTACCGCGAACGACGTACATTGGTCCGTCTCGCTGACTGACGGGAGAAGGATGGGCGTCTACCGCTCGCTGCGCGCTTTTCCCTCGCCACGGCCAGACTGAATCCAGCGGCGCGCGCTCCCTCGGCCGTCTTTTTTTTTTTTTTTTTTTTTTTCGCGCTCGCGGGGTGCCACGCCCCACCTCCCGCCAAACGCGGAGGAGGAAGGGGAATTCGTCTTGCGGAGGCTAGACGACTTCGGGCAGGAGAGTGAAAAACCTTTGCGAGGGAACGGAAGGAGAGAAGCATGACAGAATCTGGTGATTGCGGTGGCTGTAACTGCGTTATTAGTTACTCTTTTCAAAAACATTTTGTGGCCTTGCGTTCTAGGGGCGAAGTCTCACAGTCACCGGGGAAGAAAATATTTTTGACCGGAGGGTGGACAGTGGGCCTTTAAACGCCACCAACTTGCGACCAAAACTGTCGCTATTCACTGGACCCCAGGTCACTCGGACGAATCAGGGGGCAATGCGGCGGCTGCCTTGGCAGGTGGGATGTCCACATTTACTTCCCACCACCCTTGCTTCATCCTTACTCAACCTTGGGCGGGCAACTCACCCCTTCTCTTGCCCTTATGCACTATACTCGGACCAGTCTTCGTAGCCTCAGTCAGCATCGCATGCAGGTGGCCACACCAGACCCACCTTTTACGAGAAAAACCCACCTCACCCGAAGTCAAGAAGTCTTTTTGAATAAGCTCATTGCCCATGCGGCTTACACGTACGCCACGTATTATGGCCCGCTGGCGTCAGTATACAGAGAAAATGATTACGTGCCCCCACTGTACGACTCCAACTCGCGGCGGCATATCTCATCTACTCTGGGATTGCCCTGCTTTTTCTACTGGACGCTCCGAGATCAAACCCTACCGCCTGAACTACCGCCTACTTCTAGAAACTGATGCTAACACACAGATGATATTTGCCAAGTATGACTCGCTTAGTGGCCTGGTTATAGCAATGTGATTTGAGTGACGACCTAAACAATGAAGGTTCTGTCTACTCCCCTTTATCCCCATCCATGGCCCCTTCCCATTCAATAAAGGACATTCAATCAGTCAATCAGTCTGTTGGAAGGTGACTATGCACGCCTCCACTCGGCCGCCACGGGATCTTCAAACGAAGAACATCATAGGAGTAATTAAAATTATAAGGGGCACTTTGGATCAAAGTGCGATGAGGCGAAAGCGTTTATTGCGCGGTGGTCCGAAGCCCTCCACCATGGCACCTCTCTCTTTTTTCACTCCTACCTTCCTTCTTTTCCTTACGGCTCGGTTAAGGTGTCCGCGGAGACTTGTGACATATACCGTGCCTTTTCTTCCTGTACACCAATTTAAAATGCCGCTGATGCCTGCTGTACTGCGTCTGCTTTTGTATGCTGTGTGGCGCGGCGTTCGAGGAAGGCGCCGCACGGACGCCTGGATCGGACGCCCGGCGGGGCCAGCTTATGTTGTCGTTGGCAGCAGACGGCGGGCAGCCAGGCTGAATGGAGCGAGCGCCTTGTCGTTTTCGATGGTCCACCGAGTAAACACGCGGCTTTTCGTGCGTGCAAGATATCAGTGAAGATCGAACGTACGCGTCGGCGCTGTAAAACCGTCCGTCGACATCGCCCACATTCATGACTACTAGTTCTGGCGAGTAGTTTGATACTTTTCCGAAATGGCGTCAATCTCAGTGCGTTGGCCCGTGCGAGCCATTCGTGTCGGCGTCGCTAGAGAGATTCTTTGCCTTCTCGCACTCGCGTAGATTATGTATTTTTGGAATTGTGCAGAACCCGCAGTCGGCCTGTCCGATCGCGCCAGTATCGTCTGCGCGCACTACGCGACCATGTCACCTATGTAGACGAGGCTAGTGCGGCAGTGACGTCGTCTGCTGCCAACGACATCATCACGGCGGATTACCCATGCAGCATGGATCGCTTCAGGCATATGTGTGTGTGTGTGTGTGTGTGTGTGTGTGTGTGTGTGTGTGTGTGTGTGTGTGTGTGTGTGTGTGTGTGTGTGTGTGTGTGTGTGTGTGTGTGTGTGTGTGTGTGTGTGCGTGCGTGCGTGCGTGCGTGCGTGTGTGTGTGTGTGTGTGTGTGTGTGTGTGTGTGTGTGTGTGTGTGTGTGTGTGTGTGTGTGTGTGTGTGTGTGTGTGTGTGTGTGTGTGTGTGTCTCTGTGTGTGTGTGTTCCACCAAGAGAGAACAAGATTTATTTCCACCATAACGGAGGCCCACTTCTCCCCGCCCCCGGCACGCAGGCCTAGGAGACAGGGCCGGGACCTCCGCGATTATAAGGCAGGCAAAGAGGTCTTGGCTCCTCGCGACCCCTTCCGCCATGCGGATGGCCATGGCATGCTTCTGCGGAGTTGGGACCTCGCTCCGCAGAATGGTTTCCCAGGCTTCTCTACTATCTATTTTTGTCTTAGTCCCTGCGAGATAGCGCATTCCCAAATTACGTGGTTGAGGGTCTCTCTCTCCACACATTGTTTACATTTGTGGTCTTCTCATCTTTCAGGACATGATAGGCCCAGACGGGGTGTATGTAATTACCTGCCTGGAGACGCCGCCATGCAGTCGCCTTTGTTGCTCAGACTGGTGGTGGCACCAGTTTTCTTTGTTTACAATTTTCGACTATTTCTGAATAATTTAATAGATGTTCGTCCATGTTCTGGCAATCGTACGGCTCCACGGTTGCCCAGAAACAGAGAGCTCGGGCTAACTCGTATGCCGCCTCGTTACCAGGAACAGACGCGCGCGCTGAAGTCCATATTAACCCGACTTTTCTGTTCAGTTGTTTTCCGGTCAGCATTCCCACCGCTTCCGGTGCGATCCTGCCCTTTGCGTAATTGTAGATGGCTGTTTATTATCGCTAATTATGAATTTGGCTTCAGTTCTTACGCAAGCGAGCGCTATTGCAATTCCAGCTGTTTCGGATTTGCGGCTTCTGATAGTGGCTGCCAATACTGGGCGCCTCGGCCGTCGACTACCGAGGCTACCGCAGCACCCGACTTCCCACTCGCCGCATCTACGTATGCAACTGTCTTACCAGTCTTACTTTCCAGCGGCTTGAAGCGCTTTTTGAATGCTTCTGCTCTCTTTTGCCTCCTTTCCGCGTTGTATATCGGGTGCACTTTCGAGGAAGGGGGGAGACAGGTTATCTCGGTATACCTGTGGATGCTCAACTTTTGTTGCATCCCTCTGTCTGTCTGCAGGCCTATCATATTTAGAACGGCTCTTCCTGCAGTTATCTGGCTTAGCCTTTCGAGTTGCGACACGCTGACTGCCTCTGCTGTTTCTTCCCACGTATTGTGTACCCCATCATCATCATCATCAGCAGCCTGATTATACCCACTGCAGGGCGAAGGCCTCTCCCATATTTCTCCACTTAACCCGGTTCTGTGCTAGCTGCATCCACTTGACCCCTGCGAACTTCTTAATCTCATCCGCCCACCTAACTTTCTGCCGCCCCCTGCTACGCTTTCCATCCCTTGGAATCCAGTTTGTTACCCTAAGCGACCATCCGTTATCCTCTCTTCGCACTACATGTCCTGCCCATGTCCATTTCTTCTTCTTCATAGCGAGGAGCTTCTCTGTGGATCTACTCATTGGCAGGCCCAGTGCCCTCTTTATGCATCGTAATGAGTGCTTCTATAATTTTCTTTTTTCCTCTGCTTTGAGATTTAAATATGGCATAGCGTAGCTTATGCCGCTTATCACATATACCTGCATAAGTTTGATCAAGCTTCTTTCTTTCAAGCCTCGACCCTTCAATGCTATTCTCCTGAATATGCATGCCTAGGTGCCTAGGACCTGTGTGGTGTAGCCAAGGAGGTTATATATATATATAAATACGTGATATACTTTATATAGTTTACATACTTTTATATAGTTTTTATACAACCTCCTCTAGTGTAGTTTCTTTAATATCCCGTCGTTGTATCCGTTCTCTTGAATGTATAGCCTTAGGATTCGTATTTGGTCAACCTTTGGTATGGACATTCCTTCCACTTTGATATCGAATTCTCCGATTTGCTAGCACCTCAACGAATTTGGGTTATAGACTAGCAGTTATGATTTCTGCGGTGAGCACGAGAGACACCTACTGGCCGCGTAGTTCACTACTGTGTCTGCCGCTGCCTGCAGTCGTCTATGTTCGCATCACTTTCCTGGTTTATCCAGAGATTGATGTCATCCGCGTACATGCTGAATTTGAGCCACTCGATGTTGCTTATAGCGCTTTTGGGAGACCCCTCATCGCCACGTTGAAAAGGAGTGGGGAGAGAACCGATCCCTGCGGTGTGCCCCTGCTTCCTAGCTCCATGTGGGAGATCCTGTCTTGGAATTCAATGCAGGCTATGCCTGTTAAGAAGTTTCTTATGTAGTTCAGGACCCCACTCCGATCTCCTGGAGACCGCTGAGAATCGCCTCATATGCCTGACGTTGTTGAAGGCTTTCGTTAAGTCTAGTCCCAAGATTACTTTGGCGTCCCTGGATCGTGAGTCTATTATGTCGTGTTTTAGTCGGATCATCACATCCTGCGTGCTCAAGCCTGGTCGGAAACTAGCCATATCGTGCGGTCACAGGTTGTTTTGCCCCGTGAAGTGCGTTAGTCTGGTTTGGGCCACGTGTTCCATTAATTTCCCTGCGCACGAGGTTAAGGAAATTTGTCTTAGGTTTTCTAGTTTTAGGGGTTTGCCCTGTTTTGGTATTAGGATTACGTTTGCCGCTTTCCATTGTTGGGGTAGCTCTCATTTGGTCCAGATTTCCTGCATGTACTCAGTAGGACTCTTATGGAGTCATGGAGTCATTATCTATAGGTTCCTCAGACTTTTTTTTTTTTTTTGTTAGTCATCCCGTCGGGTCTCGGGGCTGATTGACTTTAGCCTAAAGGTTTCGCTCTGACCTCTGCTTCTGTGATAGGCGCGTCAAGTTCCTCGTTAGCGCTCGGCTCCATTGTACTCTGGGAGTGCGATCCTGTTGGTGTCCCCCATATGTACGTGTTTGCTACTTTGTCCAGGAAATCCTCGTCCGCCCCACCGAAAGCATGTCTGGTTTTCGTTAGTCTTATCCCTGATTGGGTTTTTGATTTAGTTGGGTGTATCAGGTGCAGTAGTTTGCTATCGGCTCCTGGTGACGGCATGACTGAATGTGATGTCACGACTTGTCATGACGTCACCAGGTGATGACGTCATAGTAATATTTGTCATTATCATTTTCACTGTTACTATCATTAACTACTACTATCACTATCTATAACTATTTATCACTATCTACCACAACTAGCGGCGACGGTCTCCATATGGCAACCACGCTGGCATGACGCTAGACAAGGAGAACTGATGCTACCTTTCTCACGTGCCCGGCGTAACTAGTCAGGATGATTGACAGCTATTGTGGGACAGGACGCCGTACGCGGCCGTGAGTATGAGGCATTAGGCTTTCGCCTTAAAATGACATGAGCGTTGCGCGTCTAAAAACGAAACGCGGAAAGATCGGTGAGACTATGAAATGGCCACGACATTTGCGAAAAAGTAATTTATATAGTATCATCAATGCCTAAACAAAAACACGAACAGGATGGCTGCAATGCGAGCGTGAAAACGCAGAAATATTACCTCCTGGACAGGAAACTCAAACAGATATTGTCGCTATTTATATCTACAAATTTAGCGCGATTTCAGCGTTGAATATTATAACCGTGTTAACCACGTAAAAATTGTAACATTCACATACCAGACTGCCAGTAACTATAACTGTACGTGCGAATTCAGTGCTGATATGTTAATGCGATGCCGTTACCGAAGTGCGCAGCGAGCGAACATGACGTTTTGCAGAACCACGTGCGCCCTCAGAGCTAGAAAACCTAGCCGTTCACCAACTAAGAGTTAAATTCCAAAGCGACGCATTCCCATAAAGAAAGAGGCCCAGACGCCGTTGAGCAACTGACGTCGACACTTGCCCCTGCGGAACGTCACTGGCGTATTCGCGCTAACGCGCAGCACAGGCGACTGTCCGAGAAGCCGCGTGCGCAGTACAAGATGCGAAAACGCCTGACACATTACAACCTACGTTCACGTTGTGCGCAAACGCTTGTGTGATGGCAAGACGAAGATATATTGAACCACCGCGTTCCTACACGCAAAACGCAATAAACTGCAACCTGTTCTACAGAGTCTACAGAGTCTGTTCTCTCTGCGAACTGTTTTCGGTGCGACGGCAGCGTGCACACTTTTCGCAGAGGTGAACAGCTAGTTTGACAGAGTTGACAGGCTGCATCACATCTGACGGACGACCAGCCAAACAACTCGGGTTGGTCATAGCCGAACTCGAGCGGTGTCGTCGCTGAAAGTAGTACGCTAGAACGAATTAAAAAAAAAAAAAAAAAAAGAAAAGAAAAAAAAAACGCGTTCCGCCGTCGGCCGCTCAAGTTGTGCCCCGGGTTGGTGGGGTGGTAGCGAGCTACTGAAGCAACTGATATCACCTCATAGTTTTTAGTAAGAGAAGTTTGTGGCATTATTTCGATGCGCAGACGTACTGCATATGTTCAAAGCAAGAGCTCGCTACTCGCCCAACCGCCGAGCACGCCACCCAGAGCAGCTTTTCACTTCACTTCACTTCACTTTATTACCTTAAAGACCCCACATTGGGGGTATTACATAAGGGGTGGGAGTACAAACATAGCTTTTATTCGATTCCGGAAAATTTAGTCCAATACCGTTGTTACATTTCTTTCAATAATAACGTAGACCATGTTATGCTACTTTGTGAACTATACTTTCTTTCGAATAGGGCTGTAGGCTTCGCACGCAAGTTTTTATTTTTATTTTATTTTATTTTTTTTTTTCAAATCAGGCCCCCAAATGTCCAAATATGCAAGATCGTGTAAAATTGATTTCACCGGGTTTGCAAGAGCAAAAGAGGCCGCTAAAAAAATTACAGTATATAATTACTGCAAAAAGTATACCGCGTTCTTTTTTAAGAAAAAACTTTAATGTCTCCATTTAAGCGCGAGGCTGCTATTTTATTTTATTTTACTTCTTAGTTAATATTTGGCAGATGTCATCTTTTGGTTACGATGCTCGACTTCTGTTCCCAAGGGCCGCGGCGTCCCTTTAGCTTCATAGGGCGTCTCTCATAGCTCGAGTCGTTTTGCAACGTTAAACGGTTAAACCCTATAAAGTAACCAACCAGCCCTCCTTTTCTTTCGTCTTTTCTTTTACACGCGTTCGGTAACGCCAACGCGATCATATTGTAACTGACGTATACCGACGTTCTGAGGCTGAAACCGAAACTGAAGATGAAAATTTAATACAAATTGTTCACCGCTTTTTCGCACAATATGCGGGTTATTCATGTTTAACTGTGCTACGCTTTATTTCCCTGACATCCTGCTGACATTCTACTGACATGATACCAAACAAAGATTTGCCGTCTTTGTTGGGCGCCAGATGTCGCTTTTGGTACCACTGCCAAGATCATGCCAAGATCCTACTGCTGCAAAACTTGTAGCTGTTTTGGTCCGCCGTCGCTGCAGACGACGACAATTTAAGGATAACCTCTGTTCAAATCGAGTAAGTACCCTAACTAAACATGACATTAAACAGCGCGAACAAGCAAACTGGTAGCGCATCTGGGGACTGCTATTGTGTCGCACTTATCTGCAGCCTAATGCAGCTGCTGTCGCCTGCTGTCGCCTGCATTAGCCTGGAGCGATGTTTCCCTCTTCCTCCATGCTCTTGCCCACGGTGCTCTTGCCACATTCTGAAAACGTTGGCCGAGGTCATTGCGCTTCACGCGGCAACCCTGAACGAAAGCTGCACCAAGTTTTAGAAAATATATTTAGAACATTTTTAAATTTGCTTATATGAAGTTTACTTTCTAAAACTCATTTAAAAACGTGTTGCGAGTTGTTTGTATGTTTTGTTTACTACTGCTTTCTTGAAGCCGTGTTTTAGTTTTAGCCGTGTGTGCGGAGCGTCTAGAAAATGGTGGCCTAACTTTTGTCGTCTGGTAAGAAGTAACAGCTACAATACTTTCCTCTCCGCGGATTTATCTTGAAACATATGTTGGTTTCTTATGAGCTTTAACAGTCTCAACATTTGCTTTGTTTTAGCTCGTCAGCGAATAGGATGTCGATCTAGCGCCATTGTAAACATTTGTGTCAACGTCTGTGCCGAATTAATCGGTGAGGGTACATATGTAGCGCTTTTGAGGAAACTCCGCCGCTGCTGTGTTTTCCTCTTACATATGAGCCGGAAAGTGGCATGCCTTTCTCTAGTTGCATTCAAAGCATTGCTTTGTCTTTCGTCTGAAGCTGCGCGACAAAATGTTGGAGGCTGACTGAGCAGATACCTTCGTTGCAGTAACCTTTGTGGTAAATGGTGGCCTCCTTAAACAAGGAGGTTGCCTCGTGAGGAAGTACTGGGACTGGTGGCCGTGCGACGCCTTCATTGGCAAGAGGAAAAACCTTGAAAACACCAGTTACGTCACTATATCCAGCCTTGAGCGCTGTCCCACGTGGCCTGCGTATAATCTTCCATTTGCTACGTTTTTTTCACAGCTTGAAGGGGAAACATTTCCCATCCGAGAATTCGCGAAAGATCGCGCGATTACCAGTTTGCGTCGGACCGCCCGAGGAAGACGTGTGGAT
This sequence comes from Amblyomma maculatum, assembly GCF_055883805.1. Taxonomy (NCBI): domain Eukaryota; kingdom Metazoa; phylum Arthropoda; class Arachnida; order Ixodida; family Ixodidae; genus Amblyomma; species Amblyomma maculatum. The sequence continues at coordinate 258,895,365 of NC_139344.1, forward strand.
CTTTACTTGCCACTTTTTCCGGGACGTCATGAGTCTGTCGTAAGCTTTACTTTCACCGTCCGCACTACAGCGCGCTTTCACGCTCTTGGCATGCGCTTGGCCACCAATAGAGCGTGCATTGTTGCCGGACATACGCGTGCCTGTGGCACATCGCAGCCTGCTGCGGAGCCCGTGCTGACGTTATGTGTCATGTTTTCCAGGGACTGGTCTGCAGCCGTTCCGAGAACTGGGCTAGATTCGGATGGCAGGAGAGCGGCCATGGCCAGCGTAAACGGGGACGCTACACCTGCTGCTCGGGTGCCCTCCCCGCAGCCGCGTAAGTTAATTGTTTCGGTTTATTATTTCCTGCGCTAAAACTCTCTCGTCCACTTCTTCCACAGCTATGCCCTGGTTTGGCATGGACATTGGAGGCACCCTGGTGAAATTGGTTTATTTCGAGCCCGCTGTGGAGGATGGACCAGAGACAACAGAGGCCCTGGAGCGCATCAAGCACTACCTGAAAAAGAATGCTGCTTATGGACAGTCAGGCAAGCGAGATGTTCATTTGCAGATGGACGGTGTTGAGGTAGGAGGCATCGAAGGCACCCTGCACTTCATCCGCTTTCCTACAAGTGAGATGCCCCGCTTCTTAGAGCTTGCGAAAGCCAAGGGGATTGCCAGTTTGGCCTCTACTGTATGTGCAACAGGTGGTGGCGCCCACAAGTTTGAGCATGACTTTCGCACTCAAGTGGGGCTGGGCCTACACAAGTTTGATGAGATGGACTCTCTTATCCGTGGCATCCACTACATGGAAGCCCATAACAGCCGTGAGTGCTACTATTACAGCAGCCCTATGGAACGGTGTGTAAAAATGCCGTATGACTTCAGCAATCCCTACCCATACCTTGTGGTAAATATTGGTTCAGGAGTGAGCATCCTGGCGGTGCGGTCGCCTACCGAATATCACCGTGTGACTGGCACTAGTCTCGGTGGTGGCACATTTCTTGGCCTCTGCTGTCTGCTGACTGGATGTGAAACTTTTGAGGAGGCGATTGAACTTGCTCAAAGAGGGGACAGCACTCATGTTGACAAGCTTGTGCGTGATATCTATGGGGGGGACTATCCAAAGTTCGACCTCCGTGCTGACACTGTGGCCAGCAGTTTTGGGAACATGAACTGCAGGGCTCGGCGAGAGGCTGCTTCGCGGGAGGACCTTGCCCGGGCAACACTGGTCACCATCACCAACAACATTGGCTCCATTGCCCGCATGTGTGCAATCAACGAGGGCATTTCCCGTGTCGTCTTTGTGGGCAATTTCCTGCGGGTGAACCCTATCTCAATGCGCATGCTAGCATATGCCATGCAGTTCTGGTCCAAAGGAACTCTCAAGGCTCTCTTTTTAGAACACGAGGTAAGCAATAGCCCCTACCGAGGAAAAGTGCACCCACTGACCTGTCTTTAACTGCAGGGCTATTTTGGTGCTGTTGGCTGCCTCCTGGAGCTGATGAAGACCTGCAGCTAACCATACATTCCACGCTGCCCTGGTGCGGCACGTTCCTGTGATATAGGTGGCTCTTGGTCGAGAGCTGGTCTGGCATGACAGGTACCCAGTGGGTCCCACTGTGGCATAGTCATTAGGCCAGCCTAATGGGCTTAGCATGCTGGCACCACTCTGTGTGCAGTCTGTCAGCTTGCTATGCAAATCCCATGATCCAGCGTGCCAGCCACCTTATTGATGGCATCGGTGCCATGCAGGCCTTGGACAGATGGTGTTGGTCATTGCTCCAGGTGATCACTGCATGAGCTCCTTCAGGGAACAGTGCTTTTTGAGTCTCCAAATCTGATAGGCTTTTGTACATTATGGGATGTTGTTCTGCAAATCCCAATAGTATTCCAAAACATATTCTCAGTTAATATTTGTGTGTGCATTTTAAGGACAGTTTTAGGAATGGTCATGTCTGTTTCACACTTTTAGTACCATTTTCATTTTGTGAATTTTATATATTCAGAAAAAAATGTGCGGTTTGGTATCTGACAGAATTGATTTTTTTTTCTGTTCTGCTTGCACTTTTCTGCCTTTGTTCTTTTTGAGGAGCGCAGGTAAGTCATTATTATGCATAAGATACTTCTCGAGACCACACGAGTGCCATATTATTACGGCAGTTGTGAATAATCGATCAAAAGGTGAAATATTTAGACTACTCCAGTATATGTTCAGAATAAAACAAATGCATCAAGACATTTTGTGTGAAAAATGTAAGAAAGATATTGCGTTTGTGTAATAAATCACCTCCACAATATTATAGCAAATATAAAGATGCTTATCGCTTATTCTGCTGCTGTGCTTATTTTAGGCACTTTTGATGTTGTATACTGTCTAGATTACCTGCTGTTGCAAACGTTAAAACCCACTAGAGGGAAGTCAGAAGTGAATTGTGCAGGCATATTGCACAAACTTAAGTATGAGCTTCGGTACTATAGCGAAGCAGCAAAGTTTACCTTTCTACTTTCCACTTAGTATTAACTGCAATGGGTTTATATTCTGCCTACTTGCTCTAATGCGCAGTTTTGTCCAATTAGTGAAAATGCTAAACCTTACAACACTTTATCAAAGGCTCTAAAGTACATGCATAGCCATGCTCCTGCGTCTGCCTGGGTATCAGCACGGTCACATAATTTGTTGTGCCTTGGGATAGTATAAGGCGCTAACCGCATGAGGCGACAATTCGCGGCGACATGTCGCGCGACGGGCTGAGGGCCGCCAAAGCATTGCCGCTCGTCGCCGTCGCTCGGTTTCTGGGTTTATAGAAAATTTCGCGTGTCGCCTGGAAGCAGCTCGCGAGGCAGCCAATCGCAGAGGGCTTTAGGGTGCTCAACTTCCGTTCTGGCTTTTTTTTTTTTTTCATTTTATTGCGTGTGAAGTTAGTTTTCCTAGTCCGGTTTGGGCGAAGAACCTGGTGCCTTCACGCGCTCACTTCGTCTGATCCGTGTATATATATGAGTGGATCGAGATAATTCAGTAAAAGCTTGGAAGGGTAATAAAAGAAAGAAAAAGGTTAGCGCGGCTTGATATTGTTAATTTCCGAAAGGAGCAGGAGAAAGTCGCTGCTTGCAATGCAAGTCGGCATCGCCAACGCACCGCTGCGCTGTGACCCTTTAAAATACGATGCGTTACAAGAAATTTCATCAGTGTTTTATCGTACTTCATGCTGTTTAGTGTTAAAAATGGGATATAGCGTGATTGCATTCCCCTTGACCGAATGACGAGGCGGCGGTAACAGAGCAACGCTGAAAACGCGTCTCTGTCGCTGAGCGCCGTCGCTCCGTGTGGTATGCACCAGCGACAACGACAGGCGTTGGCGGCGGCGTCGCGCGACGGATCGCTAGGGGTTGTCGCCTCATGTGGTTACCGCTTAAGAGTGTGCCAATCATATCGCATCTTTTCAGTCAAGCGTGGCATGGGTCGGGGTACTATAACTTTTTTCTTTTTAATGGTATTCCCCCGTACTAAAACATGTTTTCAGTTTCACCAGCAATGCTTGGTGTACTTAAACAGCCAAGCCTTGTTTTGGTGAAGTTGAAAAACTGTACAATGCACATGACAGAAGCTTCGACAAAAGGCTTGTTGTTTGTGGGGTTTAACATCCCAAAGCGACTCAGGCTATGAGAGACGCTGCAGTGGAGGGCTCCGGAAATTTCGACCACCTGGGGTTCTTAATGTACCTTGACATCACGCAGCACGCGGCCAGATAGTAGGAAAGTAGTATGCTTAGAGCTGACGGTTGGAGTAGGGCTATATTTGGTGCTGTTATCATGATAGCAAGAATTAATGCTATAAGCTGCTAAAGTAGCTGGAGTACAATGTTATATGTAGCAGTGTATGGCTCGTGCTTTGTGATGGTAGCATTGATAGCATTTTCATCACGCGTGCTACTTTTGAACAACAAAGACATCCCTGTGTGGACCTTTATATGTTGCCAGTGTTTCTTGCCAAAGGTAAGAGAACATGGTGAATGCACATGTTCACTAAAGACACTTGTCGCATGGCTTTTAATTCCAGTGATCAATAAAAAGCTTCAGAAATCTGGTGCCGGCATTGTGAGCGAAAAATCGCAGGCATGCCTCTGGCAGGTGGTAGGTGACGGCACTGACATGTTGTCGTGTTATGTCATGGCCGAGCAGGCAGGTCCTGCGAACCAGAATCCAGCCTCTGCGCCTAGGCCATGCAGCACAGCTTGGTTAAAGCTGGGTGTTGTATCTGCCTGATGGTCTAGCGTAATGCAGTATCTTTCGACTATGGTAATCAGTATATGTGTTCGATAATAGAGGCACAACTAAGGAATTGCTAATTAAACGAGTGGCACGGACGCGAACGAAAGTCCGTAGAGGTGGCAGACGGGAGTGTTTTTTTTTTTTCCCTGCAATGCGTTAAGCAATGTGCACATGTAGAGTAGTAAAACTCCTCTTTCATTACGTGGTGGAATATTATTTTTCTAGTCTGACCACAAGCCTCGATTAAGCCCGTGCTCGCAAATACTGCTCGACTTCGATTACTGCGAGAGATCTCCGGGAGCGATCAGTAGTATCGGTTGACCTCGCCATATGTCTTTCTTCGCCTATGAATTGCGTAGAGCAGTTGTGGTGCTCAGCCTGTTGCGACGTGAAGCATTCTTTGAACTAGTCGTCAGTGTGCGCATTGCTGAACGCTCTCGATGTGACGGCTCGAACGAGTCTACGAATTCTCGTAGCATGGACACTGCATGTCGGCACAGTGCACCCCAAAAGACATTATTCCGGCCAACCTCTCTGCCTTTTCCTTTCAATAAATCCATCTATCTATCTCGTATGCCCACACACAGCGGCGCATAGAGTGGACACCAGCGTCCGTGGTGGTCAAAGTGACAATATTTGTCCCATTTTCGTTTTTTTTTTTTTAAATTTAATTTGCATAAAAAATTTGCTTTCATTCTGTTGTATCTTTAGCATTTCACGAGACGAATTATATCATGATAGTTTTCCGCAGTGCTTTCCGCGCTGAAATTTCCGAATACTCCGGGCGTTGAGAAAAGTGGTGTTCTGCCATAAAAGTGATTTTTGGTACTTCTATGGCAGTTTTCATGGTAAGAAAACGCTACGGACATTACGTGAAGCACTGTGGCGTACATTTTCATCATCAATCGCGTACACAACCGCTTTTTGTGTCACGGGAGGCTAACATTTCAAGTATTTTCGTTTCCCGGCGCGCTGCAGCGACAACTACCAAATCTGTCCACTCATGCTTCGACTGAAGCTACTGCAAACGAAGGCGATCCTCACGCTCAACTCTCCTTTAATAACGTTGCAATAACGTAGCATCGTCACTGTGCGACTCGGACACAAAACTACACTACCCAGGCAAAAACAATTGACTCCAATTGGAAAATTTGCAATTGGTGCCAATTGGAAAGTTTAGTCTTAAATTAGTACATAATTGGACCGTTTGGACCAATTGAAACTTTCGCTGGATGGCACTCAACCTTATTGTGCCAACATTTTTACGAAGGAGTGCAAATCATGACAACTACTTGCGTTTACATAAATCAAGACAAGCAAATAAGCATCACATTCAAGGGACACTCAATATCGTACACATGCTAACATAACCCGAACTCCGAACCATTAGTTTTGAAACTGCGCCTCCAAAGCGGCCGCGCTTTGCGCCTAGGCACTGAGATGGCGCTGCGATCGAAGTTTGCTCCACGCCGCCGATACGGTAGCGCGGCCGTTGCTGCGGTAGCATGCGTGCACCAATTTAGTTTTTTTTTCTTTTTCTTTTTTTTTTTCATACAATAATCTTGTTTTTCTGTGTTAGTGTCTGCGAATCCTCGGTTGTACTGCACATGTTACCCTGCAGTTCAATGTGGACACCGGCATTGGTCGGGAATTGTTAATCGATTTACAAGTACCGCGCGCTGTCTGACATTTATCGAGCGCAAAAATTTCAAAATAATCATTCAGACGGTAGGTGGGGATTTTCAGTTATCTTTTTCAGAATCTGTCAGGACTGAGGAAACATATTATAATGCGTTTTGAGCCATAATATTTCAGCAGGAACCGCCGTAACTGGGAGAAGAGACACTTCTCTCCGCCGCCAAATGGCCGTGTGTCATGCAACTAGGAGACAACGGTACCCCGGAGAGCCAAATTGTTGCGAACAACATGAAGCGTGTGCAACAAACACTTCTTGGAAGAGGTTATATTACTAAATTCTACAAACATGCGTTCACCGAAGAAGTGGTCAAACTCTAGCGACCGGCACGGCATGGTCCCTCAGGCGTCATACATTTCCTAGCATATGACTTAATCGTCTATATTATACATCTGCCTACATTAGGAACGGCAAAAATCTAAAAATAAGTACCACCAAAGATTCACTCAATGTCACAACGCAAAGCGATGTGCGAAAGATACCGAGTAAATCAGACGAGTGAAATTTAATCAACTGATTGGGAAAAAAATTTCCGCTTTGTGGTTACACAGATCGGCAGCTCCGGATGAAAATGTGCATTAATCATAGGCATTTTTTTTTTCTTTCATGCAGGAATATTGCTAAGAGCTAGTGCCGCAGTCCTCGAAGTCATTAGTTGTGGAATATATAGCCGCGGACAACTGGTGTCGACGTTGCCCATATAGATCTGCAACCACTTCGCTAAGAGATGTAGAGGCGATTGTGCACGTTTTGGAAACTATGTAAGGCTCGTTGGACCTTTAACAGCGGAGGGACTATCTGCTACAAACAGGACGAATTTCTTTTTAAAGATTAAAGGGGTCTAAAGGTTTTGAAAAGGATGAAGGTTCAGAAAACAAAGTGCACTACATTAACCCATGAAAAAAGTGCGCTTTGCGGCCGTAATTTGAAGAGGCTGGCTGATTCGTGCCGTTTTAGCCAGCAGAAAACACAGAAACAAATTAACCAACTCAGGAAAGGGGCGAAGAAAGCGCCAAAAACTCTTATGAAAGTATACAAGACCTGTCAGGTTAGAATATATACCAATAACAGGAGGTGTGTCGATTCTTTATAAGGGAGTCTTTTAATAGCCTCAAGCCTCGGGTTCAGATGGCATCAACTGTCAGAGCCTTCACGCGTACGCTTCACAAAATTTTTTTCGGGTGGCGTGTGTGCTATTGCTCAAAACAATAATGATGAGGAAAACGTTAATTTGTACGGAACGCAATGAAAAAGGAGTGAGCATAGCAAGCACGCACTCGCTTCCAAGGCAACCTACCTAGACAACGTCGGAGAATCTAAAAATAAGGGTGACACTGATGCTCCGCTTTAAGACGCTATAGGGTTTCGCACATAGACAGACAATGCTTGTCACTTCATTTTTTTTTTATTTTTACAATTTTTACTCACCGATACTTAGCATCCATTCTGTGCAGTGCATATCTTAACCCAGGTTTCGTTTTTTAACTACTTCAATTATTTAATTGATCAATTGCACGCTCTGAAATTTACTTAATTAGCATCACAGAGCATTGGCTTACATTCTGAGCATCCTGACATCGTTGAACCCCCTTTTTCGTACTTTTTTTCAATTCCTTTAATTTCCCGTTCAATTAGCTGCAGTGATTTCGTTAACTCGCTATCGTCTACCACAAACCAATCGGTCATCAATCACTACAACTAAAGATTCAGTTCAGTCGTGTCCGACTCTTCGTGACCCTATGGACCATGTCACGCCACGCTTTCCGGTCTCTCACTATCTTCCTAACATCACATAACTTCATCTGCAGCGCCTTGAGGATGCCATCTAACCATCGCGTTCGCTGCCTACCCCTTCTCCGGCGACCCTCAACCTTTCCCAACATCAAATCTTTCTCCAGCGACTCCTCTCTTCTCATCAGATGACCAAAGTAGCTGAGCTTTAACTTTAGAATTTGACCCTCCAATGAGCAGTCAGGGTTTATGGTCAACACCGTGTTTACAAACAAAGGGAGCGCTCGCGGCGTCATAGCCGACGGGGGTGAAAAATAGGGTTAGCGCTCATAGGAATACATGGAACCGAAATATTTCTAAGCAGTTTTCTCATTTCACGGGGCACCTCTGATGTCGTTATTCGGTACAAAGCAACTATGAACATCCTAGAACAGATCGTCAAAATATGAAATCTCATTACCGAGGCGAAGTATTTTTAAAACACCGCGAAACGTATCGGGGTGCGAGTTGAGAGGGCGACCCATAGAAATACATGTAAACACAACTTACCGCAACATTTTGCTCGATCCAGCAGCGTTGAACCCTTCTCATTTTTTGGTGAACGTCTTGTACGATGCCCCGGCGTCATGTTGCATGACACTACATTCTCTTGCAAGTAATGCAAGTCTGACGACTTGCGGGACCGCTCACAGCACGATAAACTGACCGCGCACAGTTGCAGACTATCATGCACAACCGGCGCTGTCGCTAGCAGACGCTCCGGAGCTGGAGGCGGCCGCGGTGGGTATCGCCAGCTGCGCTGTCGTCTGCTGCAATGCGCGAATCTCGTTCGGTTCATATTGTCCTATGGCGCTTGACAACTGCTTTTTAAATGTATTTCTGTCTAGCACGTATCACTGGAGCGACAGTATTATCAAGCTTATTTACCCTACTAGGGATATGTTGCCGCAGTGCGGCAACATATCAGACTGTAAGCAGAACTGCGCGATTCGCTACACTCAGCTTGCCTTTTGGCGGTGTCTGGAATCATAACACAGGTTATTCGGGGAGTTTTAAAAGTAGACTGCCTCGTTAATGACGCACAATACTTTACTTCTTCAAAGCGCTGGTCAACCTTTAAAGACCGCGGCCACCACTTCTGATGCTCTGCGAAATGAGAAAAATGTTCCGGTAAGTTGTGTTTACATGTATTTCTACGGGTCGCCCCAACTCGCACCCCCACATGTTTCACAGTATTTTTAAAATAATTCGCCTCGGTAATGGTAATTTCGTATTTTGACGATCTATTCTAGGATGTTTATAGTTGCTTCGTACCGAATAATGACATCACAGGCGCTCCGTGAAATGAGAGAACGGCTTTAGAATATTTCGATTCCATGTATTCCTATGGACGCTAACCCTATTTTTCACCCCCAGTCGGCTGCGGCGCCGCGAGCGCCCCCTTTGTTTATAAACATGGTGTTGGTCTATGACCAACACCGTAAATTAATCGCGCGAGCGATTATTTTACCGTTCCCATTCGGGGGGATGCATAGAGTTCCTTACACTAACTAGAGGGAAAGCTGAGGGCGCTGCACTTCAGCCACCATGGGCGCGCTAAGAATCATGGGCCGGTGTGCTACTTGTTGCGGGACAGTCGGTTTTTCTCGGGTACGTGGAGTGGCGTTACTGCGATGTTTCTTTTTCGTCATCATCATCATTTGAAGGTGCGTACATAGACCGCGAAAGCCATAGTAGCGAAGGCGCAAAAGCAGACGTCGCCAATAAATGGTTTCTGTTTCCCGAAATGCCACTAAAAACTTCTTTCAGTGATTGCACAACCATAAATATTTTTGTAACGTTTTTTTATTTCAAAGTTTGCCTATTAAGTGCGAAATATTGGTATTTGTGCTGCTCAAAACTAAGCCAATAGGAGAAAGGACCATCGCTTATATTGGATAAATCTCACACTGGCATTCTGTTTCTCTCCCTTTTTGTAATTTATAGTCACAATATTCAATCTTAGGACATTATTTACGGTAGAACAATGTTTATCTTTGCATTAGTTTTGGCCAAAAGTTGTAGTTCTGCACTCGGTAGCTCACCGGCCCATGATGCTTTGAGCGCCCATGGTGGCTGAACTGGCTGTCTGGAAACTCCATGTAAACTCCCATAGATGGCAGTACAGCTTTCCCTCTAGGCAAGAGGTAAGAGTAAGAAACTCTATGGGGGGATGAGACCGCAAGGAGACAGGGGTCGTCTCCTGATTTCTTTTCGCTTTCGACGCGTTTCTGTCGCTAAGAGGGAGCTTTCACAGCTGTGGTTACAATCCCAGCTGCTCTGAACGTTGTACATCCCTCCAAGCGCACCAACAGAGCGTGTTAAGGTCTGCCTCAATTCTTCATGTACTATCGTCCTGTCTACTTCTCGTTTTCGTCCTGCTTGTGTCGCGGTTCCTTTTCTCCCACAACTTCGTATAAGGCTCTGTTACAAACTGAGGAAGAAAAAAAAATCTTTAAAATTTTTCTCTGCTTTGTATAAATATACATAAAATATGCTGAAAACTGCTTTCTCTCTCTCCCTCTTTATTTTCCTTTCCATCAGTGCTCGAATCACTAGAGGCCCCCCTCCGATGGAGTCAGACTTTAAGCCCTGCACTTAAGTATATCCACAATTCGGGGGATTAAAAGCACTGCCCTACTGTGCGGAAGGCGAGATCTCGCTCTCAGGGCGACAAAGATGTAGGTCGCCCTACGTTTGAAGAATCACGTACTTAAAAACGACGGTAACTTTAGGCCACTATAGTTCTGCGCTCGAGACACCGCGTTGGCTGATCACATTCAAATAGCTAGAAGCAACATACAAAATGAAATCGTTTCCATTATTGGGAAGCTAATCCAAGACGAAATAGTCGAAAGGTGAACAAGTCGAGATAGTTTGCCGTATTAGCAGACGAAACATCGCAGACATATACCGGGTGTTTCAGCGATCACTTTCAAATAGAAGATAAAAATACTTGTAGGAATTAACTCTCGGCCCCGGCGGACATATTCGGCTGCAAGACCCCTCTAATTATTTGTGTAATTAACAAAACCTCACTAATTAACATTTTAGTTATCATAGCTGCGTGGTTACTCCCTAGGGGAAGTTTGATATGCCGTCGGCAAGACTATGCCATATTAGTTTTTAAAAAGAAAAACTAATTTTCAAGAGCCGCACGCAAATGCACGCAATCGAAACTAAGCGCACGAGGAGCGCCGATTGGTTGGGTTGTACAACTTTTAATTCCATCGGAAACGGGGAGTCGTGCGCCCGCGGATTAGAGGCTGGCAGGTAGCCCTTGGCTTGTTGCGGCCTCTTCCGCCAAATGGACGGTGTGGTGCTGGATCGCAGGGTCCGCGCTTCGCAGCAGGGTATCCCAGGCTTCTCTACTTGTAATATTTTGCCCTATCCCTGGAGATTGTGGGCACTCCCAAATTATGTGGTCGAGGGTCCCTCTCGCCCCACAGTGTTTGCAGAGATCATTGTCCCTAAGGTCTGGTAGAGCGTGAAACGCCCAGACCGGGTTCATGAACGTTTGTAGCCGCCTCCACGCGACAGCTTCTCTATTATTTAGTCTAACATCTGGCGGGGGTACCAGTCTACGTCCCAATTTATAATGGTCGATGGTTTCCCCGTAATTTTGCAGACGCTCGTCGTATGCCTAGTGTTCGGGGGGCTCGACGGCTACCCGGTAGTAGAGAGCTCGGGCTAGATCGTGAGCCGCCTCGTTACCAGGGACGACAGCGTGAGCGGGTGTCCAAATTAACTGAATTTTCCTATTTATCGTTCTTTGGGTGAGGATTTCGGCCACCTCCGGCGATATCCTCCCTTTTCCAAAATTTTGAACGGCAGTTTTGCTGTCGCTAATTATGAACTTGGCTTCTGTTCCTACGCAAACTAGCGCTATCGCAACTTCCTCCGTAGTCTCTATGTTGCGGCCTCTGATGGCTGCCGCGGATACCGGTGCCCCTCGGCCATCGACTACCGAAGCTATCGCCGCACCTGTTCTGCCACTTGCCGCATCAACATAGACTACTTCCTTTGCTCCCATGTTCTTGAACCTTCGCTCTAGAGCTTCGGCTCGTTTGGCCCTTCTTTCGACATTAAATTCTGGATGCATATTCCTAGGGAAGGGGGGGACTACCAAGGCATTCCTGATTTCACTATTAATTGTGACTTTTTTTTGAACTCCCCTGTCTGGGTTGAGGCCTACTTTTGCAAGAATTACCCTGCCCGTCTCAGTCGTGCTTAGTCTCTCTAATTGGGAGACTCGCACTGCCTCCGCCAATTCTGCCCTCGTGTTATGCACCCCGAGTTCGAGCAGTCGTTCGTTCGAGGTACCCATGGGCAGTCCTAGCGCCTTCTTAACGCATCTTCGAATCAGGCAGTCTAACTTCTCTTTTTCGCCGGCCTTGATGTCCAGGTAGGGCGTGGCGTAACTGATTCTGCTTATTACGTATGCCTGGATTAGTTTTAGTAAATTTCTCTCCTTGAGGCCTCTTCCTTTAGCGGCGACCCTCCTCAAGAGCCCGAGGGTTTGCATCGCGTAACTTCTTATTTTTTCAGGACCTCTCCGTTATGGCCGTGGGATTGAATGACCATCCTCAAAATCCTGATCTGATCTACTTTTGGCACCGGTTTGCCCTCCACCTGAATATGAAACTCCCCGCTATTCTTGCAGCGGAGGTACTTTGGGTTATAAACGAACAACTCAGGTTTATGCGGGGAGCACGAAAGTCCCCTTTTAGCCGCGTAATCGACAATGATGTCGGTCGCTGCCTGCAGGCGTTCCTCCGTACTCGCATCGCTCCCATGGTTAATCCAGAGGTTAATATCGTCCGCATACATGCTAAAATTTAGCCCCTTGATTTGGTTAAGTTTACCCGGGAGGCCTCTCATTGCCACGTTGAATAGGAAATGCGATAGCACTGAGCCCTGCGGTGTGCCTTTGCTTCCTAACTCTATCGTAGGAGATCCTAAATTTTGAAATATCATGCAGGCTTTTCTGCCCGATAAGAAGTCTTTTATGTAGTTGTACGTTCTCTCCCCTACTCCGAGCACTTCGAGCCCTTCGAGCCTCGTGCCTGACATTGTCGACGGCCTTGGTGAGGTCTATAGGCCCAGGATCACTTTGGCGTCTCTCGATCGCGAGTCTATGATATCATGCTTTAGTCGGAGCATTACGTCCTGCGTGCACAAGTGTGGTCGGAAACCGACCATTTCTTGCGGCCACAGGTTGTTTTGCTCCATGAAGCACGTTAATCTCGTCTGTATTACGTGCTCCAGCAACTTCCCTACGCATGAGGTTAGGGAAATCGGGCTCAAATTTTCCAATTGCGGGGGTTTTCCCGGTTTGGGTATTAGTATTATGTTTGCCGTTTTCCACTGATCTGGCAACTGGCTCGTTTCCCAGACTTTTCCAATGAATTCCGTTAGTAGACTAATAGAGTCATCGTCCAGATTCCTTAGGAGCGCCGAATGTCTGACGCAAGCACAACGTCCGCTGGTGTCGTAGTGAATGCAGCGCCAAATTCTAAACACAGGTGAGAATTTCCCTGCCTAGGGAGCCTCGTCGCTTAGCTGAGACCACGGCCGGCGTTATCGCCTGCTTCGTCGCTCGGCTAGCTTGGCTACAGCACTGTAGCTGGGCGTAAGAAAAAGGATAGTCATCATCATCTATACGGTCGTCGCTCTTTGGCCTGGCACTCATGCTAGCACTCTGCTTGTCCGGGCACCTCCGGAAGGAGTTTTCGGTCTCTTTTTTTTTTTTTTTTTCGTCACTAGCGTGCTAGCGTTGTGAAAGGAATAACACCACGCTACTGCGATAGCGTGCAAGTTGCTTTTGGTAAATTGACTTGCACTGCATTATTCTTGTCAAGCGTCTATATTCCTTTTATGCGGTATCGGCTTGACAGTCGTCGGCTTGACGTTGAAACAGCTAGCGCCCCATAACAGTGGCGTCAGTGGTTTCCAGGGCGGTGAGATTATAAAGGGTAAAGTAAGGCATGGCTAGTGTGGGAGGGAGTGCTGGAAAAGCATTGGAAGGGCTACTGAGCGGTTTTGTAAAACAAAGGATCGAGGTTAGCCGACAGTCTGTTCTTATTGAAGCAGTGTACTGAAATAACAGAAAAAGAGCACGGACCACTATGGCTATAGCTTTTTCGGATCGCGAGGGGTCATATGACAATTTAGTTTGAGAGCACTTGTGGGTCATCCTGGACGCATCCTGGTACGAAGGTACTTATAAAGTGAAAAGAAAAAAAAGGGAAGGGGGAGGGGGGGGGGGGGGGTATGGGAGTTTGTAGAGATAGATGCTGTGCTTAGACAAGGGTGTCCTCTGTTAATTGGTTTCAACGTTTCTTATTACAGCTGCGGAGAATGGTTGAACAGCTAGTCGTAGCGAGGACTGATGTACGCGGATATATATAATAGTACTAATATGGCGGACAACAAGGAACATTTGCAGGGGTCGATGAACATCTGCGGTAGAGAGAGAGACATTAATTAGATGTGAAGTTCAGCAACGAAGTACCGGCAGTCATGATTTTTAGGGCGGATAGGATACAGGTCATGCTGGAAGCAGCGGATATAAACACAAGTATGTTTATTTTCTAAGTAAAGAATTTTGCGCTTCGTTTTGTTCATTTGTGGTGAGAGACCAACGCCATGCAAAGTTATGTACAGACATAATAAATGCCAGGAAGATGCATCTCCCTGGAATTTGTTACAATGTGCTTTCGGATTCCTTCTGAGTATTTCTTCCCGTCTACCTGGGTTACTCTAAATTATAAAGTTTAAAGTTGCAATGCCAACCCATATGTCTATTCCAATATCACCCCCCCCCCCCCCCCACCCCTGCGCTGCTCATGGCGCCAAAAAGTGCCATCTACTTTTGTTTTTATTGCAACGAGAGTAATAGCATAGCGCGATCCACTGTCAGCTCGTGCGTAACCTCCTGTATTTGTATCTGATATGTTTTCCACCACCATAACCCGCTTCCATGCAGCGCTAGCTGCTGTCGCTTTGGAGGGAGGCAACCCGCTGCCGTTTCAACTTGAAAAAAGAACTTCCGTCACAAGCACCCTGAAGCATCGTTCCAGACATTTAACGCATCTGCTAGCTGGAACTGAAGAGGTCATAGTGAAAGAAACTCAAAATTAGGGAAAGGTTTTTGAAACATTTTGTTTATGTAATTATAGACAAACTCTGCGACTGCTCACATTGTTGGACTCGGGTGTTAAGTGATGTGAAAAATTTAACATGCAAATAATCATAATAGTACTTACTTAATCCTCTTTTACGACTTGTGTCAGAAAAATACCACGGTGCAGTAAGTGAGGAAGTTAAAAACACAATAACAAAACATCTAGCTTATTGTAAATATTCCCCCTGTATATACAGCTATTGCATTTATTGTAAGTGTTTGTGTTGTGTATATGACTACGTTCTTTTGTTAGTACTGCTGTTACTCTTTCTCAGCTTGTATTCATGCATGTTAATTCTTATATCACACTGGTGTGCTTTTCCGTTTGTTTCTGCAATCCTCCGTGTGCTGCATTCTCTTGTCTTGCATATTGTTACGACGGGGGCTTGACGTCGGAGCGCTGAACAACGGGTCGAGAGGGCAGGGAGCTCAGCTCGTCAACGGCTGCCCGTCCGGCACGAAAGTCTTTTTTCCAACGTCTTTCTCTTTCACTTGTGCTATCAACTTCATCTTCAGGACTGCTACATTTTCCCCCTGGACAGCCGAAGCCCTCCGGGCGAGGTAGTTATTCGTTCCCACGGGAGTGACGCGGCTTCATCCGGGCGACATGGGCAACATTGGTTGTTACTGAGCGACGACCACTTACTGTCATGCGTGCTATTCGGTAATTCACTTCGGTGACGAGGCAGAGCACAACGTAAGGGCCGGCGTAATGCGCCTACATTTTCTGGGCTAAACCACGCTTCCGAAGAGGTCGCCAAAGCCACACTTCTACTCCTGCTCTCCCACTGGAGGGCGCCCGCTTCTCTGAGAGCACTTTCGAAGTGCTCTCGAGTGCGCCTGCTCTCCCACTCGAATTCGCCATAAGTCTCCCGGGGCGTAAGACACATGGTTATGCCGGCTGTCGTAACGAGCTTTGGAACGCTCTTGCAAAGCGAGAATTCGCAAACGGGAGAGATGACGAGCTTCTTCGGCCCGACAAAGAGTTTCGGCGATGCACGGTTCGGCATGGACGGAGTAAGGAAGAATTGTGGACAATACCGAGGAGTACGGGCTGTAGCCGGTCGTCTCATATGTTGCAGTGTTAAGAGCAAACGTTATAAACGGCAGTATATACCATTTCTTGTGGTTAGATGCGATGTACATAGACAACATGTTGACGAGTGTGCGGTTTGTGCGTTCCGCCAAGCCGTTCGTTTGAGGGTGATATGGTGTGGAATGTCGAAAATGCGACGCGCACAAACGGAGAAGCTCTTCCACAACATCTGCCATAAACTGGCGACCTCGATCCCTGATGATCACTCGCGGAGGTCCATGGCGGAGGATGACAGAACGGAGCAAGAACAGGAACACGTGGTGAGCAGTGGCTGAAGGAAGAGCGGCCCTTTCGCAGTAGCTGGTGATGATAGTCGGCACAAACCACGATTCAACGATTTCCGTCGGGTACTTCGGGAAGGGACCCATAAGGTCGATTCCGACTTTCTCGAATGCACCACGTGGTGGAGTCACAGGATGCAGCAGGAGCTGTGGCGTGGAAGTAGGACGTTTGTGTCGTTGGCACTCAGTGCAGCTCGCCACATATCGCTCAGTTGTCTGGCGCATCTTCGGCCAATAAAACCGGTCGCGAGCACAGTGAAGCGCGTTCGTGCAGAGGCCAGGTGACCGGAAGTGGGGTCGTCGTGCATGGCACGCAGGATGCACGAGCGGTAGCTCTCCGGAACCACAAACTAAAAATGCGCGCCGGTGCTTGAGTAAGCCTTTTTGTACAGAAGGCCATCATTGAGACAAAATGTGCTGGGAGCTGTGGAATCCCGCGCCGCCGCAAGCAGTGGCTCGAGGCTTATGTCGGTCTCTTGCGCAATTCGCAGAGCCGAGGCGTCGGGAAACTCGGGCACGACGGAGGCGATGTAGTGATCGAAGTCATCAGAGTCACATTTGGTCGTAGGAAGGGGAAGACGTGAAAGACAGTCTGCATTGTTGTGTTTGTGGCCACTCTTGTACTAAACAGTGTAGTCGTACTCCTGCAGACGAAGGGCCCAGCGTGCCAGACGACCAGATGGATCACGAAGGTTGACGAGCCAACACAGGGCATGATGGTCCGTCACAACCGTGAAACGGCGTCCATATATGTAGCACCGAAACTGCTGAACAGCGAAAACTACAGAGGCACTCCTGTTCCGTAACAGTTTAGTTACGTCCAGGTTTGCTGAGGGACTGCTTGCTCGCCGGTTGCCGAACATTGCACAAGCACAGCGCCAAAACCAATTCCACTTGCATCAGTGTGGACTTCCGTCGGAGCGGATGGGTTGTAGCGCCGTAGTATGGGATGTGACGTACGCAGAAACTTTAGCTGGTGGAAAGACGCGTCCTAATCCGAGGTCCAGTCGAAAGGGACGTCCTTTTGTAGAAGTCCCTTCTACAAAAGGACGTCCCTTTCGTCAGAGGGTGGGCGACGTCGGAAAATCTTGGGATGAATCATCGAAAGTATAAGAGCACAGCCTCAGAAAACTGCGGAGCCCCTTTTGAGTCTGGGGTCGTTGGAATGCTGCAACTGCTGCAGTCCTCTGTGAATCTGATCAAACTCCATCGCGGTCGACGGGATGTCCGAGTATCAGCGCTTGACGTTCGCCAAAACGGCACTTTTTAGAATTCAGGACAAGGCCAGCCTTCTGCAGACAATCTAAATCAATAGCGAGTCGCGTGTTATTTTCAGTAAAAGTCCGCCCAACAATAACGTGTAAATAGCACATGCAGATTTCCCACTTGAGGCCACGAAGTATTGTGTCCATAAATCTTTCAAATGTGGCCGGTGCACTACATAGGCCAAAGGGCACCATATTAAATTCAAATAGGCCGTCCGGCGTAACAAATGTTTCTTTTTTTTTTGTCAGCAGGGTCCATCGGAATCTGCCAATATCCCGTTCGCAAATCAACCGAAGAGAAATAAGACGCAGAGAAAAGACAATCTATGGCAACGTCGATGTGCGGGGGAGGATACACATCCTTTTTAGTGATGGAGTTGAGGCGACGGTAGTCGCTGCAGAACCTCCATGTTCCGTCTTTTTTTCTTTACCAATGATCACGGGAGCAGCCCAATTAAGGACTGGAGGATTCCTGTATTACGTCCCTGTTCAACATGTCTTGGACTTGCTCGGTGATGATCTTATGCTCTGATGGCGACACACGGCACGGCTTTTGACGCATCGGATGGGTAGATTCCGTGTCAATCCTATGGAGTGCGCGAGTGACAGAGGAAAACGTCGCGAGCCGCCGGACTGCGCGAAATCAGATGGAGACGTGCTGAGACAATAGGTTCGTCAAGATCTGGCGTTGCGAGGCGTTCAAAGATGCACTGATCATCAGAACAAGCTTCGGGTCAGCGGGCGAGTGAGAAGCGGGGTTTTCGGGGGGAGGAGTAACGAGAGCATAATTCGGGATAGCTGCGCTACATGAAGCTAGTTTCAACCCCGCTGGAAAAACAACCGGTTCCGGTGAGCAATTTATAGTCCACAGTCCGGTACGGCACTCTTTCACCCAAACCAAACGAGTTCACGAGGAAGAGAACCACAAACACTTAGCGCTCCCGTCCGGCAATCAACTGATAGCACCGCACATACGCAGGAAGGAAGTAAATTCCCAAGATTACGTCGTGTGTAGATCGAGGCAGTATTGCAAACTTCGCCGGAAATACTGTGCCTCCCAAAGAAACTTTACCGCTACACTCCCCAACCGGATACAATAACTCTCCGCTCACTCCACACAAATTAGCAGTTTTGTCCCAAATAAATATAACTTTGTTCTTCAAAAGGTTCTTAAAATCTAAACTCATGACCGACGGTAGCACCAGTGTCTACCAACGCCATTGTAGACAAACCGTCAACAACCACATTAACCTTGTTCTTACACAGACGGAGGAATACTAGGTAGCAGCGCACATTGTTCAGCGACTTCACCTCCATCGGCAGCGCTGGCTAGTTTTCCTGCAAAGGTGGCGTAGATCGGCGCCGTGGTGACGGGCCCGGGGAACTTCGCACACGAAACGAAGGAGGCGGTGTCACACTACGGTCGGACGCGGGAGAATGGCTTCTCAATCCTTCGCTTTGCAAACGGCTCCTCCGGGTAGGATGATCTATAGCCGATAAGTGTCGGTGTAGGACTGGACGGCGCGTCGGTTCGATGCCGTCAGAGGATTCCTGAACGGTGCGTGACGATTGCAGTAGCGGGAAATGTGACCAGCGACACCACATCGGTAGCAAACCGGAATAAGTCGATCAAAAAGGGGCGTGTCCGCTTGTTCCTGCATAGTAGGACGCGACGACTATAATATAATAATTGGTTCACAGGAAGGGAAGAGCGCAGTATCTGCCACACTTGTTTCTGTGGATACCTGAACCGCAGCGTAAGGAAAGGGAGGAAGGTGCCAGTGAAATTGGAAAGAGAGAAAGAAGAGCCGTAGTGGAGGGCTACGGAGTAATTTCGACCACATGGGGATCTTTAACGTGCGCTGACATCGCACAGCACACGGACGCCACTTCATTTCGTCTTCATCGAAACGCAGCCGCCGCGGTCGGGTTTGAGCCCGGGTACTTCGGCACAGTAGTCGGACGTCTTACCACTGCACCACCGCGGCGGGGCGACGAATATCCAGATGGTGGTTCCGGACAATGTAGCTCCGGCGGTCGGTGCGATGGACGATTGGAGTAAGAGCGAGGATCTCGGCGCTGATGGTAAGAGAATTGTTGGTAGCTCTCGTCGGGTCTTGGTCGCGGGGTGTACAGGTTGTCGCGGCAAGCGTAGTCGGTGACATTCGCTGAGATCGGTGGGCACGCACCTCCATAGGTTAGAAGACCATATACGTCACTTGCGAAGCCATTGGACCGGGCAAGCTGCTCACGTTGTGACATCTCATCGCGAACAATTTCACGGTGCACAGGAGGCTTTGAGATGGCGATTCTTCGATACTAGCCACTGTAGTGACATTAGCGAGCCGTCCAAACTTCGGTGTAATGCGGCGAGTCTTGAGGGTCTCGAATGTCCGGAAATGTCGGATAACGTCAGAGACCACCGAACTCAAGTTGACATTGTCAATGAGGAAGTGGTAGACGTCTTCCGCAATGCCCTTGAGCATATTGCCTACTTTATCTTCCTCAGTCATTCTGCTGTTGACGGTCTTGCACAACTTGAGTATGGCCTCGATGTAGGTGATGCAAGTTTCCCCTGTTGCCTCGGCGCAAGTGTCTGCTCGGCCTGTTTCTTCTTTGCAGCTAGGTCACCGAAACATTCCTTGACTGCTTCTACAAAAAGACAACATATTCGCTAGTTTAGCCACCGAATACTAGCGGTTATGCCGGCTCACACGTTCATAATGAATGAGCCATCAACATCTTCCCCTGCTTGACCGGCAAATGAACGAGGCTCACGAAATGGTAGCGTCGCATTCGTGGTGGTCGGCGGCACATCGCCAGACGGGGACAGAAGGTCAAGTGTTGATGTTCGGGACTGCTCGGTAGTCAGCTGCATTCTTACTGATACGGGCGGGAGACCAGCGAGGCGACGGCTCCGACGAAGCTCCAGCGGTTGAGGATGCGTCGATCGTGATGGTAGTCTTACTCAGCTTCCTGACCACCAATTTGTTGCGACGGGGGTTTGACTTCGGAGCGCTTAACAACAGGTCGAGTAAGCAAGGAGCTCAGCTGGTCAACAGCTGCGCGTCCGGCACGAGAGCCTGTTGTTGTTGTTGTTCTCCTCTAATTTGATGGCACATACCCACACAGGGGGATCGGCCAAGAATTGGGGTGCAGAGATATTAGATTTTGAGATCTATAACTACATCGCAAAAATAAATAGAAATAAATGCTAGGGAATAGAGAAGGAAATGTAAATATGAAAAACCAAAATAAAAGGAGTAAATACTAACGCACGCAGTAGGAGAATACTAAGATTTATATGTACAGATTAAAAATTCAAAGCATATTAGCAAGGCAGACGTTTTGTTTCTATTAAGAAGTTTTGAATGGCGTTAAAAACAGACCTGTGGCTGTACCCAAGCATGGTGGCACCGAACGATAATAAAATCTGGCTGCTCAAATTAAGACCCAGCTGTTGTAACGGCTTCTCTAAATACCGTTTTCTCATCATGGTAAAACGGCGGCAAAATATCAAGAAATGATCTACTGTTTCCGGTTTCCCGCAGAATGCGCAGACGGGAGAAAGCGCCAAACCAGACCTGTGCATATAGAAATTTAGGGGCGGAATACGACAGCGTAGCCTGGTTAGAGAGACTCAGTCTGCCTTGATTGACACGATTTCCTGTTCCAGGAATACTTGAGATGCAGGTAGTCGTCCGATGATAAAACAGATCCAGACTGCGTGCTTAATAAGGAACACCTCCGAAATCGTGCTGCTGTTATGTACGCTGTTGCCGGGAGGATGGGCAACACAGAGCCATTCAGAGTTTCTTTAGCTATGTCTATCAGCAACCTCATTGGCTGTCACATTACTGTGGCCTGGTACCCACACCATATGTATGAGGCTAAAATGTGAGGGGAGCAATGAAAGAAAGGTGTTTAATATTGGCGAATCCTTATTCGAAGAAAGCGACAAGCACAAGTAATAAGAGTCTGTAATTACAGCCACTGTTGAGTATGGTGGGTCTAGTTTGCGCAGAGCCAGCACCACCGCCAGCAACTCCGCCTGGAAAATTGGGGTAAAATCCGGTAGACGGACTGAAAAAGCCCAGTCTAAAAGCGGACAGTATATTCCAACGCCGGCCTTTTCATGAAATTGAGAAGCATCAGTTGCTATCATTATGCTAACGGGAAGACTTTGTAAATGATCTTCTAATAATCCATTTAAAATGTGAGGTGATAAGTGTTTTGCATTATTTGGGAAAATGTCATCATAGACAATTTGAACCGATGATGAACTTACTTTTGTTGGAAAGATGTTAGAAAGGACTACGTGCAAAGGTTGTAAAATATTTTGCACTAGTATTACCTGCGGGGTATGAAACCGAGGCCATCTGACTCCAAAAAAGGAGTCTGGCTCGCAACAAAAAATTGATAGGGAGCGGTGGAATTGTGATTCATATATTTTTAGATACGCCTGGACAGTCAAGAACTGTAATCTAGCTAACAACGGTGGTATTCTGGCTTCAAGGTATAACACATTGTTAGCCAGAAATTTGGGGAGCCCAAGGCATAATCTAAGTGCTTCCCGCTCTAAAAGAACAAGCGGACGAATTTTGTAAGCAGATGAACCAGAAAACAACACAGATCCAAATTCTATAATTGGGCGGACATACATAACATAAATCATTAAAATAGCGTCTCGCCGCATCCCAGACATTGGATTGCTTAACCTGCGCATCATACAGCACGAATCCCTTTCGCTGCAACATGTTCAATGTGATCCCTCCATGCCAGATGGTCATCGTAAATCACCCCTAGATATTTCAAAGACTTAACTTGGTTCATTTTCTGCTTAAATGTTAGAGAAAGATTTACCGGATCCTGAATTTGGAAAACAAGGAAAGCGCACTTTTTAATGTTTAATGTAAATCTTAAGTCACATAACCAATTCTGAAGGGAGCTTAGGTACGATTGCAGGCGCCTGTTGAGGGATTGAATGTCAGGTGCAGTCGTAAAGAACGCGATGTCATCCGCATAGACATACGTGCGAACGTCTTGATGAGTGGGAATTGAACTCATTGAAATGTTAAAGAGCACGGGCGAGAGAACTGCCCCTTGAGGAACACCTCTGGTTTGTTGATATCTTCCAGAATGCACACCATTCAATGAACAGTAAAATTGTCTGTTTTGTAGGAATGTAGATATCCACTCAATTAAATATTGTGGAAAACTAGAGTTTCTAATCTGTGCACTAAAATTCGGGGCTCTACACTATCATAAGCCTTCTCTATATAGCCTTTTTCCAACGTTTTTCTCCTTGACGTGCTATCAGCTTCATCTTCTTCAGGACTGCTACAATATATTCTTCAAGGCGTTAAAATATCTAAGTATACCTGTTTGTCACGTCTTTACAAACGTCCGGCTTGCATGAATATAGTATTAATAAAGATTGCTTATTTGTCAAAGCAAGCACGCTCATTTCAGCTCAGGAGAACAACGTTAAATCGGCATTACTAACCAACAATAGGGGGCAGCCCCAATTGATTCGGCCAGGTTATACTGACTGGCAGTTCTTCTCGCCGCTTTTTCGTCTTGAACTATTCCACTTCATCCATTCGAAGTGTTGCGAGCGAAAGCTATTGAACTGCACTGCTTATTTTACCCTCGAAGCTGTTGAGTAACATACATACGTATACGTCTTGTTTCAGGTGAAATGGGGTGTAAACTGCTGGTTTCTCAAAAGCAGCCGTCTAACGTTTAATGGATCATACTAATCACGCAAACAATATCCGAAAAGTATTTTCGTCCGTTTGCGAAAGACCGAAGCTGGTGACAAACAAACATCCTGCGCTGTCGCTGCAACTTCACAACGATCCCTTACATTATTTTTTCCAAATTCCTTACATTTTATGACTACCAGAGTCACAAATACTGCAAAATTCAAATCTGCTGCCACTTGCGATCTCGCGCCCCTCACCGTGCAACGCTGCGAAAGGCAAAGGCGCCCTAGCTGACCATGCCAACGTGCCCCTCGTCCCCCTGGAGCCTACAGTAGGAACACAACTGCCTATTATAGAAATCTTTCTGAGAGGTGCGTAGGAGCTCAATAAACTAGGAAGGGCGCGCGCATCGAGGCACCCTACAATAATACACTATAATGCATATGCCGCATGCCTTTCGCAGTGCTGCAAATTGTTTTGACCACCGCGCCACCTACACCACCTACATTTAACTGGAGTTGCAGTAACGTTGTATGTAAGTGTTGTATGTTTTCTATTCCTAAACCGGGGAAACCTCTGTCGATCGAGAATCTATATCCCTAACCTCCTGTGCAGGGAAATTGATGGAGCATGTAGTGCAGACACGTCTCAACAACTACATGGAAGACCACCAACTTTATCCTATCTCCATGGTGGGATTCAGGTCTCATCTCTCAACGCAGGATGTGATGCTGCAACTAAAACATGAAATTCTGGACTCACAAACGCGGGACACGAAGGTCATCCTGGGTCTTGACCTGGCGAAGGCTTTCGATATCCTGGATAATCTCAGCCTCCTGGGAGTAGGCCCGGAAACCTACAACTATGTTAAAAATTTCCTTTCCGACAGAGTGGCCCAAATTAACTTTGGGGAAAGTAAATCAGACTACATAGAGCTAGGTAGCAAGGGGACCCCGCAGGGATCTGTACTGTCCCCGCTTCTATTCAACGTGGCCATGATCGGGCTTCCTAGCAAACTAGCAGCGATTGAAGGTCTCAGTCATTGCATGTATGCGGATGACATTACTATGTGGATTGACAAAGGTACCGACGGTCAAATAGAGGAGACTCTCCAAATGGCCATAGGAGAAGTTGAAAAGTACGTAAATGATAGGGGACTTAGGTGCTCCCCGCAAAAATCGGAAATGCTTTTTTACCAACCAAAGAGGAAATCACGGTCGGATCCCCCGCGGATATCTCTTAAGGCTCAGGGACTCGATATCCCGACGGTGGACAGGATTAGAGTCTTAGGGCTGTACATTCAAAACAACGGTTTCAATGGAGAAACAATAAAAAAGTTGGAGATATGCGCGCAACAGACTATGCGGTTCATCCGCAGAATCGCAAATAGGTGCTATGGCATGAAAGAAACGAATCTAATCAGATTAGTTCAAGCCTTTGTAATAAGTAAGATTGCTTACGTAGCTCCTTTCCTTAATCTGAAGGCAGCGGAGAAGTCAAAGCTGGAAGGGATCATTCGCAGAAGTGTCAAGCAAGCGCTGGGTTTACCAATTCGGGCCCCCACCGCAAAACTTTTAGAACTAGGTCTTCACAACACACTGGATGAAATTGTGGAAGGCGTGACAATCTCGCAGTACGAAAGGCTGTCGGGAAGCGTTACAGGCAGGAAAATCCTAGCGAAACTAGGAATAAATTACGAGAGTCAGCGAGGTCCGAAAGTGGACATGCTTAAAGAGCGTGCGCGATAGGCTGATGATCCCAGCACTACCGAAAAACATGCATCTCGTCCACCACAAGGATCGCAGAGAGAAACGGGCTGAAGCCCTCGGCAAATGTTTCAAAAACTATCCGGTAGAAGACGTGGCCTACGTGGACGCAGCTAATTGCGGGAAGGGGAGAATGGTGATAGCGGTAGCTATAGCGCCGAGACATATCTCCGAGCCGGCGCCTCGATCACGACGGGCAGTCCCGAAATTGCAGAAGAAGCCGCCATCGCACTTGCAATAGTGGGCACGGATGCGTCAACGATAGTCAGTGACTCAAAGATAGCAGTGATGAACTTTGCCAAGGGGAGGGGCTCCACTCTGACGAACAGAATCCTGCGGACTGCAAGGGATGATCGCAAAATTCGCACAGTCTGGACACCTGCACACGCATCCCTGGCTGGAAATGAAGCAGCTCACGAACTGGCTCGAGGTCTTGCTTTCCGAGCCAGTGGCCATACCGAGGGCTTCGCACAGGGATCGTCTTGTGTGTTACAGAGAGATCACACAACATTATAGGCTTAATCGAACGAAGTACCCCGCCGCTGATAAATCATTGACAAAGAGTCAGGCCACCTCTTGGCGCCGTCTCCAAACTTATACGTTTCCGAACCCGGTTATGTGTAGTCGTTATTATCCGGGACAATATTCAAACGAGTGTAAGCAATGTAAGGCCAAAGCGGATCTCAACCATATTCTCTGGAAATGCCCTTTTGCCCCCCTGGAGGGACAAAAAATAAAGTCACTTGAACAATGGGAGGCTCTCCTACTCAGCTCCGATCCGGAGACTCAAACAAAAGTCGTCCAACTGGCCGAAGACGCCGGCCCGCCAGGAGCCTTCTGGCTGTCGTTTACGCGATGGGCCTGTATGCCCTTCAGACTGTTGGCAATAAACGTTTTACAATCCAATCCAAATTCCTCCGTGTAACAAAGCAAGAAGATTCATTTTCAAAATTGCGAACAACTTTTGTAGCACCTCGCCAACCTCGCTACGCTCGGCTCTACAATACGCGAGTTTTTTCTCAATCGACACTGCCGCACTAGTGATGCACGATCACTTCATTTGGACGTTCTTTTGTACTTATAAAGTTTAGCATTACAGCAGCAGCGACAATATTGCGATGGCCTACGTAGTCCCGTCAAGTGACCATGAACGGTAGGTATTGTTTTAAGTATTTTCGTGCCTTGCTTGCCCCGCGGTTCTTTTAAAACCAGATTGACGCGCATCTTGGTTGTCCGCGTGCACATGTCCTTGGGATCCCGTTTGTTTACGCTCGCCATTTCATTGTAATTTAAGCTATGTGAACACTGGAGTCTAAACTACACCCGAAAACGTCAAAACTTGTCTTATCGTTGTGTAAACGGCAGTGCATACGTATTGCCATTTCACTGTGCTTTAAATGCAAGGCTTTCGGTTATACGTCCTGATGAGGTTTGTGCAAATAGATATTTTCTCGAGACAGACGATAGTGCTTTTGAGAGCTGGTGTTGCAGCAAATCTGACATTGTCGTCGATAGTGCTTTGTTGGCCGGCTGCTTTGATATTGTACAATTTCGCTCGTGTACCTCTCGCGGGTCAGTGAGCCTTTCCGCGCGCCTGGCCTTGTCGGTTTTCACCGTGGAAGCTGAAGGTTACTGTTAGCCCGGAAGCAAGGATAGTAATGGTATTGTTGTCATCGTTAGCTTTTCACCACAATGTGTACTGGCAAATGCGGACACTTCCTAAGATGGCGAGCGAAGCCAATCAAGGAGTGACGAGATGCATAAAAAAATTTCAATTTTCTCAACCGCAGCAATATCCAAAGCCCCATTTCTCTACATAATGCCACTTCTCCGTGCCTTTGTTCGGAAGAAAAAAAAAAAAAAAAACTTGGTGAAACCAACCCTACATGAAGAAGTGGTGGTGCAGTGGTTAGGGCGCTCGGCTACTGTGCCCATGGATGCAGGATCTAATCGCAGCCGTAGCAGCTGCTTTTTGATGGAGGCGAAACGCAAGGCGCCCATGTACTGCGTCACGTCAGTGCACGTTAAGAACCCCAGGTGGTGGATATTTTCGGAGCCTTCCACTACGACGTCTACTGCCGCTGGAATAGAACCAAATTTAGGGACCATCTTACGAGCAGCAACACCACCGAGTCACCACAGTAGGGTACTTACATGTTTACTTCCAGCACTTTTCCATAACTTCTGTCCACGGAACTCTGATATCTTTTGGCAGCCATAATTACCATGCCTAGTGTCGGAATTTGTTTAAATAAATAATTCACCACTAATGCTTTTTGGGGACAATGCTCATTCTTGTATAGCTTTGCACGATCCTTGGAGAAACCAGTTTTGTTGAGCTGTGGGGTGGGCATGGTTGAAATCCTCAGCTTGTTCCTAGGCTATAACTGTGGCCCAGTCTCCAATACAGCAGGCTCCCTTCGACCACTTTTTGAAAAGGCATATACTTGTGGACTTTTTGCGCCTTTGCAGTGAAGGCTAGGGTGCAGAAGGGGTAAAGGTGTAAAGGAAGACTGGGGGTCGCTGTTGCCAAGGGGGGAAAAAAGGCCAGACTGCCTAGCCTCTGCTGTAGAGCTACAGAATAAAATCGATAGAATGCATGCATGTTGGATGCAGCGATCACAGTGTACTTTTCTGTTATTGCCCTTATATATAATAGCTTGTGTGCATAGAATATTGATGCGACTGTGCGTATTAATATTTTTTACACACGTCTTTCAGTGCTGCCTAAGCAGATAATGCGACATGCATTAGTATCCAGCATGCAACCCTGAAAGTATACCTTTGGCACCACCCCCCCCCCCCCCACCTTTGCTTGTTCCTACTAGTAACAATATGTGGATAATATGAAATATATCAATAAGTATATGAAATAGTGGATAATCTGCGGACAGCATAGCAGACATTTCTATTTGCCCCGACATACTGTTTTGTTGCGTCACTAGGAGCACACTGGAAAGTTCTCTCAGCCTAACACTTGCTTTTAAAAGAGCCCAAATTTTACAGAGGTAACATTTAATAGTAACCTTCATTTTGTATTACATATAAATGGGATTCATAATTAATCATTAAAATCTCCAATGCGGCAGCAAATCTGAACAGCAGGATCAGCTC
The DNA here is from genome assembly GCF_055883805.1 of Amblyomma maculatum. Classification (NCBI taxonomy): domain Eukaryota; kingdom Metazoa; phylum Arthropoda; class Arachnida; order Ixodida; family Ixodidae; genus Amblyomma; species Amblyomma maculatum. The sequence goes on from NC_139344.1 coordinate 258,923,498, forward strand.
ACACCTACCTACCAAAAGAACAAGTATTGCATCTACATACCTCGATGGTAGAGCGTTTGTTACTCTCATGGGTGTGCGCGTGGTGCTACTGTATCAATGCTGAAAAGTCGTGCTGTTTTGGCCCCCTGCTACTGTAGATGATTGAAAGATGTCTGAATGAATCAGGCGAGTACCCTATCTAAATGTAATGTAAAACAAAAGTTGCATTAAATGCCAGCTCTGTGAAATTTCAGTCCAAACGTGCATTTTTTTTTTCTTCTCCCTGGTATGCTCGGCGACAAAAATGTCAGTTCCAACTAGAAGGAATGACACTGGCGAATAGGTACAAGATCCACGTACACCTGCAGTAGAGTTTATAAAAGGCAGTAACTGAAAAATCATAGCAGTCATTCCATTAATCTTGCAAAATATATATGCAGGCTTTTTCCATAAATAAAATGAATTTCTCCCAACAGTTTTTTTTTTTTCTAATATTTTGATGGCAGGTGACCATCCTATCATCCCCATGGTTTGTAAACTGTTCTAAAGGCAACTCATTCAGACCAGTGCCAGGTTTCTTTTTGATATTTTTAATATGAAACTATCACCATCAGAACTTGCAATGCAAAACCACAATTTTTGCACCAAGTCAAATAACCATGATAACAGTGACGAGTTGGGATGCAAGTGCAGCAAAATTTGTGCATGTATATATTTTCCAGAATTTTTAATGGTGAACATAGCTGAGAAATTACTGAGACCTATGCAGAAACCAACCTGGTGAAGCAGTGTTGACAGAAAAAATGATCTGCTGCTTGAAGATTGTGTACCTGGGCCATCAAAGACATCTGCAAGCACTCATGATGGCCACCCCTTTTCTTTATAAGCAAAATCAGCAGTGGTTGTAGGTAATAAGAAGTAGTCTGATTTTTCATTGCATGAAAGAGCAAACACAGTGCACACTAGTCAACCTCAGCTTGCCAATAAAACAGGCAGAAAAAATTGAACTACTATAGGACCAGACCATATGTTGGATGCAGAAACCATAAAAATTGCCACTGCAAGCAGCAATTTCTAAATCAAGTCACTTTTCATGCAGCAGGAGCATATGTGCACCCTTTGTCAAAAGTTTAGAAACCAGGCGGTCTACTTCTGGGCCATGCATACTATGTGGCTCGTAATGCATTCCCAGGTTTCTAAATATGCTGAAGGCAAGAATCTTTTTCGTCCTACCCTCTTGAATGGCTAAGCCTTCCATGATTGTTAAAGAAGTCATAATAGGTGGTGAAGGGTGGCTGTTCGTGGCCCTACGGGGCTGGGACGGTTGGTCGACGACGCTTGCGGCGGGAGCTAGCCTGCCACAGATTTCTTCTCTCTTGTAGGCAGTCACTGCACCCCTTTTTCTTTCCTGCTCTATTTTCTCTTCTGTCCACACGATCCTTTTTCCTACAGTCGCAGCAACAAGAATAATATATGACTTAAAAAATGTAGAGGGCCTCTTAGGTGTCTCTTAAGAGGAGAATGGCGAAAGCCTACCCTCCTTCTCCTATCATTTGCCTCTCATTGTTTGTTTGCTTGTTATCAGCGTTCGTTGCAGTTACAGGAAAGGAAAGGTGCAGTATTTGTCGCACTTTCTCCGACAAGTGTGCATTTACATGGCACACCATCGCTCCTGTTTCCTACGGGGCTGGGACGGTTGGTCGACGACAGGAGCTAGCCTGCCACAGATTTTTGATCTTTTGTAGGCAGTCACTGCACCCCCCACTGCTTCGGTGGTGGACAACGGCTGTTGCGACGAGAGTCTCTCTTCTTTTTCTTTCCTTCTCTGTTTTCTCTTCTGTCCACACAATCCTTTTTCCTACAGTCTCAACAAGAAAGAAGTCATAATATACGACTTAAGGGTCTCTCAGGTGTCTCTTAAGAGGAGAATGACGAAAGCCTACCCTGCCTCTCCTATCATTTGCCTCTCATAGTTTGTTTGCTTTTTATCGGCATTCGTTGCAGTGCTACATATAATTGTTTACAGGAAAGGCAAGGCGCAGTATCTGTCGCACATTCTCTCTCAAGTGTGCACTTGCATGGTACATGTGGAGTTCCTGTCGCGTGGAGTGGCGCACATTCAAGTGTGGCACTGCAGATGGCAAAAACGCTAGCCAAGATGAGAATTCGTTAGTCGCTTCAAATTTAATGGCTGGTGACATCACTTCTCTGTCAACCAATCAGGTGCACCGCATAGCATGAAAGGCTTTCACCTTAAAAGCAAAGCCTCTGGTCTCGTGTAAACTTTTGACAAAGGCTGTACTTAACTGTTTACAACTGAATAGTAGTGGCACAGGCGCAAATAGCTCTCTTCACCAAGCAGCAAACTGGCAGCACAAAGTGCCTGGTGCATTATCTAGTGTGCTAATGATGATTTACAGCACCCAAGGAGGCCACCAGAAGCTGGCATGAATTGTAGCTTCCTTCACCATGACAAAACCATGACAACTGCCACGTTCATAGCAAGCAGGGCAAAGGCATTAATTTTCAGAGAATACGAGCACAGTACCACATAGCTGCTGTAACATGGACTCCAAATATAGCGGGCTGTCGGCAGCAAACAGGGGAAAATTCTCTACTGCGCACAACTGATTGTAGAGTGGTCTGCAACAAAATCAGGGATAGGCACTTAGTTTAAATGTTGGCAACAAGGTTGGCTGAAGTAGAACATTGAAATATCTCCAGAAAAGCAATGCACTAACAATATGAAATTCATTTAGCCGAGTGCAGTTTTCATCTTTCCTTATGCTTGGAACACGGCTACCCAGTTTATATTACGCATAGACTGAACATGCATGCACAGCCACAGCAGGCCCATGAAGCAGTAAAATAAGCTGGCACCCTAATGAGAACACAGCTTTTCAGTTTTGCCAGCAATGTTCATAGAATCCAACGTTCACACATAAAAAAAAAAAAAAGAAAAAAAAAAAAGCTGCAAGCCGTTTACACTTCATTGAATGTACACGCACGCACTGAAGTCAGGCAGAAGCTATAAAAAGTTTCTTCTGCTTGCCTTCTTGGCAAAGTAACAAAAACACCCGACAACGTACGCAGGGCACAAATAAATGTAGAATCAGTACTGAATAGCCAATGACACACTCATGGACATTGCTAAAATATCTACACTGGAAAATCCAAGCTGACACTATCAAGAATTGCAGTAATGAAATATTCATACTTGTCTATAGCAGCTGGCAACAAATATGGTTGCTTCCGGCATTGTTGTTGCTCCTTGAATAAAGCATGTACATCATCAGGGTTAAACCACTTGAGGTAGGGGCAGAGCTAAGGGTAAAATGCTCCAGGGCTCAATAAAAACACGCTTGAACCATGGAACAGACCTTTCACATGCTTTTGCCAAAAGGCAACAACGACACACACAAATATCTCTGCCCTTAATTCCATGCTTCGGCTGGCTAAGCCACTGGTTAACACTTTTCACAGTGTGAAAATCATTATTCATGTCTACATTCAGCAAGCACAGTGTACAGAACAATCAACTGCCGTGTAAGATCCAGCCCAACATACACAGTACAATGTCACATGCATACTTGTTGAAAAGCTTGCAACAACCAACACCATCAAGTTACTAGCCTCCAATGAGAAAACACTGGGGTGAGCAAAGAAATGATAAAACAGTATGTCAAATCACACTGTCCCAAAAGGAAATTGTGGCTGCAGTCTTGCATACCATGGAGGATACTACATGTGTGCATACCCTGTCCACACAAATAACCTTCCTTGCTCACACTGGTATATTCAATCGGAGTACCTGCTGCAGATATGGCGATCACAGCCACAAACTTCTAAGGACATTGGAGCAGCTTAATCCACACAGCCATGCACCCCATGTATATGAAAAAAAAGTACATTCACTCACACTGGCCACCTGTAAAAATACAAATTCTACTGCAATTTCATACAATTGCTGGCGTGGGCATTTATACATTACTGCTTGCCTCACTGCCAAAGGCACACAACTTGTTCATCCCAAACCCACAATTACACTTTGGAGTGACAAACGTGCAGCAAAGGCAGCAACGGCAGCACTGCTTCACTAAGAATTCCCTCCCCATCACAAGTAGTCTTGGAAAAGGGGAGAGCACGCACACTATCAGCCTTCGAGAAAAAGTGGGGAGGAAAGCAGCAAGGGTAGTTTAACTGCTTTAATGTTTCCCCACGTTGTAAGCCACCGTACAGCCGATCCAGATCCGCGACAGGCTGGCAAGCAGTTGACCAAGTGTGCACTGGAAAGGCTGGTGGCACTATGTGCATAGCGACAACCTGTGTCTGAACCGCCAAGCATTTACAGGTCATCCAGGTCAAAATCATCCACAAGGTCATTAACCTCAAGGCTCTGGAAATCCACGCGGTAGCGCAGGATGCCCCCAATGCCACCAAAGCCCTTGACAAACTGGGACCCCTCCTGTGACTTGTCTGTGATGATCTCTAATGTGGCACCTGCGAAAGAAGGAAGCATCAGCAGAGGCTGCCTCAACTCTTTCGTTACCATGCCTATTCAATACGATCATCGGTGATTGATGCTTTAAATCACACATTTCGACATGTTGGAATCATTTCTTGTGCACCCAGTGGTTAGTTTAGGCACTGAACTTGTAGAACCAGCTTAAATTTTTCCACTTTGGCGATGTTCAGATTTTTGATGGACTTTTTTGCGAAAAGGAGTGTGGCGACTGCGCTTGAAAAAACAATCTAACCTGCCATGTGTGGTAATGCAGCATTAGTATCAATTCTTGTCAGACTTCCAGAAAGTCAAATATCGAATCATACTGTCGGCTTTGTTATCTGACGCCGCATGTTCACCATGTATACCCGGTAGAGGTGTGCACGGGCCGAAATTTTGAGCCAGAGCCCGGCCAGACTGTGAAAGTGCCTGAACACTGGCAGACTCAGCGATTAAATTTAAAGCCCGGGCCTGGCCTGTCAAGCTATAATTGCAGTTTAAGCGATGATACAGAAGTGAATAGTTTCTGGATGATAACTTTATCTAAGATCTTGAAATCACGAGTTTTCAAGTCTGAAATAAATTTGGTGAATATATAGAGGCACAGCACATACGTAGAATTAACATATTGTGCAAAAACAAGTTATGCATTGAACTGAGGCATTTGCAGCGTTCCTGGATAATGAACCCGGTAGCGCTGAAGTGTCGGTGCTGTAACTTGTAGCTGAAATAATTAAAAGGTTCTTTGATAAGAAAGCAAGGTTTTGGTAGGCAACTTGTTAGCTTGTCCAAAAGTGCTCTAGCTCAAAACCTAAACGAGGGGTTGACTTTGCTGCCAAATACTTGGTGAGCTTGACTGGCTCACCATGTGCCTTTCAAGTGAACCTTTCGCAACAAGAGGAACACGAAGAAGCTTTGAGCTATGTTCCGCGTCAAGCGAGACCATGTTGAGGCAGGAGTGTCACAACAGAGACATTTGATAGGCAACAGTGTATAGTGCGAATCTTGAAATGGACACCTAAACATCAGTGCCAGTATTGCCCAAGTGGAGATGTGAAACTCGAAACTAGCCTACGAGTGGCCCCTCTGCTCAGTCGCTGACAGCTGCCAAAGATCCATTCGTGGTGAGGAGGCAAGGAAGAAAGGTGAGTTGGAAGGTCTCGTGGGGTGAGGGGGCCGCAAAATGCTGTGTATCTTAGAGGCTTATAGCACTATGGCCACTTTTGCAAAAGTTGCATGTGTTTGTGACTGGGGTGCTTTCGGGCCGGCCCGAGCACAGCTCTAATACCCGGCCTTTACAGCCAGTCTGCTGCAGTTTTGGCTTAGTGCCTCACGAAAACCAGGAACAGCTTCACTGCTTGCATGAGAAATGAAGCTGTTTTCACCTGTAGGTTTTTGTATGTAGCTCAAGAACAGCGCTTTTGATTTTTTACACTGTTCCTGGGTCACTGATCTTCAAAATATATATTCTAAACTTCCTGTGTTAATAGGCGTCTGCAGATATCGTGCTTTTTCTATCTTGTTTTTTATCAACTTGCCACAAGAATTGCAATTTTTTTTCTAATAAATTTGTAGCTTTGTAAATTGTTTTTGGGAGAGCATTCCATTATGTGCAATTTTGTATGCTGCAATGCGTGCTGCAGTACTATTTGTACTGGCAAAAGATATCTTCAGAGTCCTATGAAAAACAGCAATTTTCTCACGGTAACGACAGAGGGGGGATTAATACTGCAAATCACTCACCAAAGTTCTTGTAGTTGTTTGCAAGCCATTCTAACAGTGCCATAGACTCCACAAGCTCCAACTCCACACCCGTCTCTCGGTCCAGAAAGTGGCTCTTGTCTTTCTCTTGTTCAGGAGTCAGGTGCAGAATCTTCTCTTCATCACTTGTGTGATTCTTCAGTACATAGCGCACAATGTCAAGATTTTCCCATGCAATCAAGATTTCAACAGAGCCCATCTCAAGGGCTTTCAGCGTGTCCTCGACACCAAAGCAGTATTTCCCTGTGTCTTGAGAGATTTCGTCAAAGTAGCGGCCAATAAGTTTTTTCTCTTGTATGAACTTCACATTGGACAGCACCTCGGCAGACAATTCTATGGCCTGATTGAATCCATTTTCACCACCATATGATACGTCCACCAGCTTGAGCACTTTAACTTGCAGCCTAGGGTCAAACATGTCTGATTGACTAAGTTCTGTCTTGAAGTCAGCTGAACCAGCCAAAATGAGTCCTGCAATGTTTGGACGATCGTTGCTAATGTAAAGTGTTGTTGCAACTTCAGCTACTTTGCGCACGTAGTTATGTCTCTTCTCCATACGTAGCCGAGCAAATCGCAATGCAGATTGACCTCCACGTCCGTGCTTCTTGGGTAAATCTACCGTGAACTTGTGCAGCACCTCGCGCGTGTTGCCTTGGAGAGTACCGAAGAGGGCTCCATTGCCATCCATCACAATGAAGCCAAATTTGTTGTCGTCCGCAAGCAGTGCAGACAGAGCCTCGGTGTGAAACTTATTGTCGCACAGGTACAGTGACGTGTTGATTGGCTTGAACGGTTCGAAGTCAATGTTCACCTTCTTCTCTTTGCCTTCTTCCGTTACGATCGTACCACAGTAGATGACCAATCCATTCGGCGGCACTGCAGTGGGAGGAAACCATCAGTAACTGGCCACTGAGTACGACAGTGCTCACCTTTCGTGTACAGTTTAAGTCGGTGCTGGACAGACGTGATAGCACCGAGAACTGACAGCCGGTTCACCCGGCTCTTGATGTTGGACGCCGTTCCGAACTCATCCGCCAACATTTTCGACACCCGGGAGATCTGGTCCTTCGGTGGAATGATCAAGGAGATCATACTCGTGCCGTTGCTGGATAGAAATTATGAACCATCAGAGTAACGAGGGTCTGAATACCGGTACGAAACTCGCTGTAGGCCTAAGCCTTTAACCCTAACATATGCCAAACCATGCCAAACTGCTTGCAAAACGTCACTCACCCCCGTGCGGCTTCCAGGCTCTTGATGAGTTTCTTGATCTTCCAGATTTCTACATTCCTATCGGCATTTGACTCCTCTAAGTTGTACCCAGTAGAAGCCATCTTGAAATTAAATTAAAACGTAAATACTTGACGTGGCCGGCTCACAATGATGGGATCCAACGCTCGTAGGCCTAATGTCGGCCCCAAGCGCTGAGCGTTGTGGTCGTCAGGAACGTTTTGAACAGTAACAGCGGCCTGGCAATGAAAAAGTATGCGCGCCGTAAAAGTCCCAATGTTCTGCGATGAACTACGTCTACAACAGTGATTACATCGACAATGAGCAGTGGTGACTACCCCACTACGAGAGTAGAAGTAGACGACGAAACGTGACTACCACCGCAGCCCCATGTGGAACTCGCGGGTCGACGTCATGCTCCAACCGCCGTTACAGGGTCGGTCATGGTGCCCAGCCAATGATTTACCTACCAAGAATGCACGCTGCTTCTGGCGGCTGTCTTTTGTAACCGTATCTTAACGTCGATAATTTTTTTAATACACTGAATGTAACAAATCCTTTGAAAACTTTTTTTAATATCAAAAATAAGAATTTACATTTCGTGCTGGTGGTGCCGGTTTCAATTGCTTATTGCCTGTCGGAACAGTTGTGTTGTGCGCTATTCGCGCTATTCGGTTGAATAACCTTGCTTTTAGCTTTTTGTTTATTTTATTTATTTTTCATACTTCTTACGTGTTTGTCTTGAGTTCATTTTTCCTGGTTCAGGCGGCGAACTGAGTCAATGAACGACTGAACTTTCCTTCAGTTAGGTAAAATGCAGGCCCGCAACTGCCTTTGCCTCTGCTGTCCTCTGCGTAGTATGAAAAACAGAAAAAAAAAAAAAAAGAAAAGAAAGACTGCAGCAAAGCACGTACAAGGCACGTATGCTCTTTCCTTCATACCGTGGATAGGATGGAGAAGAGCAGAAACATTAATGAACAGAAATAGGAATCGTTTTTTGTCATATTTTTTTTTGGCTTGGACCGTGGCTTGGACCGTGGCTGTTAATGACTGCGACATTGCAACTAGCGTGGAAAAACACAAAGGACAGCGACAAAAGGCAAAAGGTACCAACAGTACCAACGGGACAGCACCGTGGCCGCCGTGGCTTTGACAAATTCATCCGTGGCCAACGTTCTCTAAACAAACCTCGACGAAATGTTGTGAGAGTTTCATAATAGCCCAGAAGTGCCTAAAATTATTGAGAAACTGAATTTGGATTAGAAAACATTTATTGAAAAAGTGAAGAACACGCAAATGAGTTATCGTTTATCGTGGCCGCCGATAATCGTTGCAGCTACTAAATCCAAAGCAGGCCCAAGACTAGCCAAACCAAATGCACGTGCAGATGTGCAGGAAATTTTTTTTTTTTTTCTTCTATGCAAATATATACGCAACGAGTTTTCTTACCGTGCTTCCTTTTCACATCTGTTGCGTTATGGGCACCAATTGTGCATCAGTATTGGTGCTTTTTTGTGGGCTACCAGCGAGCGGGAAAACAACGCTTGTGCGAAACATTCGCGCAGCGTTAGAAAATCGTTCAACATCAGCGCGCGGTCTGTCGTGGCGCCCGTGTGTCATCTGCTATGATGAGCTTGTGAGCATGGATGTACAAGCTGAAATGGTAAGCTGCGAGGTTGTGCGGTACACTGCAATTCGTACTGTGTATGACGCGGCGGCCGCGCTGTTCTGATCTGGGGCTCATTCCTCAACCTGGTTCAAGTAACGTTGTTTTCCACATCGTTGAAAACGCGGTAAACGCTCGACCGCTGTTTCTTCTTTTTAAAGCACGCATGAACCCTCATGCAAACCAGCTCCTCCGCGTTAACTGTTTCAAACGGTCCCTGTTAGCCGCTCCCCTTGCGGACCCTCGTTCGCGTACATGCACATTGTAATTCGCCTATAATTCCGTAGTTCATGCCTCTGTTATCTCGCAGTCGTAAGCTGTATGATGTGAAAGGCCGCCCAGATATAAATCCTCGCTTAAACGAAGTGGTGCAAACGTGCGTGCATGGCCTAGGGCAGAGGTTCTCAAACTCTATTGCCTAAAGGAATCCCAACAGCTGTGAATATCTGCCACACAAATTAACGCATGCAGTCGTTAAGCTACCACATTGTGTGGAAGACCACACGCCACAAATGTAAAGACCCATTTTAACTAGAGCCGTAATGAATTAGTCTGCATGGCCTTAATGCCATGCAGGCACATTCATAACGGCTCTGGTTAGTGCATTCAAGCAGGTGAAACGGATGTGTATGCAATCGGCCTCAAAGACTCATTTTTAAGCTTCACAAGTCAACCTTACCTGTCAAAATGTGGCTTCGTGATAAGATTTTTGCCTGCATTGGAAGGTTCTAAGGTTCCATGTGAGCTTTTTGTGCCCATGGGACTGTTTAGCCTGCGGAAGATCTGCATGAGATCACGATGCAGAGCCACCATGTTCATTGAAGTCTGTTCAGAGAAGAGTGTGCTATGGTGCGGGGACAGGACCGACCTCCTGCCTGGCTGCTTTTACTCGAGGCATGTATATGTCTCCCGTAATTTTGAAGTGTGGCAATGTGAGTGTTGGATTCTGGTGTGACTATGTACGACGAGTTGCAGGATGCAACCTGGTTAAATCGGCCTTGAAGTCTACAGAAAAAAAAAATGTGCCTGCATGGCTTAGACATAGTATGTCTGATACTGGATCTAATGATCCTGGGTTTAGTTCACATCACATCCTCCATGAAATTTCTTCCCAGTACAATTCATTTACTTTTTAAAAAGTTCTGCCACACCACATGTGATGTCAAACATTTTCGAGCAATCTCTCCTAGGGGTAGACTTTTAAAGTAGAAGTTTGGTATACTGTGCAGTGCCATGGACCCGCTAAAGCAGACGCGGAGCGTCTGCTTTAGCGGCGGCGGATGGCTTTTGCCTTGTTTCGCACTGTCGCTCGCGGGTTTCGTGGTGAGTCCCGCCCCGAAATGGAAGAACACAGAAGGTTGATGCTGCAGCGGCATTTTGTCAACGTACTACACACGTGAACGGAGTCTTTATATATATATATATATAAAAAGCACTGTCGCTCACCAAACGTTCGACAAGCATATGACATACATTGCGGCATGGTATACCTACTTTTGTCCATTTTAATCCGAATTTTTCTCAAGCCTGTACAAGAATAGGTGTAAAAAAAAAACTGAATGAGCAGTGATCGCATCGAAACTTCTTCAAGGCTAACATGACAGCAATTCGTCTGCAAGAGCAAAACCGTCTTTCAGCGCTAGATGCGAAACCATCCATGTAGCACCGAAGATGATAATAATTTCATGAAAATGTGATGTAAATTGAAAATGCTTGCATGATATGAAGTATTAGTATAACAGTGAAAGTAAACGTTGTAGGGTTGAGTTTTAAATGCTACTATAATTCAGATATTAGCAAATGTGTTGTAGTATAAACATTATTTTAATTTTGCAAATAAACTTTGTTTTAATGCAATTTTTACATGATATTAAGCTTATTATGAAAACAATAAAAAAATGTTTTGATATTCATGACACCACTTGTGCTGGAAGTGGCAAAAAGAGGCCAAATAATGACGCAGGTTATACTCGATGCAGTGGCTTACAAATGAGTTCACCTGCTATATCGGAAGTATGCAAGAAACCTAAAGCTTTAAAGAATTGGACACTCTCACTGAAGACACATTTCAAGCCATGTAGCGACCCCATTGAGGCTCTCTTCGGAAAAGTAAGGCTAATGTGCGAAAGGGAACGACATGCTAAATGCGAGGGCCGTAACAGCTAGCGGCACTTGACTACATTGTCAAGACGGACGTTTCATCTGAGAGCAAAATCAAGGCACCTTGCGTCGATGCCAAATAAAATAATTTGCCAAAAATTAAAATGCCAAATAACCGAGGAACTGAAGGAAGTGATGGCATGACCCACTGTCACATATTCTGGTTTACCTTACGTCGCTGGATATATTGTTCAGTTAATCAACTTCGGCTGCGACGCTTGCGCTATTCTTCTTGAAACTAGAGAAAGAAGCAGCCCCATGTACACTCTTCTATGAGGACATTATTCTAGGGGACTGCATTATCCGAAACCAGAGCTTGTTGCCCTATTGGACGAATGTTTTTTTTTTTTGAAAAAGCTGCCATGCACCTACTACACTCAAATGTTCTCGAAGTACTTAAGATCCTGATTCAATCAGCACTTGAGAATTCATCACTGAGTTGCCCGGAAGGAATTGACAATAGCCATGTTATAAGGTCCACTTCTAAGTTTGAAAAATTTCTCAGAATCCTTCTTGTCAATTAATTATGCCAAGAAAGTGACAGACAGGAACGAGAGACCAACTCCTTATGTGCACAAACCGTGCAGGAAGATTTTGAGACTGTGAATTTTCTAGCCGCAGGTCGCATTTTGATAAATTGATGAATATGTAGAACAATGTGTAACTTTGAAGGGCCATTCTTTTTTTTTAGTATTTGCCGCTCTTTTCAATTATGCATAACTGTTTATGCACACTTCCTTGATTAAAAGTTGTTGTTTATCTATGTATTAGATAAATTACTACATTTGTCATGCATGTGCGTCAGTCGCGAGACTACATATACATCTTCGGTCTTTCAATTAACTGACTGATATGTTTTGAACGAAGCTAGAATGGCCCACTTCACTAGACAACTGAAATTTTAACTGTATGCGTAAAATTTTGTTCCTTACTCTGAATCTGAGACGCGCCATGAATTTTCGCCGGTCCTCTTTTGCTCTAAACCAAAACAGAAGTGGTTGACAGAATCTCCAGCCAACAGTTTGCCATGCACTTGCGTCAGGTCATCCTACACCTGCTTACTGCTTTCAAAATCACACTGCATAGCATGGTACATTTATTTTGGTACAAAATTTAGGGGCAAAAAGTGTTGAAGTAGGAGTACCCGAAGCTTCATTCGACCATGTGCGGCCGCCCTGACGAAGACGCTCGCAGATTATTCACTATTTTATTCCTCATACAAGATAAATCTTAGACACTGTATACGGCGTCTTTGTATGAACCATAAGGGGTGAAATGTCGGGACCTGCGGGTTGCAACAGATGCGGGCGGAGCGAAGAGCGAGCGCACGTTTCCCTTGCGCGTGAACGGCGGTAGCAGAGGCGCAGCAGTGGGGTCGTGGCGACCCCACCGAGGTGCGGCGGGAGGTGGAAACAGACCCCATTAGAGAGGCCGTAAGAGATGAGAAGCGCGTTCTCCCTCGAGACCGGCCATCACCCAGCAAGCCCCAGTGACTCCATTGGGGAGGTTTGCGCACAGGGATGTGTCGTCCAGATCTTTTGTGAGCAGTCGTCAGCAGCACTTTTTAAAAATATTAGTAAATTATTGGCTGCATGCAAAGCTTTTAATATTGACTCAAATACTCACAAAGACTGCCTCTATGGATTTCTTGCATTAGAATATTACTGGTATTTCAAGGCCCTTTAAGGTCCAAAATGGGTATAACATTCTTGTGGGTTAACGCATGAGTAAACTGAAGTCCTTATCTATGCTGCTTAAAATCATTTAACACTTCATTAAATATATCCTTTTTGGGGAATTTTTTAAAATCTTTTGAAATAGTACTTTGGGGGGGGGGGGGGAGGTCACTTTTATTGTTTTTAATGGCGAGCCATTTTTACAACGGAATGGCGTTTGTATTGGGTCTTGTGTTGCTCCAGTTGTTCGTGATATGTTTTTAGCTTGTGTTTTTGACTGGTCCTTAGACCCTGTGTGCAAAAAGTAAAAAAATTTTTCAGGTACGTTTTACTGGTTTTGCAATGAACATATTCCTCTTTATTCTGCATTGCTATAAATGAAAATGCCCTTATTGATCTGTTTTGTAGTTTGAGATTTTCAAAACAAGCAGATGTTTTAAACAAGGTATAGATTGTAATGAAATATACAGCAAAACATAATTTTAATCTCATGTTTGGTGCATGGTGGCCTCAGTTGCTTATGTGCCATAAAACCCAATACAACACAATTTTCGACTAGTCAGATTTTCTTGACACGCTGGTCCAGGGATCGATTAACGAGAGCCTCAACACTGGCATGTTAGAAATGTTAGGATAAACGCGATGTTACTCTTGTGGTGCACATAGACATGATGTACTTCAGGACACGCACAAAAAAGAAAATTTGAATGTAGAATATTGTACTCACCATGATAAAACTCAAAGCTGTGTTTGAAATAAACAAAAAATGAAGAAAATAAAAACTAAAAATTCCAAGCCCTAGCCATGAATGATGAAAAAGGATTAAACTAAAGTGGCACTAGCATTGCTAGAACAACGGTGCCATGTGGAATGTTAGGATAAACGCGATGTTACTCTTGTGGTGCACATAGACATGATGTACTTCAGGACACGCACAAAAAAGAAAATTTGAATGTAAAATATTGTACTCACCATGATAAAACTCAAAGCTGTGTTTGAAATAAACAAAAAATGAAGAAAATAAAAACTAAAAATTCCAAGCCCTAGCCATGAATGATGAAAAAGGATTAAACTAAAGTGGCACTAGCATTGCTAGAACAACGGTCCCATGTGGACCAAACTGCACCAAATTCCCGTCGGGGTGGCGCAGTGATTAGGGCACTCGACTACTGTTCCCAAGGACCCGGGATCGAATCCCGGCCTCGGCGGCCGCTTTTCGATGGAGGCGAAAAGCAAGGCGCCTATGTGCTGTGCGATGTCAGTGCACGTTAAACAACACCAGGTGGTTGAAATTTTCGGAGTTCTCCACTACGGCGTCTCTCGTAGCCTGAGTCGCTTTGGGACGTTAGACCCCTCAAACAAACAAATGAACAAACTGCGCCAAATAGAAAATCCTGCTACAGTCTGCTCCAAAATTGAGTTTTCGGTCACTTTTACGCCACTCCTATGTCAAGGTAATTTAAAAACTTTGGTGAGAGTAAAGCTAAAGCCGGCACTTTTAAATGCCAGCTGCGCACTTCTGCCATGACTGTGTCATGAAAAGTAGGGGTATAAGAATACTATTCGAAATTTTTTGCAGTCATTTTGCAATTTTTGTGAACAGAATCTGTGTTTCTATCTAGTTGTATGTGTACTTCATCTTTACGTTAGAGGTGCTGAGCGAATATCTTGTTGTTGTTTCCCAGAACTCGAGGTGAAAAATTGTGCTGGTACTAAGCAGCACTCACTGGCTTGGCATGAACAATTGCCAGCATGCATCAAAAGTGCGCTCGTGATAACGGTTGTACGCTTTGCGCGAAATATATTCTTTGATGGCCATTTCAAGAGCTGCCATGGACGCTCTAACCTCATGGATTGGAAAACAGAAGTGCAGCACCCCATGGTTTATCATTGCTTCGTGCCGTGTTGGCCATGAACAGAGTGAATGTGCTAACAAAGAATGTGAACAGGCATCTTCTCCTTCTGGTTCTAATGACATGCAGTACACGCAGGAACAGCTTATAGCTGAGTGCATCATGCCACACGAGCTCTCCTAGTGGTTTATTTTGGCGACCGTTTTCACCCTGCGCAGTTTTCATTTCTTGGCAAATTCTGTTAGTCTGCATTGAATAAGAAAAGGTAGAGGTCTGACATAAAAGCCTCAGAGCAGGGTTGTGCAGGTGTATTCTGTACAGTGGAGCCCGCGCACTCTCACGGTGTAGTTACTGACTGCCAACGCTGGGGATCAGATTATTGAAGTGTTTTTGATGTGCTGAGAAGAAAGTTTTGCTGCCGAAATCGTTCTACTGTTGATTGTCCAAATGTGACACATTTGCAAATCCATCAGTGGGCAAAGTACACTAGCAGCAAAATATGCTACAGTTTGCAAGAAAGCAGCGTTTCGAACGCTACATAGGTTGGTAGAGTTGCTTATGAGTCAACTCACTCAGGCTCACTTAAGCTCACTTTTAAATCATGATTGAGTCATGAGTGAGTCTGTACTTGTATTCACATCATTATTCCAATCACAAGCCCGGGCTCAGGCTCGGATCACGATCAGTGTTTTCATGGCGGCAGTGTGCATTTTTTTCTCATTACAGCAGAATGGAGGAAAGCTTTTAATCCACGACCGAGAATGCTTGCAGGCTCATAACCTTGGCCATGTCTCTCGGTAACTAAGGAAAATTCTGTCGAACGTCTTCCTGTGTGTACTACTCCCTGGAGTATTTTATGCCTAAAGATATTTGCCTTGGTCGGTGCCACTTTGGCTAAAGAAATTGCTCAGACCAGTGAGCCCATGAGCGCCTTGAACCAAAATGAGCTAGTGAGCCCTGATGTGTCATGAGCGAATGAGCCCAAATGAGTTGTGAAACCAGGTGAGTCTTGAGTCGGAATGAGTTAGTGAGCTCAGGTGAGTTGTCAGCTGTGTGTTGCAGCGAGTGGTAGACTCCAGATGGGTCGTGAATCAGTGTGATTTTGCACGAGTTGTGACTATAAATGAATTTGAGTTCACTAGTTTATGGATCTCTAGCATGTGTGAGTCTGAGTGCGAGTGAGCCCGCAGTTTGAATAAACAAAAGTAAGTGAGCACTCATGATTTTGTCAAAGTATGAGCATTTGGGTGGAATCATTGTGAGGGAATGTATAAGAAATGGGATCGTTCGCATCACAGCTTCTGCTTCTCGTTCATTTCGCAAGCTCTCTTTGTTGAATTTCACCAGTGATGCACCACTTCGTGCCCCTTCATAAAACTTGTTGCTGGCTCATTACACATATTCTATGAAAGCAAGTTAGTGCAAGCCAGGACGGACAAAAGAGAGGTAAGTAGTGCATTGTCCTTTCTGTCTCTCTTGTGTCTATCCTGGTTTGCGCCAACCTGATTTCATAGGCTGTGTCCTTCTGTAATGGCTAAAGAAAGATGAGAAATGCTACTTGGGGGCTTTGGTCTCAGAAGTATTCTTACATTTTGTGATTGTTTTTTCATATATTTATTTTTCACCTTGAAGATTTTAATAGTACTAGTATAAGAATGAAACTTGAATGTAGGATTTGTTTTTTGTTTTAATAGTGATCATAGCAAAACTGTGAACTCGGTAGCTCCAATAGCAAAAATATAGCTGCTGCTCCCCTTTTTAGGTGCTTAAAAGGCAAAATTTTTCTTTGAAATGTAATCTTCCCTTCTACAGAACCTGAAATTTCTGCTACATATAGCATTTTCTTCTATGGAAGCTGTTAGAAGAAGCTTGTTATCAATTTCACTACCGCATTGGGAACTGTGTCTAGTTGTGGTACATTTATTACTTTTATCTTGCACTTGATACATGTGATGTTGCAAACAGCATTAAATAGTTTGATGTGTTGCCAGCGTGTCATTAAAAAATTAGGGGGACTCTCGAGCTTCTCAAGCTACCGAGCAGGTGCGGTAGCGCCTTTAACACAGCCTTTTCATTCTGCGCATTTTATTATTTTTTTCTTGTAAATTGGTTTTTGGGGTAAGGAAGGTGCAGTATCTGTCTCCCTTCTTGGTAGGCACCCATACTTACAATTACTGGCATACAATCGAAAGTATGTACCGTCTGTTGCAGAAGTTTGCAGCCCAACGTGCCGGGCGGAGGAGCAGTATCACTCCCGAGAGGCAGCGCTGCGTCCGCCGGCACGGCCTGGTGATGCAGTTATAAAGAGTGAGGAGGCTTGTTCTCTTCCCTTCATCCCGCGGTTGATATCGCACATTTTTGCTCTCAGCCGCGTGATGAGGGGAAGAGAACAAGCCTCCTCACTCTTTATAGCTGCGTCACCAGGCCGCGCTGGCGGGCGCAGCGCAGCCTCTCAGGAGCGATACTGCTCCTCCGCCCAGCGCGTTGGGCTGCAAACTTCTGCAACAGACGGTACATATGCCGTCGGTTAGAATCCGTCACAAAATAGCCTCCAAGTTGACTAGCAGATGAGTGCTAAATGAGAAGTGAAATGGTAGGTCACCATCCTGAATGCAGTGCAAAGATTAATTGCACCACAATTTTTAATCGAAGTCACGTGTGTCTAACTGAGTTAGATTCTGTGGCCTGCAAGACTTCTGTTATTTCTTTGCTTCCTGCTGATTTTTGCTTTACAACCATGACAACGCTGACGCCAGCTTTTCTGCAACATGGAGCCCATTCGCTATCGCGTAAAAATGTATTTTTAACCATTGGAGGGATGACTGCTGACATGTTGTGTGAATTTTTACCTCAATATCTAGCACGATGGCACTTTTATTTCCTTTCTTGTACCCACGGAGCATCATTGCTGAAAAGTTAATTGAGCTGATTAAATTGCAACTCTATTGCTATTGTATTCATTGATGCAGGCCTCCAGCAAAGGCCTTACCAAAGAATGCCGCCAACATTTGCTTGAAGCTGCGGATTGCTACATTGGACAGCTCTGTGGGGACAACTTTGAGCCAAGCCATGTGTATGAGGACCCTGTGAATGAAATGCTTGGCCGCTTGTTGGCTGCCACAAAGCAGATCCAATCCAATGAGAAGGCTTTGATAATGGTCGACGACAATCTCTACTATCGAAGCATGCGTGCGGCATGGTTTAAGCTGGCCCGCAATTGTGAGTTCGCAGATATCTTTTGTCAGTGTTACTTTTGACTGTCGTATTTTGGTTTAATCTGACACTGCAGATCTAGCCTCTGCTGTTGATAGTTACATTTAAGGGGGGATGCAGAGCTAAAAGGTCAGCTTTTAAACTGTTGGACCAATTTTGATAAAATTTTCAGAGATGGCTTATCGTCCTCTTATTAGAATATATTCTGTGTTTCATCACCTTAGCGCAAACAGAAAAAGTTGTAGCTGTCATAATGAGTTATTAAGTGTGCCAGCTTAGGAAAACTATCATGTCAAAAGTCATGAAGATGTGCTAACCGTTCGTGCTTAGATAACTTCTAGGTAGTGCAGGGTAAGGCCAATTGCAGGTTCTTTATGACATTCTTATACAAATCTGAGCACTTTAAAAACAATTTTTATTTTTTTGGTTTTCAGTGCATGTCACTTATGTGATATTTTTCTCTTATGGAATAATTAAGCATCTAAAAGGTACCTTGTCATGTTCTCAACAAAATTTTAGTTAAGAAACCACCTTGAAAGCAGCAGGTGGAAGAGTTCGGGAATGGTTGTCTTCTTGCAGAAAATACAAACTGAGAAAAATGAGTTCAAAGATGTTATAACACGCTATTCAAGTTTAAGGCCTAAATTAATATATCAAAGTGGCTTGGTGCATACATTGGGCTGTCTTTTTCAACATGATGCTGCTCTGTAACAATTGCTTCAGTTTGCTTTTTTTTTTCTCAGATTTACTGCTGTCCAGCACCCTTGTCTGCGCTTGTGAAATTCTTTGCTTGGTTGGTTGCTGGGCGCACATCTTTGCCTAGGCTTCTTATTCTAGCTCCAGCTTGTTGATTACTTAGGTCAGCCAGGCTTCCAGTGATGCGAGAACAGTGTTCAAGGGTTACATGCTTAGTTTTAGTCAAAAAAAGTTTCTATTCCAGTTTACCAGTCAATCCGCTGTTCCCATGGCCCAAAATTTGCCTTTCTGGTTTTCTTTTTAGAGTCTGCTATACTTTCGATAGCAGGTCTTTTTTTGCTAGAGAGTGCGATAAATACGCATTGTAACTTGGGGATACACTCCGTGTTCAGCTTCTTGCCTGCTATGCAGCTACGTCTTGAAATCAGCGTTTATAGGAGTTTTCAGTGGTGAGTGCACCTCATCTCACAAAAAAATTAATTTCAATTTTTCCACTGTACAAATGACAACCAAACTAGGTGAGAAGTTTCTTTAATACATGCTTAGTTAAAAACATTAAAAATTTAAAATCATCTTTTTTGGTGATAGCTATTATTTTAGTCCCGCATCCCTGCTTAAGCTCCTGTAGATCCCAAAGGACGAATATATTAGGTGCTGGTATTTCGTATTGCTTCTTGACTCATATCAGGAATTTCAATAAGTGATGTTTCTTCCTAAGGGTTTTTGGTACAACCATTAAGTTAATATACGAGTTTGCTATAGAAATTATGAGTCTTTGTAGTGCATGATCGTCTTGTGCTGGCAGAATGATCAATCAACTTTTATTTACAAACAGAAATACACATAAAGGTATGCTGGTCGATCTAAGCACGCAGTGCTTGTGAGATGACCAGGCAGCCAGTGTTTATCGCTTTTGCCAGTGTTTTCCGCTCCCATGAATTAATGAGCTTTTACTACGCTAAGTGTCCATCCATTTCACCTAAAGCTTGCAGCTGTGAGCAAAAAATATTAGCGCAAGTGGCAGACTTTAGCAGCGTTACCTCTCCTTTCTTCTTCTTTTTTTTTTTGTGACACCAAGTGGTTCCACATGATGTCCAGATGTATATTTTATGGTCTAGGGGGTCCCACTTAGCAAACCACTCTTATTCCAAATTGTCACAAATGGACATTGGCAAGTCCACCTGCTTTCAATTGGAACCATCTGCGAAAACCACTCTCAAATGGTCCCACTTGCTTCCAAGTGGCATCACTTTACAATGAGGCCATTTGTATTTAAACTTCAGGTTTTCACCTGGGAAGTAACAGAAGATGCAAATCATTCCCCCCGGTCAGAATAAGCAATAAACGGTGTTATAAAGTAGATGTACCCCCTACAAATTTCGCCAGCTGGAAGCAAGACATGCCACGTGTTTTGACCATATTTATGTCTCGATTTGGCAGGCAGTCCTCCTGATAATTTTGTAAATCCACTTTGCTTTGCTTTTGTATAGATTAGTTTCATTGTAATAATAAATTCTACGTGCTCGCCGAGCTTGTGAAATACTAAGTAAAACTACAGTATTATCTCTCATTCATGCATGTTCCATCCAAGATTTCAAGGACGGTAAAAAAAAGTAGTAAAAATGTGTGATCGCAGCTTATGGCAATCAAACCACAAAAAGATGCCATGCATGCAGTATGGGAACAGCTCAGTTGGCAGGTGTGCAAACTGGAACATTGCATGGTGAGGCAATGCTAGTATATTTTGCTCACAGTTGTACCTTCTAAACTTTCATTCAATTTGTGTGCCACACTTAATAGGGTCCTATTTATGTACTATGGGGGCTTCTAGGGGAATAGTGTTTTAATTTGTTCAGTATATTACTTGGGCAGTCTTGTTATATAAAGTCTTAGTTTTAAGCAATTCATTCGCGCAACATCATGGTGGCTCTGTGGCTATGGCACCCACTGAGTCCATGCTGGGGGCACCTAATAATTGATCAGAAGTAAACCTTTTTATATCAGGACTACCCAGATAATGTAGTTTAAATCTGTTCAATACATTATTTGAGCAATGCATTTATAGAAAGCTTTAATTATGATAAATTATTTGGTACCCTGCTACAGTGGCTTGGTGGTTAGGTCGCTCGATTACTGAATCTATGGGATCTGGGTTTGATCCCGGCCACGGTAGCCATGTTTTGGTGAAGGAGAAATGCAAGGTGGCCGTGTGCTGTGCACTGTTATAGTGTGTTAAAGAACCTCAAGTAGCCAGAACTATCTGTAGCCCTCGTTTAAGGCATCCCTTAGAGCATGAGTTGCTTTTAGATGTTTCAAAATAATTGACTGCTAAAATTACTGCTACTTGTGCAAGGTAGCTGGTATCGACGACCTTAGCCTTTTTACAAAACAGTCTTCACCTTGCTTCCATGCTGCACAGTGTGCCTTTTGTACCTAGCCTTGTGTACCTTTTTCCTCTTGCATTGGATTGCAAATAAGTGTAAGGTGAAATATTACTTTCGGTGTACACATTTGGATTTTTTGTTATCTTCTATATTATGTTTGCTCTGTATGCTTGCAGATTCCTTGGGCTTCTGCCAGGTGTTCCTGCAGTGCACAGTGGAAGACGCTATTCGAAGAAATGCCAGTCGTGCCTTTTCTGTTCCTGAATTGACGATAAGGACCATGGCGGAAAAATTTGAGGTGTCTCATGATGAGTTTTGGGAGCAGCTCACGATAATTGTGGATGGGACACCAGGCTGCATGTGAGTACTTTAGTGTTCTCTTCATATGTATAGAGCCTATTAGTTTCACGTAAAGTCTGAATTCCAGCAACCAATCCCAGTGTTTGTTCTCTGCACAAATTACATGAATCTTGGGCTTGACCTTATTATACCCAGAAAGTTTGCCGTTTATCTTTTCCTTAGATATCAGCTGAAGGTATTCTTTGGATACTAAAAAATATTGCGAGCTTGTTCAGGAGATGCTTCTTTAGTAGTAAACCTCTTTTCTCTCTAATCATTCAGGGTTTGGCTGTAATTCAAGCTGACCACAGAAAAAGCCTGTTGTACATTTAAACATACATCATCATTTTAAGGCATTGCTTGTTCGTGCTAAGGTTAGCCTACATGCCAGATCTCAGATGTGGTCATATATATATATATATATATATATATATATATATATATATATATGTCAAACCTCATTATAACGGACCTCAGTGTAACGAAATTCGTGATACAGTAAAATCTCGGTGATACGAATCTGGTTGATACAAATTTCGGGATGATACGAATTTGCGAAATTCCCCAACCAGAGGGCATTGTGGACAATGTTAAAAATTTCGAACACTTTCCCGCGCCACAACAGATGATACTCACATGCAAACTGCGACCGCAACCTTGAGAACTACGTACGTTGACTCCACGATTGCCAGCCGCGCTGTATGTACGCATCACAAGCAATTCGCGGTGACGCGTGGTCCACACCTCGCCGACGTTGCGCTTTCTGTCGGGCTCACGGCGTGTAAAGCTTTCAGCGGCGCGTGGTCCACAATCCGCAGACCTAGCTGGCCGTAGCTGGCAGCGGTGTACCAGGTGCGCACGGACCGAACATCGCTGTATCCGTATCGCGATCCGCGAGCAGTTTGCGGCGCTGTGCGGCCCTCATGCCGCCATCTCCAGTCATGCTGTGCGCGCCGCGAGAAGTACACGGAGGCGGGCGGATCGCACATTGCCGGCATCGCAATCATTTTCCACGCCGCGAAAGGTTTACAGCGGCGCACGGGCTGCACATCATAGACTTCGTGACCGCTAGGCGCGCTGTACGCATCGCGAGCAGTCTGCGGTGCCACGTGGCTGGCATGTCGCCATCTCTTGTGCTGCACGCAACGCGAAAAGTCAGCGGAGGCATGCGTCCCGTGCGTCGCCGATGTCACTATCACCTGTCGCGCTGTGTTTACCGCGAGTGGCGAGCTGTGACTGCGCGACCGTAATAAACTTTCTCGGACGTAAACAGATATGCGCAACTGCCTTTCCCATGCTTCTGCATACTTATTTTCGTTTGTTTTGATGATGCGAATGTTTGGATGATACAAATTTTTTCGCGACCCCGTGAGATTCGTATCACCGAGGTTTTACTGTATAACAAATTTGTTTCCCAATCTCGGCCCCATTGAAAACTATGTAATTTCTCTCAATTTAACGAAGTAGTTTTATGCTGCACTTTCGATTTAACGAAGTCTCGCGCATCGCATGCATGTAACTGCAGCCACCTTGATAACCGGATGAGAACTAGAACTTCAGCCCTGACACACCGCGTTTTACATCTGCCCTTTTACAGGCCAATATTGCGGGCAGTCTGGAATCTGCGAGCGAAACAAAATGATGACAGGGGTGTACCGCCACGCCATTCGTCGTGTGCGTACAAAACCCGCGGTGCAGAAGTTTTAGGACGCGTCATGCGGTGACATCACTGGCCAGTCGGAACAACAAAGCGCTAACCAGAAATACCGTATTTACTCGTGTAATGACCCACTTTTTCTTTTTCAAGAAAAATCGACGTGACTTCGAAGGGGAGCTGATTCTTTCTTTTTTTTTTTATGAGTCGTCCATCCCAACCATAAGAAAGCATACGGTCAGCCACGATCATGACGCCGGCTTTTAGCAATTGCGAGAAACCACTCAGTTGCTGCAGATTTGTCTGGAGAAAAACTCAAATAATCGCCTGCCTTTGGCACGATTTTACGATTTTGCGCAGTTCTGTGAGATGCTTCACTGCGCGAACGCGAGCCTCAAGGTAGAATTGTTTCCGAACGACAAGAGCGTCCGTGGCCTCTCTCACCGTGTGGCGCAGTACTTGTGGCAACTCCTCACGTGTGGTGTCGCCCTCCGAGGATTCGTCGTCCGAGGCAATGAGCACATTTTCGACAATTTCGTTCTCCGTTAATGACCCAGCGATGGCCACACCCGTGTCTATGTTGATATAGTCCTCAAGACGCACTTATTCAGGAAGCGAGTCTTCAAAACGATTGTCACCGGACAGTAATATTGACGCACTGTTCAGTGGTGCGCACTGGTTCGTCTGCACCAGAGTGAGCAAAGCCGCTGTGACGGAAACAGTTGGCGATCACCTGCAGTGGCGTACTGTCTCACTTATAAGCTAATAGTATGTGCACGGTGCTGAGAAGCGACACTTTATACATTTTCATAGCCTCATTGCACAGGAGAATCCTTTTCAGGAGGTGCCTCCTATACTTCGACTTGATGAACTGAATAACCCCCTGGTCCATCGCTGCACGACAGCAGTAGTGTTTAGAGGAAAGAAGGCTAGCTTTACAGCCTGTAGTCCAGAAACATTGCAGTGTGCACTGCAATTATCAGCAATCATCAGCACCTTCCGGTCGTTCGCCAGGAACCGACGGTCCAGTTTGTGTTGCCATTCCCTAATATCTCCGCGGTTATCCATGCCTTACAATTCGCGTAATACCGTCGAACCCGGACATATCGAACTCGAAGGGGATTGCGAAATAGTTCGATATATCGATAATTCGATATATAGAAATCGGCTTGAGGCGCCACTTGCGATCGGGAAAAATGATACCGTGTTTGTCGCGTAGTCAACCCACTCCCCATTTTTGCCCCCGAGAATTTGAAAAAAAAAAAAAAAAAAAAAAAAAAAAAAAAAAACGTTCGGTGGCGCATTCTTTCGTTTCGACCGTTGCATCCACAGCTCATTTATTGGCAGCGCGCCAAGATGCTGCGCAGCGATAACGCCATGACTTGTTTATCTTTCAACTACACTTTTCATAGATCCTGTGGTGGCAGGGAGCGAACTTGGCTGAGTGCCCGCGTGATGGCTTGATTGCACAAGCCTGGTTCGATTTGTCATGCCGTGCTTAGGGTGGGGCGGACGTAGTCCACTGCTACAAAATCATTGGCAAGCGTGATAGCTGCAAATGCCATTTGGAGCGAACAATTCTAAAAGCTGGTGGCATGACCGCAGCCAACCGCGTGCTTTCGTTGATTCGTAGACGCAGGAATGAATGACTCTCACAAAAAAAAAAAAAACTGCCGCTTTTTAATGTACGCAGCTGCCATAGCTTACGCTGCGCCGCACGTTCAGCCCGACAAGAACAACTCTCGAAAAAAAAAAAAACAAAAAACAAAAAAAAAGAAACGTTTTTTAGCGGGCGGCCGCCGTAGCTTACGCACGTTCAGCACGACGACAGGAGACACTTATCGCACGCCAGCCGCTGCGCGTAGAGCGTTCGCAACACACTGGAGATGCGTCTGCCACGGGCTGAGCTGGCTTGCCCGCGCAAGCGCAGTGCGTGCTGCTGGGAACGAGAAAGAGTGAGGAAGGGGAGAGATAAAGCTCAGCAGAAGAGTGGGCACACCCTTGCGCTTCGCTCTATCGCGTTTTTCCCCCCTCCTGAACACCATGGCTGCATTGGTTCCCTCTCGTTCCTTCACACACGACTTGCAAATGTCGCGTGCTAGCGCGGCAGCGATCACCGCAGATGCGCGCACCTTTGGGGGAAGGGCGTGGCGCTGCCCTAGACCAGCCGTCGCTGAACTGTGCCCTCTCATTCCTTCCGCGCGTGGCTTGAAAACGTCTTGTGGCAAACGGCCGAGGGTGATGCGATTGTCTTTGGGGGAGGCGCACCGTCCAATGCGTGGTGCAGAGTTCGATATATCGAACGACCGGTGAAATTGAGTTCGATATACAACACAGCTTTCCTATACTTTTACATGGGATTTTCAAGGGGACATTCCGCGAGTTCGATATAACCAAAATTCGAAATATCCGGGTTCTATATATCCGGGTTTGACTGTAATCAACTGGAAGGCTTCTTGAATTTTTAAAACATCTAGATTTTCGGGACTTGCCAATTACAAACAGAGACAGGCGCTCCATTCCGGTCATGTTTGCCGCCGATACAGGGATACCTCTTAAATGCGATAGTTCTGTTCGGGAGTGCCTTGAAAAAAAGCGCAGTTTCGTCAGTATTGAAAATATTTTCCGTCGCTAATGCAGCAGTATGCTCGCAGAGCTCTCTAGCTTTCCAATTCTCAGTCACATTATCATCGACGGCAGCCTTGTCTCCGTACACGCTTTTGAATACAAGTCCCATGTCTCTCCTTAAAATGATTATGACTCAGCCAACCATCGGAAGCTTTAAAAGTAGTAACGCCCATATTCAGGGCAAACCTTTCAGCCTGAGTTCAAACCATTGCTCCACTTTAAACTCTTTCCCTACCGTGGGCATAATGGCCGTTTTCTGTAGGTTTCAGTATATTTTTTTTTTCTCTAAAAACTATCATGTCTAATATTTTATGCAATACACAAAAAGAAAGCTAAATAGATTCCTTTTTAGGCATGCAACTTTGAATATGACATTGTGGGTTGTAACACACAATATAATTTCCCAAGAACTAGATTTTTGAAGAAAAAAATTGAACAAGACTTGACGAAATGCACTTATAAATGAAACAATACAAATTTGAAAACTTTTTCGAGATATGCAAAATGCAGAACATTATATTGCCACTCCCTGTGAAAAAATAAAAGTTATGTATTGAATAGTGTTCTTGATGCACAATAAGCAATCAACAAGGGTCGCTGCAGAATGCCATGCTGAAATGGATGCCCGGCTCCCTTCTTGGGCAGAACGCCACTCCCTGTTTTGCGGGAGGCAAGATATCGTGCCCAAATGAAGTTGACACTCTGGGAATGTGGTAAATGACACCAACAACACAAACAGAACATCCAGAGCGGTCCCAGACGCATGCAAAACAGGCCAGCAAAATGTGGCCGCCAATGTTCCGGGCTGGTTTGCATCGCCATCGGGGTCGGAACTGAATTCTGACAATAAAGCAGCATCTTCAGAGTCACTACTACTTGGGTAATCGATAAAATCGGTCATAGAAAGTACGGAATCGTCTGATTTGCGACGTTTCGAAGCGCGCGTTGTTAATGCAGATGCTGCCATTATCGCATGCGACTCCGACTCTTCCACGTGCTAGGAGCGCGTTCAAAAATATTCGCCTCGCAGGAAAAAAAGTAAACAGCAACAAAATCGAAGCTTCAGTTACCCGACTACACACTATATGGTGTAGCGTGTCTGTGTGCGACGCGGAAAGGTTCAAAATTTGCGCTCGAAGTCATCGTTAGTGGACTGGAGTGCGGCCGCTGGTGTTCCGGGCTGATTTCCATCGTCATCGGGGTGCGAAGGGAATTTTGACGATAATTGGCAGCATCTTCAGAGTCACTGCTACTTGGGTCATTGATAAAATCGATCGTAGATAGCGCGTATTCGTCAGATTTGCGACAGTTTGAAGCGCGCGTCGTCAGCGCGGATGACGGCATATTCGCATGCGACTCAGACGCTTTCACGTGTTCGGAGCGCGCTCAAAAATAGCCGCTTCGCGGGAAAAACGTTAACAGCATCAATATCGAAACTTCAGTTACATGATTACACACTAGATGGTATAGCGTGTGCGTGAGTGACGCGGAAGGGTTGAAAATCGGCATGCGAAGTCATTTTTAGCTGGCTAACGATGCTCAAGGGGCTTAGTAGGGAAAGAGTTAAGGGCAGCAGTGCGCTACGAGAGTAACCAATCCATTACAGGACGGCGTCCTGCACCTCGGAATGTGCTGCTGTTCGCAGACGCTTTCGCCTCCTATAAAGGTTTTCACTCTCGTATGCCTGCATAATCTCAGATTCCATCTTCACGTACTTTGACAAAGTGCTCTTCTTCACGTCGTATTTGTACATAACTTATTCGTGTGAGAGCCCCTCTTTCAAGGCGTTCAAGATTTTTATTTTTGTGGCCAAGTCCTTCGTTGGGCACCCTCCAACATGGAACGAAAGGCGAGATGTTATGTTTACACCAAGCTTCTAATTAAAAAATTGCTTATTTTCACACTTTGTGTTGTCCATATTAGTGCGCATTTTGTTCCATTTTATTAGCAAACTTATTTACAGGAATTTGGGCGCGCGCTTTTATATTGAATATTGAATACAACGAAAATATTTTCGCGCCCCATACTACTTCGTTATTACGAGGTTCGAGGTAGATTGCATTTCAAACAAGGCATCCAGAGTGCTTAGTTTTTTTCGCAGAAATGCGAAGAATTTCTTATAACACTAAAGAGCTCTTGTATAAAACTAACATTAGACCACTACTAGAATATGCTTATGTCTGGGACCCTTGGCTGTAGGTAGATATTTACAAGATTGAAAGGATCCAGAATTTGGCTGCGTGAGTTGTTAATGCCAATTTTTCCAGAAATTTTAGTGTCCCTGTTGCAAAGGGTAAATTTGGATGGGAATCACTTCTGCAACGAAGGAAATCCCTTAGAATAAAATTTGTCCACGGTGTATTTCACAATAAAACTGGTATTATTCTAGAGAATTGTCTGCGTTATCCCGACTACGTCTCACTGCGTCTTGGTCATGCCTATAGAATTTAAGAGATCAGGTGTAAAACGAACTTCTTCAAGGTATTCTTCACCAAAACAATTCGCAAATCGAATAAACTTCCATATGATATTGCTATCATTGCCACCACTGATGTATTTTTTTCCCGTTTTTGCGGAATGTGCATTGTAATTAAGCCCTTGTTTCTTCAATGGTTTTCAGAAGTATTGCTTTTATAATTTTTTGATTGTATATTCGGTTGCTTGCCTATTAGTTTTTATTTTCATTTCCTGCTCCCCCCCCCCCCCCCCCCCCCCCCCTTCAGCTGTAATGCCACATGGCGCTGTGGGTGAAATAAATAAATAAAGGCATAAACATACTTAGAAGTATTTTTTGTGCCTGAGAAAAGCACATAAAAGCAAGATGTATGTTTTTAGCACCCTGTGGTTTTAAATTTAAGCTTCGATTGAAGAGAGTGCAGAAAGCTAGAAGGCTGTTCAGTATTCCATTAGAATATGCTGTGGAAGTGAGGAATCATTTTCAAGAATTAGATCTAGAAGAGAGAAGAGAGCCTGAAGTGACCTAGACTGATGTTTATGATAT
Organism: Amblyomma maculatum; assembly: GCF_055883805.1. Taxonomy (NCBI): domain Eukaryota; kingdom Metazoa; phylum Arthropoda; class Arachnida; order Ixodida; family Ixodidae; genus Amblyomma; species Amblyomma maculatum. The sequence goes on from NC_139344.1 coordinate 258,952,242, forward strand.
TAGGTATACAAGAGGTTGCTATTGAGATAATACCAAAGGAAAAAAACACAAGAAAGCAAAGTGATTGCTTGAAGAGGCTTTGCAAGTAGCTGAGGAATGCAGGATGGCAAAAGTTGTGTGTGAAAGAGAAAGACACAAGATTTTAAATGCCGATTTTGAGAGAATAGCAAGAAGAGATAAGGATGTCTTCCTGAATATACAGTGCAAAGACGTTGAGGACAACAACCAATTAAACTTCTGTAGCCCTCCACTATGGCGTCTCTCATAGTCTGAGTGACTTTGGGGCCTTAAACCCCACAAACCACAATCACAACAACCAATTAAGGAACACAAGAGCTTTGTTTAAGGCAATTAAAGCTATCAAAGGAAGCTTCTGTGCTAAGCTTGGCATGAGAAAAGACAAACAAGGCAGTGACCTGTCTGACATCTCAGAGATAAAGAAGAGGCGGCAAGAATACACATAAGAACTGTACAAGAAGAGCTCGTTTGTGCAAACCCAACATAAGAAGGTTATGATTTATTTATTTATTTTACGTACTCTCAATCGCCGAAGCATTGTAAAGGGGAGTGGAATACAGTGATACAAAAACGAAATAAATGAATACGCGGTGATATCTGCTAGAACAGTGAACCCTTGACGCAGATCCCATTAGATAAATCAGTAATAATGACCAAATTACAACAGTTTCTAACAAAATAATAAAAGCAATAAAAAGATGTACTTATAGCAATATACAACTGAGCATGTAAGAAATAACTAAATAATAGATAATAGGTACAGTTTGAAAAGGCCATTTAACACACACAAAATACAAAATTGTACACAGCCACTGAAATAAAGAGTAAAAAGAAAACCAACTACATAAGCAGATCATTTTATGGCATAGCAGAACACATAAGCAAGATCTAAATGTGGTTGCTTCGAACCAAAAGTATAAACACAAACAGAACAAGGCACTTCACTGTTTAGTCTGCAGCATCGACAAACATCAAAGCTGATAATGCCTTCCTGTAAAGGACGTAATTGTTGATGCATGCGATATCACTCGGGAGATGGTTCCAGTCGTTGCATGTATGTGGCAAAAATGAGTAAGAGAATCTGTACGAGTTACAAAGAATATATCCTACTTTGTGTCAATGGTCTACTCATGATTACTGATCTCGAGCCGGGCATCCTGAAGCATGTAACTGAATGGGCTTTAACGAGCCTTGCTAAGAACAAAGCTAGTGGAATTGATGGTATTCCAGCAGAGTTGCTCAAAAAAACCTCTTTGCTGAGTGTATCATGAGGAGAGGCAGGCTGGACGAGTCTTCAGCTGGAGTGAAGATTGCTGAAATACGGATCAACAACCTTAATATGCGGATGATACCGATTCAAGTGCAGAAAGTGAAGGGGAACTTAAGAGGCTCCTGATGCGCGTGAAAGAAGAGAGAGAACCTTGTATTTAACTGAACATCAAGAAGACAAATATCATGGCATCTTACCCTATCAAGTCCTGGAACATACAGGGGCAAGAAGTGGAAGCCGTGACGGATTTTTCAGTGGCATCGCTAGGGTCACCTGTATCTGGCGTGGAGGTGCCCCCCCCCCCTTCTCTTGTCCGCACGATTTAAACTTCCTTTGTACCTCCTCTGTTCATGGTTTGCTTTGAAGTCAAGTTCGCTTTGCACCCAACCACGCAGTGCGAGTGAAGTGCCGTTTTTTTTTTTTTTTTTTACACTAAGACGCAGCGATCGTGTCCCATGACTGATAATTCAGCGAAACAACACATCAAAACCACATATTTCTGAAAAAAGCAGGAACACTAGCGCATGTAAGGTGCGAGAAAATTCACTGAGCAAGCGGCCTAAGACAGGTGGTTGCCCAGTATGAGACCATAAACAAAGAAGCCATAAACAAAGATTGCAAAGTTACCAATCTTGATGAAAGTAGCCTTTTTTTCCTTTGCTGTTCATCTAGAGAGAAAGTCATGGCCATTATAGAGGCTGCATCAAGGCAACCATGGTCTCCTGTGGCTGCAAGCCCCATCAGAGAGAAGGTTCCGGCCAGTCAGATTCACGTATGGGATCTAGAGCTTCGTGCCATTGTGTCCAAGTTCATAAGGCAAGCACAAGGAGGTGAGGCACGATTGAATTATTGAATGTTTCATGTAGCATTTATAATTACATTTCGTGCACGAACCCTAGTTCGAGGTACTCGGCGTGCAGTCAGTGTCAAATGAACTGCGAACAGGAGAGTTCGGATGGAAACAGGAAAACCAGAAGATTTTTGTTGGGAAGACAGGGTACCTGCTACACGGGTGCTAAAATCACTGTATGGAAATTTTAATTGACGCCGCCTGTATTTCTTGTTCTGTAGCTAATAAATTGGGTGTTCTTGTGCTTGCATCTGGGTCATTCTGTTTGCATTTCATTTGATGCTGATAGTATGTAGTTTGTTCACTTCCTGTTTTTGGCTGCAAGTAGCCCAGTATAATAGCTTTAAAGCAGTCTAGGCTTGGCTGCTATGGTAAAAATTGTGGTAAAGCTCACAACTAGTCTATTGTTTGCACCCTAAAAATAAACACAGATTTAACAAAAGCATGTTAGTTGAGGCCATTGCACATAATTGTACAGCACACACCCATTAAGATAAACTCATTTAAGGTGAATTCTTCCATAAGATGAAGAATGTGAGACCATTGGTTGGTTTTTCATGAGGCTGAATGTAAATAAATTGCTTAAACCCCTAGTGAACATATACGAGCTAGGCTCGTCACAAGCCAATTGTCATTTGTCACTGCTATCAAGTCCTGGTCATATTTTTTTTTTGTTGCTCTGTGTCCTGTTTGCAGCGAGTGAGGGTTTTTCAATATCAGTATTTGTTCAGTCTCCAGATAGTGGTATGGGTGCTAAAAGGCCATTCTGACTAGAATTTTGTGAAGAAAACAAATGTCCATTGTGAGGTTAAGGCGACCTCCTTCGTGTGTCTTTTGCTTTAGATAAACTTTCGTAGACATCAAGGCTTCAGGCATACTATCTGTTTTTCTGATTTACCCCTCACTGCTTTTGCACTAAAATGGTTTCACTTCTAAAACCAAGAAGGCATCTCTAGGCTGTAGTTTTCACTATGTTCGTGTTTGAGTGCACTGAACAAAAAGTGCATATGTGATAAGCAGCGTAATTTCACACAAAGTGCTTTTCTAAAGCTTTCAATGTTTTTCAGTGTTTGTTTTATAGACAGCATGAGTTTATACTCTCTTCAAACCATATCTGCATACGCCCAAGCAGACAATGTGCAGACGATACGGTGCAAAGGAACATAATTAATGTTCCCATGATTGACTGAGGACATCTCTAGCTTTCATGGGGCTGCAAGGGACTAGGGTTATCTTATAATCAGCAGAAAAAATGCAGCACAGGGAAAGAGAAGAAAACAGGACAGAGGCTGGACTAACAACTGAAATTTTATCGAAATGACCCAAACCGTCGAAAGGAAGGACATCCAATGATGGTCATTGTTTCAGTAGCACGTCATCTGAAAAAGCAGACTCCAAAGGCCCTATTTTGCAGAAAATACGGCATCACGAGCATGCCTCTGGCAAGTGATAATTGGCAGGTGACATGGTTGGGCTCTGATTGGTCAGTGGGTTGTTTGACGGGACCACATGGCGTGGCTGAGGTGGCAGGAGCTGCCAACTTGGGTTTTTGCATTGAGATGAGAGGGTGAAATGGGAATCAAACCCTTCATGGCCCTTGGATCCGCTACAGTCAAACACACTACTCTTAGGCAATTTCGTATGGCTTGGTTAAAGTGGGGCTTTATATGTATTTTATATGATGTGGTATCTTGCGACTGTATGTATAATGAGTATGTGGGAGATAATAAAGGCACAAATTAAAAATTATTGATTAAGGGGATGTACATGAACGAGGATACATAAGAGGAACTGCGGACCCTTAAAGGCAGAGTTAAGTGTCCCCGAAATTTTTCTGAACAGTTGTGTTTGACAGTTCGGAAATAAAGCATGTAAGGAAAAGATTGGAGCTGCAAGAAGCAAGCACAATTGAGAAAGGAGCCAATGGGCACGAAAAAATGCAATTTGGCAAGGTATTTTGAATTAACTTGCTGGCTAGGTAAGTTCACACACTAGACTCGGTTGCAACATTGCATTTAGTCTCTTTCATGTGTCTGCATTGGCTTATAACAAGTGAGGGCAGGAACAGAACCCACGTCCACTTTGTGACATTGCGCCTCTAAGAGCATGCCCCAACTATGAAGTATTGAGTTGAAGTTGCAATGTACAGATGTGAGCAACTTTTCTCGAAGCGTTGAAATGGTTGTCTTCTTAGCAGGCAAAGCAAAATTTTAAATCAGGTACTGGGCTTCATGGTCAGTTCTTGCGTTGAAGTGAAGCTGCATAGAAAAAAAACACAAGGAATGAACACATTGTCTTAAACACAGCAATAGTGTGCTATGATTTGTTCCACAGCACGCCACCCTGGCGATGGGTGTATGTTCATACAAGGATGTCATGGCCTGAAGTCATGGCCACATGTAATTATTATTAGGTTCCAGCTTGCCAAATATAAGCTAGCAGATGGTGGTCGAAAGTGAAACCATAATGAACCAATTTAGCTTTCAGCACCTCCACGATTTCTGAAAACCTTGCGTACATGTAAGAAGGCAGTGTTAACCCCGACACATGCTCACACTCCTCCGACCTGCTGATGTGCAGGAGCACCAGTTCTGGCGATCTGGACATAGCTAAATATCCTTGGAAACAGGCCATGATCATGCGCGGTTTTGCTTGCACAGCATATGCTTGCCTACTAAAAACGATGGTCCCCAAGTTGCCACAGTTTTCTTGTTTTTCAGCGACTAATACAAAGTGTTCAGCCAAAATTAGACGCCCACCATTAAGGAAACAGCACAGTTGCACCTAGACTGACCTTAGACAGAGTCCTAGTGGTCACCATCTTGGCTTGACTACAGTGCCACCTATAATTAATCAGATTTGCATATAGACAAGCGTCAGCCCGTGACGTCAGTGAAGATGCGGCGGCGCAGGCGGCAGCATTGACTTTCGGGGTGTAGGCAAAAGCCGCGCCGTCTGCATTGGATGCGCGACGCTTGTTGTGTTTTCAAGCATAATTTCTGGCGACAGATTGCCTTTTCGGCTAACGTGCGTTGCACTTCTGCATTGAAACTTGATCAGTTCGTTTGCAACTTTTATTTTCCTGGTTGCTTTTCGGTTGCACGACGAAGAATGCAACAGCAAACGCCCGCAGCTCGTGCATGTTTTGTTGTACAGTTGTGAGCAAAAGTGCTATATAACACTAAGCCGGTGGTGGAGCTTGAGAAAACTGCCTCCAAACTTTATCTAGCAACAGCTGTCTAAAATCGAGACAATAGTGGTGGTGCCCCATTTTATCCACATGCATGTGTCGACGTCGCCGTTCTTTACGCTGACACTAGACGGCATTTTTGCAGTTTTCCCCAGCTCTGTCACTGACTGAGTGTTGTATACCACTGTTGCTCACGACTGTACATACTATCAAGTCACAAGAAGTTTTGATGCAGTATTCCGTGTGCCTATGATGTTAATCGAAGTCAGAAAAACCGCGCTGCGACATCCCATTCATCTGCAGTATTGCCCGTGTATATGTTTGTATAGAAAAGGACACAAAAGCTGCTGTGGAGGTAACTGCAGTTATATATACCTTGAGCGGTCACTCCGGCGCGATATTGCCGAAATAGCCCGTACTGTGAAGTAACTTTTTTCTGTTTTCACTTTCGCGAGTTTCAACAAGTGACACTTCACCACCGGTCCTAGAAAGCGAGTAAACATTGTTAGGATCCCTGCAAAGTTACGCAACGTTATTTTTTCCGATTATTAAATTTTCGTTTGAAAGGAACCTGACCAACGAATTAAATATCTACGTATAACCTAGCTCTGATCGAGCAGGATATTTAAGTATGGTATATATATGGCATATAGAGTTTGATGTTCCAAAGTGGATTCGGCTATGAGGGGGCAAAATACGCAAAATATAAGATGATGCACATTTGAATAAAAATATTCCAAGTACATTAAAAAAAGGTCAGCAGATCTCTTAAATTTTGCTGCAAGTGATCATGGAGAATGTGGCATTTGCGCTCATGTACCTCTCCTGTAGAGCAAAGAGAATAAATGAGAGCATTCTTTAAAGCCTTCATATATATATATATACATATACATATATATAAATATATATTGTGAGCCGCATCTTTTTTTTTTTTGAGCATCTTCCACAATATTAACCTGTGAATGACCTTAACGCGTCTGTACGATGAAACAGACGTAAAATGTCTTTTTTATTGAGCAGGATAGAACAAGTTGGCAGCGCACTACAGGCGAATGTTACAAAGAACTAAAAGATTGAGTTTTTATTTGATGAAACTCTGTCAGTTAAGCTGCAGGTACAGTGAGCTAGAAACACGATTTATAGTTCCTTATAGTTGCCGGCAGTATTGTTCTTAGAGTGAGTTATGTGCATGGAGCAGTGCATGAGCATGGTCCATCAAAAGGGTCGTCATATGAAAACACTTCCAGTCATTCTGGTCGTTGTCCTCCTTTAATGCGCTAGCAATAGGCCCAGGATTTGAACAGTGTTGACTATTAGTTTTTCTTGTACATTTCACTTTCTCGTTTTCATTTAACTTAATCAGTCCCACCTACAATAGTTGCGCGCTGTTGAGGTCACGGAGAAGGAAGCCAATGCAGCTCTTAGCCGGGTAATTCCAGCAGTAATCGGCTTCAAAAGGGCTTGAACTACTTTCCAGGCATAAGCCAAACTATTTCTACGCATAAGTGAAGCTTACGCCTCAGAATATTTGCATGCGCGAACTGGTTTTGAAGCCAGTGTTGCTTGGCGCAGTGTAGGCACGCCGCATTTTTGCCTACACCCCATGTCGCTGCCGATCGCAGCGACACCTTTCTTTAAAAACATGACGCTTGTCTATAGTCAGATTTACATTAGAAGTTATAAAACTACAAAAATTATAGGAATTATCTGGGATTTCAAATTAATGGAGTTATAATTATCGAGTTTTTTACTGTACTTAACCACACGATGCCAAACCATCCTACTTTTCGAGAGTGTCTTCTGTCTATGGTTTGTGCACAAGTGATTTTTTTTTAGCTGTTTCAAGGATGCTTTGTAGGCTGCCGTAATATGTTATCTTTCATTTCATTCAAGTATATCCCCTTCTTGATTGAAGTGATGGTTGCCTTTTCCAGGAAAATCCTCCAAGTCCCAGGTTCAGGCATGGTCTTTCAAAGTGCAGAAGGCCCGCCAAGATGTGTTAGCTTACTTAAGAGGACTGGACTTTGATAATGAAAGGAAAGAGATGAACCTGGAAGAACTTATGCAAGCACATATTGGTTCCAGCACCAGAGGTGGCAGCTGACACTACCAAGGTTTGTGTTCTTGTTGTAGATACTTATAATGTTGATTGGCACACATTCTCCTTTGTATTTAAAAAAAAAAGAGCAGCAAATCATTAAATATATAGGTTAATAAATATATTGCTGCAGCTTGCCTTTCATTTATAGTATTTTATTTGCATGCAGTAAAGTGGAGAACTAGATTTAAGGTGTAAACTGGCTTTGAGAGGTCAAGCGCTTTGGTACTTCTAGGGGCTGCACTTGCAAAGTTTACTTCAAAACCATGCATGATGCCAGTTGTCATGGGCATGTCGTGATGCCTGTATATAAACTTACATCTTGCTAAAAGCTGGCAGTAAGGGTAATTGTACACTCCTGCAGCTTTTCTGCAGGTGCACCTGCATGAGTTCTTTTACTTTATAACATGCTTGGTATCATTGGTGCTAATTTATAAAGCTTATTCTCGGTATCAGACTCATCCGACTCGTCAACAGGTTTACAACCAAAGACCAAATTTTAAGAACAGTTAGGCTAAGGCTACTAATTGCTCTCATCATTAAGCAGTACAAGTTTTAACTGTATATTCGGCCTCATAATTTGGCAGCGGAGTGGAAGTTGTGTGTGTAAGCAGTAGCTTTGCCATATTTGTTGCTCTTCATGCTTGGGAATCAGCCACACAGACCTAGAGGGCATCGACTCAAGCTTGTAGCTTCTAAGAATGTAGGCGAAGTACTTTTTCGAAACTGAATTGAATACAAATAGTGTACCTCCGCTACCAGATCTGTCAAGGGTAGGATAACTTCCTTACCATGTAGAACATGAATAATTGAATATCTGGGCTAATATTCGGGCTAATATATATTGTGGAGACAAACTTGTAGCTTTGAAAATGCACAACTATAATCTCCATTAAGAAGCTACAACATGAATTCAGTATGTTAATTCTGTGAGAAAAGGTTTTGGAGGTATATGCTGTTATTCGGTGGATTCCCCACCCACATACAGTTTGTTCAGGCCAGACCAAGTTGAGGGCACAGCCAGCGTTCACTGCGCACCAGTGCTCTCGCTCGGAACAAAGGAAGGCGCAGGTAATTAATAGCACAAGTTTTTATGGCACAGAAAACTGCAATATGCAACACTGCACTATCCCCAGACTACAAGCTATAGTCCTGCCGCCGTTCCTGACGGCGGGCCCGTGACGCGCAATGCAAAGGCTACTAACACATTCACAATGGGGCTAAGCGCGCTCGCAGGCAGGTCGCACAGTTAACCAAATGGTTCAAGTGCACACGACACATTACGAAGGAGGGTGAGGGAATGTGCGGAGCACATCTTGACACAGGTTGCACATCGATGACTCATCGCGCATCGCCACCGGCACTGGCCGGTGGTGATGGAGAACCATGCCAAATCAGGAATGTCCGAATCAGTAAGGTCGACACCGCACAGGCAGGCACAGGACTCCTTTCAGATCTGGAGTCGAGCAAGTATACAAGGTGTGCGCGTCTACAACCTGCACACGTGGTCCCTGGTGAAGGCCAGGGAACTCGGAGAGAAAACTCTACGCACCCTGTCACTGTTCTTGTTGGTGGCGGTCTCCTGTTTGCTTCCCACATGCGGCCTCGCATCGAAACAACAGCCTGTTACGTCACTTTCTGGCTGGCCCACAGCCTGTCTCAGTGGCTACTCGAGCATAGGGTCTGCCCGCCTAGATCTAGACAAGTTGACAGTGTGCAATGGACAAACTTTCTGGCTGCCTCATTGACTCTCCATGGCTGCTGAACATGAAGAAACCTACCTAGCTCCAGAGAAGTTGACAAGTTGAAAAGCAGTGCAGTGTTTTTTAAATAAGAAAATACCCCACCCTCTCTGCACATAACATTAAAAGATAATAAAATAGAGCTCTCTGTAACGATAGTTTTGCGGGGTGGTGCAGTGGTAAGACTCCCGACTACTGTGCCGGAGTACCCGGGTTCGAACCCGACCTCGGCGGCTGCGTTTCGATGGAGGCAAAACGAAGAGGCGTCCGTGTGCTGTGCGATGTCAGCACACGTTAAAGATCCCCAGGTGGTCGAAATTACTCCATAGCTCTCCACTATGGCTCCTATTTCTCTCCTACTTTCACTCCCTCCTTTCTTCCTTCCCTTACGGCGCGGTTCAGGTGTCCACAAAAACAAGTGTGACAAATACTGCGCCTTTCCCTTCCTGTGAACCAATTATTGTGATTATTTATTATTATTTCCAATTCATCAAAAGTGATGTCAGGGTTTTTCACACCTGTTTGTACAGTTACTCTTTGATTGCATAACATTGCGTAGCACACGCATAATACCTACAGCGGGATTATGAACCTTTCAAAACAGACCACATGCCAGCTGCTGAGAGGAGAGCGTTTGATGCTGTCATGCTTACTGGCTCATGCAGTCAGTCAGTTCTCATGCCCTTTTCACTCACAGTGGACAAGCTAAAAGAGCGGTGTACATTTCCTTAGAGCAAAAAATAAATTCTTGGTGTCTGTCTAACTCGCAGACCATCCCACGATAAGTAATAAAGCACACACGCAAAAAAGACTCGGTTAAACACTTTAAAGATTAACTGAGTTAAACTCATAAAAAGTTTGGTAAGTTGCGTCTAGACTTGTGCACATGTATAAACTATATACGAGCAAGAGTTCATGAGTATGCAGGAACACATTCACACACTATCTGAATGTTTGGTGAGTAGTATCCTTCTTCAATGTCCACTTGATATTGTCACGTGGTGGTGACAAGGTCGATGATACAAATGAAGAGTTGGTGATGGCACTGAAGAAACTCTTTATTGGGCTGACTTGCGCCCGCGAAAGAACTAAGCAACTCGGCGGCGGCGATAGAAACAAACGTGCTCGTCGATCGTCGAACAAAGAATGCTCGTCACACTCGGCAACGCTCAATTTAAAGGCTGCACAGAAGAATCTAGATAACGTCGCAAACAGCTACCAGCATGGGCTGGAACATTGTGGAAAGACAAGCGAGTGGCCGGAACCTTCGAGACAGATCTCGGTGCGTCTTGCGCTACAACAAAACTGATAAAGGTGTGACTCGCGACATCGAGCAGTAACAAACAAAGATTACGGAACTGATACGCGGTCCAGAATCAGAGTGATAAGCCTGTATGCCGGCGGCTGTTAAAAAACAACAAATACTGTTTTGAAGGTTTCGCGGCATTACTCCCCCCTTAAAAAAAACATCGCCTCGATGTTCCAAAACAAAGAAACTTAAACATAAACACTGCAAAGTTTAAACACCACAGATTCTTTAACGCGCGTAATATGGCTTCAGTCGTACAACATGTACAATTTCTGGGCGTGCGCGTCGCCGTTGTGATGCTGACGTTCCGTCGGGAATGACTTCATAGTCCAGTGGCCCGACGCGGCGAAGGATTTTGTATGGCCCAAAATATCGACGCAACAACTTTTCACTTAATCCGCGACGGCGAATTGGTGTCCAAACCCATACTTGGTCTCCTGGATTGTACTCTGCATGGCGTCGTCGTAAATTGTATCGTCGGCTGTCGGTGCGCTGTTGGTCTTTAATACGCAGCCGTGCGAGTCGTCGGGCTTCCTCTGCACGCTGGAGGTAGGCGGCGACGTCAAGGTTGTCTTCGCTGGTTACATGCGGCAGCATTGCGTCGAGCGTCGTCGTGGGCTCCCTTCCGTACACAAGCTTAAACGGGGTCGCTCTGGTCGTCTCCTGGACTGCCGTGTTATACGCGAAGATCACATACGGCAAGATGGTTTCCCAGGTCTTGTGTTCAGCGTCGACGTACATAGCGATCATGTCCGAGATCGTTTTGTTCAGGCGCTCCGTGAGGCCATTGGTCTGGGGATGGTATGCAGTTGTTCGTCGATGGCTTGTGTGACTGTATTCCAGGATGGCTTGCGTCAACTCTGCCGTAAACGCCGTTCCCCTGTCCGTGATGAGCACTTCTGGGGCGCCGTGTCGCAAGAGAATTTGTTCGACAAAAAATTTGGCGGCTTCTGCCGCGGTACCATTTGGTAGTGCTCTTGCTTCGGCGTAACGGGTAAGGTAGTCAGTGGCCACGATGATCCACTTGTTACCCATAGACGAAGATGGAAAGGGGCCGAGGAGATCCATCCCAATTTGCTGAAAGGGCAGGATTGGGGGCGGAATCGGGTTTAGTAGTCCTGCTGGTCTGATCGGTGGCGTCTTGCGTCGTTGGCACTCACGACACGTCTTCACGTAGTGGGCAACTTCGGCAGGCAGTCGCGGCCAGTAATACTTCTCTTGGGTTCGACGCAACGTGCGCGCAAATCCGAGGTGGCCTGCTGTGGGCTCATCGTGCAACGCCTGCAGAATTTCTTGCCGAAGGGTTTTAGGCACTAAGAGAAGCTGCGCGATCTTGTTGGGTGCGAAGTTCTTCACGAGGAGGCCATTGCTTAACGTGAAGGATGATAAATGTCGCCTGAACACACCAGGAGGGGAAGCGGTCTTTCCTTCCAAGTAATCGGCTAGCGCTTTCAGCTCAGGGTCTGATCGCTGTTGTTCTGCGAAACTGCTGGCGCTTACCGGTCCCAAAAAGGCGTCGTCGTCATCGTCCTTCGGGGGAGCATCGACGGGAGCGCGGGATAAGCAGTCTGCGTCGGAATGCTTTCGGCCCGACTTATAGACTACAGTCATGTCAAATTCTTGAAGTCGTAGGCTCCATCTGGCAAGGCGGCCGGAAGGATCTTTCAAATTAGCCAGCCAGCAGAGCGCGTGATGGTCGCTTACCACCTTGAATGGTCGGCCGTATAGGTATGGACGAAACTTAGAAGTGGCCCAGATGATTGCAAGGCACTCCTTCTCGGTCGTCGAGTAATTGACTTCGGCTTTTGTGAGTGACCTGCTAGCGTAGGCGATTACTTTCTCCTGTCCGGCACTCTTCTGGACGAGAACGGCTCCTAGGCCCACACTGCTCGCGTCGGTGTGAATTTCGGTCTCGGCGTTTTCATCAAAGTGACCAAGTACGGGAGGGCATTGCAGGCGGCGCTTGAGTTCGTCGAAGGCTTCTCCTTGCGGCGCTTCCCATTTAAAAGGTACGTCAGCCTTTGTAAGCTGCGTCAACGGTTCGGCGATCCGCGAAAAGTTTCTGACAAATCGTCGATAATAAGCGCACAGCCCAAGGAATCGGCGCACAGCTTTCTTGTCGGCAGGCGGTGGGAATTGTGCGATTGCAGCTGTTTTCTCCGGGTCTGGGCGAATACCGTCCTTGCTGATAGAAACAAACGTGCTCGTCGATCGTCGAACAAAGAATGCTCGTCACACTCGGCAACGCTCAATTTAAAGGCTGCACAGAAGAATCTAGATAACGTCGCAAACAGCTACCAGCATGGGCTGGAACATTGTGGAAAGACAAGCGAGTGGCCGGAACCTTCGAGACAGATCTCGGTGCGTCTTGCGCTACAACAAAACTGATAAAGGTGTGACTCGCGACATCGAGCAGTAACAAACAAAGATTACGGAACTGATACGCGGTCCAGAATCAGAGTGATAAGCCTGTATGCCGGCGGCTGTTAAAAAACAACAAATACTGTTTTGAAGGTTTCGCGGCAATATCAAGGGCTCACATAATCCCAAGGTCGCACCTCCCAAGCGGGCACTCCTCGTTATAACGAAGTCGCATTTGACGTAAAAATTCATTCGTTATATCCGACATTTGTTTTAAAAGTGTGCACACAAATTCATGCAAACAATAAATCCAAGCAAAATGCACTCTAATATTGACAACACAAAGGTGCAAAAACTTGGTTTGTGAAGCCTGGTATAAACATGAAAGCTCACCTTTTGTTTCTTGTTGGATAGCAAAATGAACACACAAGTAGAGTTGTTGCCTCCGCGCACAAACAGATTTATTTATACAAAGGTGCAGTATTGGTCATGCCGGTGGCCTCTGCACTGTTTACAGCTCGCTTTTGTCTTTACGGTTCTCTATCATCGTCACTACTTGCATCATTTGCGGGACTTAACGAATTGACGATTTCTTGCTGGTCATTTGGGGTACCACAGCGCCAAAACCAAGTTGTCAGCAGTGACAAAGTCCTCAAACACGACATTGGGAAGTATCAATTGACGCGGTGACAGTGTCCAGTCATTCTTCACAGTGCCTTTACATGCTAGACACTACAACGAAGTCTGTGGCAACATCTTTTTTCGATGCCTGCTCTTGAACGTCCTAAAACTCTTGATTTTTGTTTCATGCTAAACTGCTTCAGGCTTTTGCATGGCCATTTTGGGCAACGGAGTCAACGGACTCGCGGAGTGCAGTGCACTTGTACGGGCCGGTGGGAGTGAATGGTAGGGCCGCGTGGCTTGATGAGATGATGATTCAGTCACATGCCAGTCGCGTACCTCTCAGCTGTTGGTGCTAGTTTTTGTATATGCTTCTAGAGTCGGTATACAACTGAAGTCTGCAGTGACCACCACGCACAGTTCCTCCTTGACAAAAGCAGTCCGCTTTTAAATCTTTTCTGGTTGCCTAAATACGAAGCTAGCTATCGGAAATAATTATAAGCTGAAGAATTTCGATGCCTCTGGCTTGTTTGGTGTAGCCAAATTTTAAAAATTGATTTTGTTTTCTGCTCAATGGAGTAATACATAGGCCTGTACCATGGCCTGTAATGAGCAACATTTTTTTTTTTTTTTGTGTCCTACTATAGATGACAGGGCATACAAATGCACTGGCAATACACTTCTGTGATGGGCAAACCAGATGATCTGTATTCCTTGAAGCTTTTTCTGCTCCTTTATGCATTTAGCCATGTTAAAGTAAAAAAAAAAATATCATTATAACCGATAGAGCGTCAAATTTTGAATTTCAGTAGTGCAAGAACAAAAGCCTGCAGCTCATATACGTTTCATTGTGCTCTGAACATAAAAAGTTTAGGTGTGATCTTATAAAAGTTGGACGTAGGGAATTAAGCCACATGGTCAAATTCCATTTGCGTGGACTGCTGCCGGAGCATATGTTCGTACAGGAATGGACACGAGCTGCTGCCAGTTACCTTGAGTGGTCACACCAAACCGCTAATTGTAATGTTGCCTGAACAGCATGTACCGGATTTGCGAAGTAGCACGCTTTTCTCTACTTTTCGCGAGCAAGTGGCTCATCTTCGGTTTTATGAAAGTAAGTAAACGTCGCTAAGACCTCAACAAAGTCACGCAGTGTTATTTCCCAGGTTGTCTGAATTTTGATTATTCAAAGTCATTCTGATGAACATGCAAAATATCCATGTACCACACATTCTGATCAAGCTGGATGAGTGTGCTATATACGCTGTAAAGTGTTTTAAAAAGTTCCAGAACGAAATAGACTATGAGGGAGAGCAAAATAATCAAAATAAAGGAAGTGCATTTTTTAATAAACAATTGTATATATATAAAATAGCTCAGCATATGTAGTGAGTGAGCTGTGAGCTCGGGGAAAAAGTTTGCATTTGTGCTTATGCACCTCTCTTATAAAGCCAAGAGAACGAAATGAGATAGTTCTTACAGATTTCCATGAATGCATTAAAATGTGAATGATCTCGAGTAGTGCCTCTAACATCTTTTTCATATCAAGGAGAGTAAAACAATTTAAGCTGACAGTGCACTAAGTTAAGTCGCAATGAACTGAAAGACAGAGTTCTTCTTATGAAAAGAAACTCTATGGCCTAAGTTGCCGGTAATTTTCTGTGTTCTCTGGAGTAGAAATGCTTGTAGAAGCAGAAAGCCCATGGAAACGTTTGTCACATGAAAGAGATGGTTCCAGTCGTTCATTGCGACATCCTCCTTTCTTTGTGCGCTAGTAATAGGCCCAGAAGTTGAAGAGTGTAAACAGCTTGTATTCCTTATACCTTGCTCTTTTTAGTTTTATTTAATTTAACAATTGCTGTACAGTCGCTCACAGTTGGCGCGCTGTTGCTAGCACGAAGAAGGAAGCTGATACAGTACTCTGCCTGGTAATTTCACCTGGGAAATAGGCTTCAAACTGAAGAACTACTCTCCAGGCATAAAACATTTTATAGG
Source organism: Amblyomma maculatum (assembly GCF_055883805.1). Lineage (NCBI taxonomy): Eukaryota > Metazoa > Arthropoda > Arachnida > Ixodida > Ixodidae > Amblyomma > Amblyomma maculatum. The sequence continues at coordinate 258,967,696 of NC_139344.1, forward strand.
ACACGAGACGTGCATGCTTCGAAATATTCGCACGCGCAGGCTGGTTTCGAAGGCAAACGTCACTTGGCGCAGTGTAGGCACGCAGTGTTTTTGCCTACACACCCACGTCGCTGCTGATTGCAGCACCACTTTTGTTTACAAACATGACGCTTGTCTATATGGCAGGGGTCTCAAACACATGGCACATGGTGCCTGTGTGTTGTGGCCTGCTGGCTTCCAAAATTCAACCTTCTTTTTTCTGAAAGCACGTGCCAACTTCTCAAGTCAGCTTTACCATCGCACCAGTTTTCCAACCAAAACTAACTATTACTGGGCCTCATTCCTAGATGATATACGTTTTTTGTGATCAAAAGAGGCAGTGGCTCCTTAATCTACATGACCAGACATCAGCTGCCTTCAGAAGTGAGACACTGGACAACCCGCCCTCACTCTCGTCTCCTAGTCTACATTTTTTTTCAGTGACTCTCTAGTATTAACTGCTATACTCTTTTAGTAGCTATCTTCGAGTTATACTAGAGTGGCGTACATGCTTGTTTGCTTTTCCACAAAGAATGAGGAGAGTTAATTTTTATGAATTTTGTTTTATTGCTTTTATTTTTCCTTTTGCTCTTATTTATGGTTTCTGTTTGTCTTGTGTTTTCCAACTCCTGGCTCACGATGGATGAATTTTCTCAATATGGCTCATTTAGCAACAATAAGGCAAAAGCCTTTAATGCCTCATACTCATGGCCGTGTCCGGTGTTCTGTTCCACTATAGCTGTCAATCATCCTGACTTAGCTACATCTGGCATGTGAGAAACGTATCTTAGTTCTCATCTAACATCATGCCAGCACGGTTGCCATGGAGACCGCAACTGCTAGTTAGTGGCAGATAGTGATCGATAATGATAGTTAGTGGTAGTTAGTGATAGTGACAGTGATAATGATGACAGAGGTTACTATGATGTCATCACCTAGTGATGTCATGACCGGATGTGACATCACGAGGCGATTCATGCATATACGAAGCTGACCCAGTCGGGCGTCCGATCCAGGTGTCCGTGCGGCGCCTTTCATTTGGCACTTTCTCGAACGCTACACCACACAGCATGCAAAAGCAGACGCCGCTGTACAGCAGGCATCGGCGGCATTTCAAATTGGTTTACAGGAAAGAAAAGGCACAGTATCTATCGCAGTTCTTCGCAGAGACCTTAACTGAGCCGTGAGGAAAAAGGAAGGTGGGAGTGGAAAAAAAAAAAGAGAAAAAGAAATGCCGTAGTGGAGGGCTTCGAACCTCCGCACTATAGATAGACACTTTCGCCTCATTGCACTTTAGTGGTCCAAAGTGCCTCCTAGAATTATTATTTTGATATCCCTGGTATATGGTGCCAGAGATGAGGTTTTCCTTCTGGAAGCAATTAGAGAGGCGGGCCAATGCGTAAGCGTTAACGTGGTTGCTGCCTTGGCGATGTCAAATGGTCAAATTGTAATGTTGAAGTGCCAATGCTTAGCGCGTCAATTTCATTCCCTGTGGTATGGTGCTCGTAAGGTACGACAACGGGTGGTGGTCAATGACTGTGGTTACCTGGTCTCCAGAAAGCTGTTTCAAATTTATTCACATCCCAGATCACACTCAATGCCTGTATCTCAATCGTAACCCACCTCACCTGCCAGTGACTCATGAAGGCAGTCAGAATTCCTGAGGTGTTCTTAGCTAGCTGATACAAGCAAACTCCAAAGTTAGTTCTGACTGGCAGTGCTTTACTGTGCACAAGAATGCTAAATTGGGCGAGTTGGTGCATTCGCATTTTAGGAAACGTCGCGCAAAGAAGACAAGGACAAAAAAAGAAGGAAACACACACGAGCGCTACTGTGCGTCACTATGCATCAGTGCGTCAAGGACACCGGATGGCTTCGCCGCATTGTCTGGTCATAGGTATGTGAAGGAAAGTCCTTTATAAAGCTCACATTATGTTCTGAAAAAGTAGCTCGTAAAACCTGAACCAGGCATATCTGAGACCACCGTATGCAATGTGCAGTAAGGATGCATGTGCACACATTCACCTAAACGTGCAATTTCTAAGATCAATTTGTATGCATCTCATATTTAACCTTTGTGCACTTGCGGCAGTTTTGCCCTTCGTTATGGTTAGCTCTGATGTATTTTGAGTGTGTGCATGCTCGTTGATTACATGGATGCTTAGCTCATTCTAGACATTAGGCAGAGTTGTACAGCAGTACAGGTAACTGAATTTAATTACTTTTTGTGTCAATATACTGTCAGTCAGTGCAGTTGAGACCTGCCAGTGATGCTAATGAATGTGGAATAGCAGCTGGAGCAGATTAATAAGAAAAATAAGTCAACTCATATGTAAATATTTATACAGGCTGTTTCATACTAGAGAGAAGTTGGGAGCGCGTGACCACTGTGCTTTAAGAACTGCTGCTACTGTGAGCCGGTGAGAATGGGAGGCAGGAGGCACATCACAGAAAGGGCAACCAAACGTGCTTATGCACGTGCACCTTTGCCCGCCATTTCTCTCCAGCTTTTGGCGGCAGTGCTCAGCAAGTGCGGTGGTCACGTGCTTCTAATTTCCCTCTAAGTATGTGACAGCCTTTACATGTACGAAAAGGGCATATGCCCAAAATGCTAGAAATTAATATTATATCGTATAGATACATTTACAACTTCACTGCCTTAATTTTGAGTGGCAAAGAAAAGTAGCAAACGAAAATAATATTCCTGGCTGTAACATTAAGTAATGACAGTATGGAAATATGGGCGCTTTATCAAATCAATCATACACTCAAATCACACACTTTTGGCCCCATCTGTTGTTTGGTTCGTTGTTTTTTTTGCTCTATTCCTAATTGCTTCTTCATATATTTTCTCTGTTTTTCATTAAATTATGCTATCCTGCCTCTCTCACACACTTTTATAAGCGCACCAAGTATAGAACATGGCCTTCAGTAAAGGTTTTGTGCACGACAGACATAATACTGCTTACATGTTTGCCTCAGTTTGAGTTTGAATTAACATTTCAGCAAGTTTATTTCATTACTAGTTGGTTCATGTTTTAAAGGGAGAATCTTCTTCAGTATACACATAAATGGAACAAGACAGGTGCTAACTCATAACTGTTTACATAGAAAGAATGAGCATACATATATACACTCTTGTGTAATCATTCCTCATATAACTTTGTACTCAATCTTACACTCGTGTCACCAAGAAAGGCTCTTCTTTTTGCTGCAAGCACACAGAAGTGTTGTTGATATACATATGAGCCTTTTCTTTTTATATAAAGGGCTTCCAAATTAGTTTGCATGCCAGAGTGTCACAACTTAGTATCGTTATATTGGTCAACTTATGTAATGTGGTTTACCTTACCACATGAAAGAGCCAGTTGATGTACAGCCTCGTCCACTTCTAGCTATAACACGGTCACTGCTTTCAAAGCGTCATTGCGTCCGAATCGGCCACGCAATTTAGCTTAGTGGCAGGCCATGTGAAGCAACACGCCCGGGTCCTTCTGTGCTTGCATCGCTTTATATCGATATATGCCTACGTCGGACGCAATGTTTCTTTGAAAGCAGTGACCGTGTTATAGCTAGAAGTGGACGACCCTGTACAACGCTGCTGGCTCACTTCACACATGGATTGGCATGTTGCTCCTTGTATCCAACATTTTTCTCTTTTGCAATCATTATACGGGGGTGCAGCTCTGCAAATGTTAGAGGTCTGAGAAAACAACCAGCACTTAGTGCTTATTTGCAACATTTTTAAGATTGTGGGACATTCAATGAACTTATGGCATTGTCAGTGCCACTTCATTTTTTTTTTTTCTGTGTTTCCATTCGCCCTTTTACTTTCTGCAGCAAGGTCTCAGCAAATGACGCTATGACATGCTGCAGTTACCCTGGTTTTCGTGGTCTGTTAATCTGCTTTTAGAAGCTATGTTCTCTCATATGAGTGCAGGACTTGTTTTGTATCGAATATAAGAATTAATATTTATTCCTGTCATTCTTGCCTGTACCCGCCATGGTGGTGCAGTGGTTAGGGCGGTCGACTACTGTGCCCGAGGATGCGGTATCGAATCCCAGCTGCCGTGGCTACTTTTTGATAGTCGCAAAAAGCAGTGCGCCCGTGTGCTGTGCGATGTCAGTGCAAATTAAAGAATTCCAGGTGGTCGAAATTTCCGGAGCCCTCTGCTATGGCATCCCTCATAGCCTGAGTCGCTTTGGGACATTAAGCCCCATAAACCAAAACCAACCATTCGTGCCTGTGTGCTTCTATAGGGGATAGACGATATAAATGTATGTGATAGTGGCCTGGTAGTATTCCTCCTAACATGAAAAAGGCGTACAGTCGTGAGCAAAAGCGGAGGTCGAGAAAACTGCCTCAAAACTTTTTCTAGCAACAGCTATCTAAGATCAAGATAATAGTGGCGATGCCCCATTTTATCCACATGCTTGTGTCGGCGTCGCTGTCTCTTATGCTGTAGCTAGATGGTATTTCGAAGCAGATTTCCCGAGCTCTGTCACTGGCTGAGTGTTGTATACCACTTTTGCTCACGACTGTACATTTAGTTAGCATTCTGCTGTGCTTCTTATGAGATGAACATAGTGGTTCTCCTCAGGAGAATTATCAAATGTGTTCACAGAGTCCTGTGAATAGATCTGTCTGTTGCACAAGTTCGATTCAGTTACCTGACGTAGCAGGTCTTGCAAGAGAGCTTTGGATGCTAGCTTTTGCATCTGTACTGCCCACTGAACAAGAGATCCTATTTCCGACAGATTCTGATAGGTAGCAGAGGCCTCTTTTGCTTTGCTCTGTATTCTTAGAAGTCACAGCTGCTTTTTTGTGAAAGGCCCCAGTGCATTGCTCACAAGTCAGCTTTAAGCTCAGCCTGCGTGCGACGTAGCCAGCAACGTACACAGCATTGCAGTTCTCAATTTTACGTTCTGGGGATGCTACTTGTAATGTATTTCTCAGTGGTCGTAGATGCAGTGCGCCGTAGAACGGTATTATGTTGTGGGTATTGCCAGTGCGGTGCCATGTGAGGCTAAAATGAGTGTGTTAGTCAAGGCTCGAGAGCGAAATTAAAACTTGGTGGTCTCTGGGGTTCAATGCTGCTGAACCAAATGTGGAGTGATAGTTTTGCAGTAATCGTTTTCTGCAGCTTTATGATGCTGCTCAGTTTGCTCATTGTCTGTAAGCCTCACTGTGGAGGCACATTTTGTGCTTCTGTTGATGTATGTTTGGTGGTAGCACTTCACTATAAGGGGGTAATGTTACTTCCCAATGTAATTCCCAGAGGCATCATCACAAAGTTCATTTTGTGGCACTATTTCTTAAATGCTGTTGGGAATTGCTGTATTATGGAATTATCGTTGTGGCCACCCTGTGCTCTGATTAATGCAAGAAAAAAAAGAGTTTAAAGAACAATAGACATCAAATTTTATTGGTATTTTTCTTCTTGTTAATAATGCGTAAGTCATTCCTGCATATCGATCCGCATGCAGTTTTCGCCTACGCTCGCTAAATATTTATAATTGAAATTTTTTTCTCACCAGTTTCGGTTTCAGCAGTCGAGAGATAGCTGCGACATCACAATCACGTTTTGATGCTCTGCATGAAAAAACAGATTTAATCGCCGATTCTGCACCTGTAGTGATTCCTGTTCTTGAGGCAGGCTAGCTTTATTATTGTAGTGAATTCAAACGACATAGGAATGATTATATTGCTGTATTTTCATCCCTCACGTGACTTGACTGTGAAGGAATGATTTATATAGTATTGCTGTATTTTCATCCCTCACGTGACCTAGACTTGACTGTGACGTCACAGCCATCCTTCGGCTGTTGAAACTGACACCGAAACAGCGAGAAAAGAAATTCAATGATAAATTATTCAGCAGTCGCAGGTGAATACGACTGGTGATCCGTGTAGAGTAATGTCTTAGGCGTCATTACAAAGGATAAAACACGAACCCAAAAATTAAGTGTTTATACTCCTTTAAGATGATCTTGAAAATCTTGTGAGCTGGTATGTATTGCTGTATTCTTTTTTTTTCTTTTTTTGCAAAACAAGGAAGTTTTACAGTGCAACCAGACTTTTCATGCATATGGTGGAGCCCAGAAAACTCGTCTTTCAGTCTCTCTCTATTATGTTACACCTGTTTACAAACTTTTTCAAGGAAGAAAAGAACTGAGTGGTGAAATCAGACATGCTTGGTATTTTTCTTCCATTCTTTTCTTTATTTACTGTTTTTTTCTCCACTCCTTCTGGCACATGATTCTAGAATTCCAAACATCACGTATATATTAACAATAATCAGAAATGTTCCCGTTTGCTGACAGCTTAACACTCTTCTAAATGTACTGCGTAACACATGGGAATTGCTGTGTTGCTATTGGCTGGTTCGTGACTTGTGCGCAAATCTTCATAAGTTGCCTGCACCACTTGATGTATGCCTTTTCCAGTTTGTTTGCAAGGTGTAGGCCTTCCTTTTCTTGCAGTGTATGCAGCATTTCTTTGTACTTCCATGCTACAACTTTGGAATTATGTTCATTAAGGTGTTCAATGTGTGCAAAAGCATTCCTAACTAGCTTGAGCGTATGATTTGTATTTAGGAATGCTGCCACTAGTTCTTGATTGGTAAGATATGTTAAGGTTGTTCTCTGGCAGGTGATGTCCATAAAATCAGAGCCAGGTTTTTAGAACATGGCTGTGTTAGCAGGTGCACCATCACAGGTTAGAGACAGTTACAGCCCCAATGTCATGTGCATAGAGTAAGCCTTGCTTAACCAAATTTGCCTGTTGTTAACCTACCACCTCTTCAGCAAGAAAGTACCCAAGTGGTATCATCCAGTGGCCATTGACAGAAACTGCCATTATTGCGAAGCCAGCCGTTGCCTGTTGTAGACAATCATCATCAACTCCCTTCGACCCTTCGACGGCCAGCCTCCCAGCCCCTCCTTTCAGCTCCCTCTCACTCCCTCCCAGTAAATCAAAAAAAAAAAAAAGAAACACCTTGTAGACAAACGTCAATTTTGTGCCATGTGATTGTCCGCCCAGGACCTGCAAAAATATTCTTCCTCCTTGCACAGTGTTGCCAACAGATCTCAGTTTTGGTTTCGCAACAGTTCAGTTTCGCTGTCAGCAGAGTTATTCAGAGGCTTTTGGCACAAGCGTGGCGCAGAAGTAGGCAAAAAAATCGACTTTGTAGTAACATGTAGCAGGATTTCTGATCTGGCTCAGTTTGGCGCAATTGGCGCAGCAGTTCCACCACTGACTGGCTGTTAGGTGCATGACCGGTTTCAAAACACACTTAACGTACTGTTTTAAAAATGTACTTTCAAAATGACGTTGCATACTTTGTCGCAGTGTTCTTCAAAGCACACGTCAACTGTGAACAAACGGTTTGGTTTTTGGGGTTTAACGTCCTAAAGCGACTTAGGTTATGAGAGACGCCGTAGTGGGGGGCTCCGGGAATTTCGACCAACTGGGGTTTTTTAACGTGCACTGACATCGCACAGCACACGGACGCCTTGCTTAATTAGCCTCTATCTAAAAGCGGCCGCCGCGGATCCGGTCCCGCACATATGGGCACAGCAGTCGAGCTCCCTATCCATTGCACCACCGTGGCGGGGCATGAACGAACGGCTGCCTGCATGGGTACATAATGAAACTACAAAAATTGCGCATGCAAACTAAATTTTCCAAACATCTCTATGGGTCGTGCTGCCGACTGCCGCCGGTCACCGCGTAACTCCCATGCGCACATATCGCAATGTTTTAAAGACGATATGAGTTTTCATACTTTTGAAATCTGTTCTAGGGTTTACCCGCCGCTTTTATTCATGTAGGGTCGACATCTGTGAACGGTGAAATGAGATAAGTTTTTAAAGGGCCTCTGAAATGTTGCTTGGGGTAATATTGTAATGCAAGAAATCCATAGAGGTGTTATGAGTGTTCGAGTCTAGTTTGACAGCTTTGCGTGGAACGTATAATCCACAAATAATTTTTAAAAAGTGCTTCTGACGACCGCTCGTAACAGATTAGGGCGACATATCCCCGTGCGCACGGCGCGCTAACCTCACATGTGACGTCGCATGGGCTTGCTGGGCGCGCTCGCTCATTGGACGCTCCCTAGTTAAGCGGGCGGGACAGGGCGAGTTGGCGCCCTTTTCCCTTTCTCCCCTCCCATGTCCGGACTCTCTAATTCCGTTATTTTATTCCCATTACTAATGCGTGGTGCAACGGCGGTGATTCCCTCATAAGAGGAGACAGTTGCCACGTCCCCCCTCTTCCACTGCCCTGCCTTTAAGGCGCTGTCATGATTCATTTTTTTTTTCTTTTGCGCGCCGGCGTGGGCTGAGTTGAGGGGGGAGAAAAGGAGAATCATTTTCAATCGCCTGTATCGTCAAGGCTAATAAACGCAGTGCCGACAGTGGACGCCTGGCGGCGTGCACGGAAGCTAGTGTGATGGCGGAAATAAACACAAGCAACCCATCCCCAAATACTGTGTTGAGAAACCGTTCAACGCGGTCTACTTTGCGTAGGGGCCAAATGCCCTTTCTCAGTGGCTCCTACTGCTGGTAATTTGCAAAAATATATGTATTTTGAGCCAATTAATACAGCAATGCTCATTTTTGCCATCAAAATGCCAAAGAAATACGCCGGCAATCAAAATTATGCTTTAGAAACGTAAACCTAATGGACCCGCCGCGGTGATGCAGTGGTTGGGGCGCTCGACTGCTGCGTGGCCAAGGATGCGTGATCGAATCTCGGACGCGGCAGCCGCTTTCCGATGGAGGCGGTTAGCAAGGCGCCTGTGTGGTATGCGATATGAATGCACATTAAAGAACCCCAGGTGGCCGAAATTTCCAGAGCCCTCCACTGCGACGTCTCTCAAAGCCTGAGTCGTTTTGGGTCGCTAAAGACGACAGACCATAAATTAATGGATTGGATGAATTATAAGAGCGTCCCTATTGAAATAGGGTGGGGGCAGGTTCCACCATGCTCGGCTTGTCTTGAATGTTAACTATTTCGTCATTTCAGTTACTAAATTTTTACTTCTACACCCTCTGTCTGCTTTTCACCAACCAATCTTCCAACCGATTTTTGCCAACGTGTACCGCAGATTCATTCGCCCGACCACTGGTGTCTCTAAACCCTACAGCCTCAGGGAGAGTGACTGCGCTTGCATCGATATCCGGATGAATACTAACACATTCGAGTATGATATGTTCAACTGTTTCTACGGATTTACCGTAGAAACATAATGGCGCCACCATGTTCTGTTGCTATAAGCACAGTCGTTTTTGAGGAAACTTACGTTTAATCCTGCGTGTGGTCTGCTGTCTAGCAAGACAGCGAGTAAGGGCATGTGGTAACTGGAGACACATATATAACTCGTGGTTACATTTACGTGTAGTGCAAATACCTAATCAATGCAAGATACACTTCCGGCATACCAGTGGCTCGAAGTGGGTTAATTGTGACCCCGAGTAGTTCGCGCATGAACACTGGTAACAATTCTTATTATGTTGACGTTATAGTAGCCGCAGACGATAAAGGTAGCGTTCAATGCCCACCCAGTAAACAAATAAAAAAACAAAAAAAAATCAATTGGTCCAATTGACACGTTTCAGTTGAAAACAACAGGTCAAAAACCAGTTGTATTCGCCACCCATTGGGCTCGACCATTTGATATGAATTGGTGCTTCCAGTTGGAAATAACTGGGGTCATCCATCAAGATAAAATGGTTCGCCAAACTGCATACTTATTGAGCCCAAATTGTTTGAACTGACACAGCGACAAAAAAAAAGAACGGAAATTTAATTTCGAGCTTTTCTGGAGGAGTGCAGGATTGCCAACATTTATACAAGTGGATTCGAAAATACAATAATTACAAGGTTTTACAGAAATTAAAAGACAGCACGCATCACACACACAGAAAATAGGTTCAATGTGTATACGCACATAAATGAGGAGTTTTTTCTTTTTTTTCCCCGCGATTTTCACGCGTCGAAAAGTGCCGCGCCGACGCGACGCCCAGCTCGAAATACATGGAACGACGAAGCAGCGCGAGCGCCGCCGCGGAGGACTCGATGCGAATGCAAATGCATCAGCGAGCGGAAATAACCGCTGAACGCGGTACGTAGAGAATCGACGCTGTCCCTTGAGTTAAAATCGCGAAAGGGCTTATTCCAACGCTACTGTGCTAAATGTAGAAAGCGTATGCATATTGTGCTCTAGAGCACTATAGCGTATATAGGTCGCACAAGGATTTGGCGGGCTCGAACAAAGATACCACGGAATGCCCGCTCTGATACCAGCGGCACGGTATTTTGTTTTTTCTACACATTTCGCTTCAGGGAGAAAAAAAAAAAATGTTGCGATCCGAGAGTAGGTCGTATACTCACAAATAAGCGACATTCCGTGCTTGATGAAGCGTTTATTTTCACAATAATCACGTTTCTGTGGCCAAACTGCCGCACACCTTCCTTCATGCGCAAAAAGGCTGACTAGGTGTGCGCATCCAGAGCGTTAAGGATTTGTCAACGTTTACGCACCCTTTAGAGGATTGTCTCAATCTTGACAGTTATTTCTTTTCCGCCACTACAAAACTGCATGTGTGTGGGTGCGCGCGTGTGCAAATAGCTCATGCGCAAGCGCTCAGTATATTTGCAGCCCCGCATACGGTACCCTTGGACATTTTCATTACAATGAGGAATGCATACGCAAAATCCCTGCAGTGCGCTGCGAAGAAACATACTCACGGCTCCGAGTCCCTGCGTCACTTTGATTAACCTGCCACCCCGCCAAACCACCGAAGAAAAAAAAGGAAAGCAAAGATTGCGAACGCATGGAATCGGCGCTCACTCTATATCCCTGCGCAACGCGCTTTTTGACTGAGCAGCGCCAGCAGCGCGCCTCTCTCGAGGGAAAAAAAAAAAAAAATCGTCTCCCAGGATCTGCAAAAAATATTCTTCCCCCTTTCCCTCCTATCAGCACGGGTCTTGAAAGAAAAAGGCGCATCGATGTTACCGTGATGTGCAGGACACCCAGAAAAGAGGTCAGAATCAGGAAAAGGTACAGGAAGAAGAGATCAGGCTGGCCAGGAATATGAGCACCAATGCTGAACTGCTTTTCGCAAAAGGCGTCAAGTCTCAAAATTTTGGAGACGTTGGGAGTGGACAAGCCCTTCTGAAGAATGGAGAGGAAAGTCTCGCACCGGCACTGTCCAAGCTGGAGTCGCTAAGGCAAGAGAAGAAATAGTGCCTTAAAGTTGCAGTTTTAAGGAGCGGCAGTTCTGAATTTTTACAGGAAATTTTTATTAAGACAGCTAACTACCTTCTTTCCAAGGTTGCAGTGTTTATAGGGTTGTTGCATATCTCATTATGCCTTCCCTCTGAATAAAAACGGCTTTGTTTTTAGCAAAACCTCCTGTTTGCTTAATTTGGAACTTTTTAAGGAAAGAACAACACTTTAAACTGCATTTGAACTTGAAGCTTGTTTTTGCATGGCTGTGGTCGTTATAGCCATCTGACCAATTGGGTTCCAGAAATAAAACAAGCCTTCTTTATTTAAGCGTCTTGAGATTTGAAATTAGGCTACAAGAATTTTTTTTTGTATTTACTACAAAAGCTCAAATATTTGCTAAAAAATGCCATTTTTCCTGCTACAAAATTTGAAACTTCTGCTACAAACTGTGATTTTTTTTAAATCGATATTTATTGCCTCAGGGCAATAAATATCGATTAAAAAAAAAACTGCGATTACTTCTGTTACAAAAGCTGCTACAAGAAGCCAGTTGCTAGTTCCATCAGTGCAGCGACTGTTTCAGCTGGTGTTTCTCCGAACAGAACCAATTTCATTAGCACAACTCCTTTACCCATAGAGTTTCTTACTCTTACCTAGAGGGAAAGCTGTGCTGCCGTCTATGGGAGTTTGCATGGAGTTTCCAGACGGCCAGTTCAGCCACCATGGGCGCTCAAAGCATCATGGGCCGGAGAGCTACCGAGTGCAGAACTAAAACTTTTGGCCAAAACTAATGCAAAGATAAATGTTGTTTTACATAAATAATGTCCTAAGATTGAATATTGTGACTAAATTGCAAAAAGAGAGAGAAACAACATGTCAGTGTGATATTTATCCAATATAAACAATGGCTCTTTCTCCTATTGGCTTAGTTTTGAGCAGCACAAATACCAATATTTTGCACTTAATAGGCAAAATTTGAAATAAAAAAAACGTTACAAAAATATTTATGGTAGTGCAATCGCTGAAGGAACTTTTTGGAGGCATTTCGGGAAACAAAAACCATTTATTGGTGACGTCTGCATTTGCGCCTTCGCTACTATGGCTTTCGCGGTCTATGTACGCACCTCCAGATGATGATGATGATGAAAAAGAAACATCGCAGTAACGCCACTCCACGTACCCTAGAAAAACCGTCTGTCCCGCAACAAGTAGCACACCGGCCCATGATTCTTAGCGCGCCCATGGTGACTGAAGTGCAGCGCCCTCATCTTTCCCTCTAGTTAGTGTAAGGAACTCTATGCCTTTACCTCTAATTGTGTTTTGCAACACCAGTGCAGCTGGTGTATAGGTTAAAAAAATGGCCCTGCTGTCATGTGCGCTACACTGGCTCGGAGTACGGTCGATGAAACTCGACAGCCTGGAATGCTCTACGTGAAAAGCAGTTCTCAAACGGCATTACAAACTGACGAAATTATACTGCTCACCGTCGCAGACGATACTCCGGGCTGCCCCGCCTTAACGCAATGGTATTTCGGCTGATTTGGCTGAAGTCCTTAGCTTTTTAAATCCACACGTCCACGACATGAGGGAACTTGTGTCTCGAGATCGGAGTCAAGTAGCGGGTCCACAACAGGCCGATGATAGTTAAATGACACGCAGCAAAGGAAACAAACACGGTATTATAATGACTTTTCTTGAAATTCAAAATATCACATTTAATAAGAAAGTAGCCTTTTTCAGTTGTTTTAAGAGAGAATGGAAAAAGAATTGAACAATAACTTACTTTTGACGGCTATCGAGCGGGGTGAGCAGTTTGTTTCTGCTTGTTTGTCATACCGTTTGCGTACTGCTTAGCATGTAGCATACTACAGGCTGTACAGTTTCAACGACCTCACGTTTGAGCTATTATAGCGCACGTGACTCTATTTCGGACTCGAGAAGCTTAAAGGGACACTGCAGCACTTTTTGCAAAAGTTGGGCTTTCAGCAGAAAGCCATAGTTTGTCATGCTGCGAACTCGAATATCAGATTAAAATTAGGCAGAAGAAAGCAGAAATAGCCTTTTTTCAGCAGAATTACGCAGCCCGCGCGACGGGGTGCACCGCGGGGCGCGTCGCCGCCCGTGATTGGCCGAGACGTCGCCTGACGACATTCTGAGGACTGGGAGAAGCTGCCGATGCGGCTCCTTCGCTGCGCTGGGTTGATCGCAGCTCTCTGCGGCTTTGTAAATGTCATTATGGCATGCCATTTCCACACGAATGACCATCGGGGTTTTTACCGCATGTATCCGTACCAGATACGCCCGCAAACGATGCAGCACTTCCGTTGTGGGGAGCGTAGATTTGGCGTGAAAACTTGCTTTGGTTACAGTGAGGCATTTTGAAAAGTAGTGTGTGTCATTATTAGTAGAAACTACATGGCCCTCAGCGAAACCTCGGTCCGCATTTTCCTGGGAAGGAAGGGCAGCGAACAATGCCCTAGCCGACTACCTCCGTCTCAGGCCTCTCGCCCCGCCCGAAAGGTCATTGTGAAAAATGAACCCAAAGCTTGGTGTACCAAATCCTGCTTTGAATGCCAGTCGTGGTACCTTAGGGAAACGAAGAATGCTATAGAAACGGTGAGACAGTACACAGCTACCACCAGACAAATGAACAATAAGCGAAGCGCGATTGCGGACCTCTGCAATGCATACGAGGCACTGACAGGGCCATTGTGCTGGAGACCAAGTCAAATGCGCGCAGAATGCTGCTTGAGTCATACGACATTTACCAGACGTTGAAAGCCTTTCCTTTTTATCGTACTGTCGCAATACACGCTTAGTGAATTGACGGCTGACGTATGCTGAAAGCCAAGCTGCAGCTCCTCCGCACCCATACCTTCACGAGAAAACCGTGTTCCGAAATGTGTTTTCTTACAAGAGCTTCGTCGTTTTCATTTCCAACTTAATGTGCATCCCCACACAAGACAGGGCTATGTAAAATGATGAGGCACCAACGGGTGAAAATTCGCAAGGCCATGCATGTGAACAACTTCGATGATTGATTGCTTGGACGCACCGAAGGAAACCTCGCTCTTTGCGCTCCTTACATGAATGCGCCTATATCCAGCTGAGCGGTACACTCCTTATCTTCTAATAATGCTCCCATAAGGGTTCCACGAATATATCAGGCACGTGCCGTGCTGGGAACGATCTGGCAGTCTTCACAACCTAGCTTCGACACAGCAGTGCTAGTTCGCAAACATCATCAGCGCGTGCTACTGTTGAGTTGCCCATGTTTAGCACAGAAGCCATTGCGCGAAGCTCTTGCGCAAAAAAAAAAAAAAAAAAAAAAAAAAAGAGAGAGAGAAACCGAGACACGTGAATACAACCATGCGCCGATGCTGTCTGACCGTCCCATCATGAGATTGCAGTCGCAGAGATCGCAGATGACGGTGCCGACTGTTTTGTACAAGGAAACAGAAGGAACCGCGTCATGGTTCAGCCATGCCTTTTTGTCAAAGCCCTATAGAAATCGCGTTAGAAACAAACTGCATGTAGTCACAGTTACGAAAATGCTTCGAGTAGAATGTTTCCTTTGGTCGGCTTGAATTTATCTCTCTTCTCAGCAACGCCGCATTGCGCCGCGTGCTTTTAATACAATGGAAGATTACATCGTCGCGTCCATGGCTGTTCGTGCACCCGAACACATGCAGAGCCGTGTTGTGTCAGGTGCACAACACTAAGTTGACGTGCTTTGTACGTCCGCAACGCATGCAAAACGAGGAACAGCGCACGCCGAAAACCCCCTCCGTTGGCTCTGATTGCCGCCGGCTCCTCGCGGTGGCATCACGACGGACAGAGAAGCGAGGTTTCTCCCTCCGCTTTCCTCCTCTGTAGCTGTGGCGCGGGGCGCGGGAAATTTGAATTGCGCGCTTTCAGTCGTCGATTGCGCAGGTGTTTTCTGCATAATCGAAAAAATAACTTCACAGGCATGATCAACAAATAATCTACTTCAAAAGCCTGTAGTATTGGTACATTTAAAAACCGCTGCAGTGTTCCTTTAAGTACTGTATATTCGGACAAACACCGGCGTTCAAGCACGCACCTACTGCCCTTTAAAAAATGTAGCTTCGAAATTACATTCTAGTCTTCAAAGCAAACGCCAACTGTGAACGAATGAGTGCACGGTGAAACGAGAAAGACTGGATTATTTTTTTCCATGGGTCACGCTTCGGTCCAGTGCCGCGACGGCCAGTTGACTCCCACGCACACGCATCGCGTTGTTAAAAAAAAAAAGTTTTTGAAATGACTATTCATATTTTCGCAATCTGTTCCTGCGTGACTTTTGTTCACAAAGGAACAACACATAGGTGCACTGTGAAATCATAAAAATGGTTTTACAGCGTTCGTTTACATATGGGGCACCAATCCAATCATGGACTAAGTGGCCACAGGTGGCGCGCACGTCACTCCGGAGTTAGATGTGCACTGAGCCTATGCTAAAGCACTCTAATGAGCCTTTTGTGGGTATGCCCGGCTTCACAGCACACCTTTATCGGATCATTGTGAAAACAGGTTGATTTCGAAACGACGCAGCACACTGTCACACTTCCAGGCGCTCGCCGACTATTGTTGCCTTTATTGGTGCAGTCCGAAGTTTTCATTACTTTGCGTTTGTTTCTGTGGGTCGCGCTTCTTAGTCAGACCCCCTTTGTTTCGCGTTTTTTATTTTCTTGATGTGTTGTTTTGCACTTTCACGTCTGTTCTGGGATGGTTACTCTGCACCGAAGGACAACACCATAGTAGCGCTGTGCAGTCAGTTAACTGATTAGAAATATTTTGGTTCAGTCTTTTCACCCCAGCTTGCCCAGCCGGGTGACAGCAGCCGCACGGTATGCATTGCTTATGCCACTGACCTGTGTCGACGCTAATACACAAGCAGAAGCAGCGTTTCCGGAATGAGGCATCTTATTAATGCCTCTGATGGGTCGTCAAGCTTCCATTTTGGCCTAAAGTATAGCTACTGAGGGCAGCCCTCCTCTAATGCTCAGGGCCTGATGATTCGCATTCGCCTGTCAGCGTCATGTTTTCTCTGATTGGTTGTCAAAGTCACGTGCTTAAAACTTGTGACTCGAAACCGTGAGTTTACGTTGACTTCAAAGTGTCATGCCCTTGAAAACTTATTTTAACGTTTTCAAAACCAGCGAGGCACCAACAAAAGCCGTGCGGAAAATCAATTTTTGGTCTCGCGTCATTTCGATGTCAAAACGAAAAATGGCTTCCTAAATGCGCGGCAAGTTTGAAGCACTTGGCTCCGAGTGACACTTTTTGAGAGCCAAAGAGGCAATGTGGCGCTGACATGATGGAGTACGCATCGAGGAAGGAAAGCTGAGGTGAGGCCCCTGAGAGAAAACTGTGACGGAAATCGCGCTTTTTTTTTTTTTTTTTTTTTTTGCCGAGTGGTCACATTATCCGGCCGCCAATTCAATAATGACTTCTTAGTTGCTGTTTACGGACCTGGCGGCAGCACCACGGCGTACCATTAGAGTAAGGGTGCGGGCTAGTTTGTGTGGCAATACGTATTCGTACCAGCGCAAAACAGCAAAAGACGCGGCCACGAGGACACACAAGCGCTGGTTGTGTCGCGCTGGTATTAATACCTGATGGTGCCATCAGAGGCGTAGCATATGCGTGTGCTTTCGCAAACTGCTCGAGCCGGTGTCTTTGGTTGTGCTGACTGGCCTGCGTTCGTGCCGATGCCAAGCTAAATCTCAGTGCAAGCCTGCTGAAACTGATGATAAATGATCTATACAGGAGAAGCAAAAAAAGTAAACCTAAATATTAATGTGCACACGACTAAGGTAATGCTGAACAGCCTGGGAAAGGAACTGCAGTTTAAAATAGGTAGCGAAGCGTTGGAAGTGGTAGGCGAATATGTCTACTTAGGACAGGTAGTGACCGCAGATCCAGACCATGAAAGAGGAATAACAAGGAGAATAAGATTGGGATGGAGCGCATTTGGCAAGCACTCCCAGATTATTACTAGCAGCTTACCGGTATCGCTAAAGAGGAAAGTATATAACAGTTGCATCTTACCTGTACTCACCTATGGGGCTGAAACGTGGAGGCTAACCAAGAGAGTTCTACTTAAGTTGAGGACAACCCAGAGGGCTATGGAACGAAAAATGGTAGGGGTAACATTAAGAGATAGGAAGCGTGCAGAGTGGGTCAGAGAAATAACTCAAGTTACCGACACTGTAGTGGAAATTAAGAAGAAGAAATTGACATGGGCAGGACATGTAGTGCGAAGAGAGGATAACCGATGGTCGCTGAGGGTAACAAACTGGATTCCAAGGGAAGGAAAGCGTAGCAGGGGGCGGCAGAAAGTTAGGTGGGCGGATGAGATTAAGAAGTTCGCAGGGGTAAAGTGGATGCAGCTAGCACAGAACCGGGTTAAGTGGAGAAATATGGGAGAGGCCTTCGCCCTACAGTGGTTACAGTCCGGCTGATGGTGGTGGTGGCAAGCCTGCCCGAGTCGTGATTGCGGTGATTGCTCGGCGCTGTCTGGGTTGGAAACTGCCGCTGTTCATTAACCGGGATTCAATACGGCGATGGTGAGCGTTTAGTGCGGATACTCGCATACTTCATACTCGCAGCGTTCGAGCGGTCGCAACTTGTGACGACAATAACTAGCTAGCTATAGTTTTTCAGCAACTGAGTCAGTATGTTTTTGTACTCAGAGTATCCAAGCAGTTTCTGGATTTTCCATTATTCGGGTTTTGTATACGGCACTGCTTTGAGTTTGACCTGTTTACTAAGGCTTTAACTGTATTTGTAGGCGATAAACCTGAGACTATAGGATGTAAGTACTCCTGCAATTTCGCCAAATAAGGCCTCCTAGGAGCACCCGTCCACTGTCGCAAAGCGACACAGGCGAAAGTAACGATGGACACTGCATACCGCGGCCTGTTCCGCAGAAAGCGAAGTTTCCATCTGGCGATTAGCAAGAGAGCGAGGTCGGCTCAGAGACGACGCAGTCCAGTGCTTTAGCTGGAAGCAGCTGACCGTCTCGATTTCTCGACTAGTTTAGTTTTCAGTGCCTGAATGCCGGCCAGAAACCAGGCGCCAATCGCGCCGGTCCCTGACAGGCAAATGTAAACAAGGAGATCGCTCGTACAGGATGGTGGCAAGCTTCTTCCCGGCTCCAAAAACTGTGACGTAAGGGCCCGTCCTCTAAACTTTCCTTCCTCCGTCCAGGAAGGCGAAGGAATCGGGCCCTCGATTTAAAATCTGTCATGCATCGGTGGCGCTGAGAAGAAAAAACAAGCTTGGCCAAAACCGAAAGTTTAGATGTCAGCCTGGATCGCGAAACGTGTTCCAGCGCACGCAAAATCGTAATGAATTTTTACTCCAGCGGTCTCAAAAGACGTGAAGCACTCCCGGCGGCTTTTGGGACCTGCTTTCAAGCGCGTGATGCGTCGGATCACTGCGTCGTCCGTAATCAGGCGACGGTGCATGCTGTGCGCAGGCTATGCTTTTTCTCCACAAGGCCCCTTCACACTCCCAGCGAGTAATAAGCAACATTTCTCTCCGTCAAAAGCGAGCTTTTTCACTTACCTTTTTGTATAATCGTGTTTTTTTTTTAAGCTTATATTTTCGGCTAAATGTGGTTTTTGCGCACATTTCATTGCACTTATTTTAGTCACATCAAGACCAAATGTGGCATGCATAATCTCTAAAGTGCTTAGAATGCAGCCATGTATACGTCTTAATGCAGTCAGTGATAGTTTGGCTGAAGATGTATTACATATACGCCAACGAGTAAAAACTATACAATGGTTATAAAATTGTCTTAAAGCGGTGCATTCGAAGGTATTGACATTGCTTTGCTCAACTTTACGCATTCGAAATGATTTGAGAGGCAAAAGAAACCGTTTTGAATTGCTCTATAAGGCTACTGCCATGTCTAGCAGCCGAACAAGCATGCAGTATTTTTGACTCATGCATGACACTTAGAAAGGAAAGCATTGGGTTACCTTAGAAACATATTTGGAATGAGGAAATCAAGCTCTGTAAGTAGTACAGTTTCCGTTCGCTTAGCATGAATATTAAGGAAACAAAATTTTCGATGTTAAGAGTCACTTTTCCTTCTAGGTGCTACCGAAGAAACCCGCCCCAGAATGCGAACCTTCGTCTGCGCCAACACTCCGTCGCTGCCGCGCGGGCGTCCTTGGTGGAGGCCGTCTGCGTTTTCATAAGTGCTGCGACTGCCCTGTTTGGTGACGTGTTCGCCCAGTTTACCCACTTCTAGCCCCCACTTGCGCGCGCGGCGTACCGAGCGGAGCGGCGGGTGAATTTCAGAAGCACTTCCGCCATCGCGCCGATGGTTCCGGCGCTGCTGCAACGTCCTCCGTTCACTGACGTTTCCATATCCGGAGGGTGTTTCCTCGTGCGGTCGCCGGCCGCGGCTGCTGCAGACGGGGCGCCGTGCATCATGGTGAGATGGACATCGAAGAACCCGCCAAGACTGGCTACCTGCACGTGCTGCACCAGGGATTCCTCAAGGTATAAGCGACATACCTTTTTTCGCTTGGCGGCGGCGGCGGCGGCGCGCGCGCGTGCGTGCGTGCGTGCGTACGTGTGTGTGTATGTGTGCGTGCGTGCGTGCGTGCGCGCGCGGTCGTTTTGCACTCTACGGCCTTGAAAGCATCTGCTTTGTTTGCTTATCCAGAAGTCGTGGCTGCACAAGTACTGCGCCCTGTACGACTTCAGCCGGCACGGTGTGAAGCGGCTCGAGGTGTTCGACTCGGAGGAGAGCTTCTCTCGCCATGCCCAGCAGAAGTGCATCACCTTGGAGGACTGCATTAAGGTTGTTCCCGCGCTGCAAAAGAACCAGCCTAATGTGTTCGAGGTGAGCAACCCTGACGGCGTCGATCGCTGTCTGAATCGCGGATAATAAATGGAGACCAAGCGAGCGTTGAAGCCAAGTTCCGTCGCAGGTGCATACGCGGACGCTGTGCCAGCACTTCTCAGCCGAATCCTTCGGCGAAATGACGCAGTGGATCGAAGCGATCAGGGCCGTCTCGTTTGGACAGCAGACGAGCCCAGCCACGCAGGACATTATTGAGGAGGAGAACACCCTGTACGGCTCGCTGGATGCTCGTAAGTGGTGGCGGGGAAAGTTTGATCCGACAGCGCGCTGACTTTCACGAATCCAGTGCTGCCTTGATAAATGTTGCTGTCTTTTTAGCAACTGCAGAAAAGTGATTAGTATTAATAAGGCTATTGGTTCGTCGGCATTCGTAGTTCTCAATATTCGCGCCAAGTGCACCAGACTCGGCGTGGAGAAAGGCGACGTTCCGCTTGAGGTGCAAAAATCTTTGAATCACTAAGCGCTCAATTACTGTGCTGCACACTGCTTATAAGTGGCTGTCATGTGCTGTCATGTGCTCAGGTATTTCATTGCCTTTTATTGAGACACTGCCACCAACGCTGACCGGTGGTATACTTGTGGGAGACGGTTGAAAAATGATGAAGGGTGCCTTTTCACTATAAATTCATTCCTGCGTTGAGCACGGCTTATTTGAGTCCGTTCATTCCTTCTTGCGTCAGCGCCAAAAGGCTTCGTAATCGACACAATGAAAGAAAGTTACCACGCTTGTCGGCGCTGCAGCGCGCTTTTGTAGATGCCTGTGTGACCTGACATCGTCGTTTCCAGGCATTGACAAACTACGCTTCGTGCGCGCGGAGGCGATGGAGCGCGCTTTCTATCGAACGCCGCAGCGCTAACGACTCGAGAGAAAGAACGTACGGGCGAACGCAGCCGCTGTGCCTTCCACCGTCCGTCCGCACTGACCCAGTCCTTTGTCGCTTCTGTCTACTGATTGAGCTCTTTCACCGTATTCTCTGAATTTGGAGAAACACCGTGCAGCAGTTTGTGATGATGGAATCAAATGCGCATCTACAGATTTTTGCATCTTGAACAGTTCGCCTGTCGGCCGCTGCTCAGTTTTGCCTTTTGTTCCGCAGACGCGTTGATGTTTTTTTGGAAAGACGCGGCGGCGCCCGCATTACCCGTTCGCCACATGTTCGGAAGCCAGGAAATGCCTTGCTTCTTTCGCGGAAGCTCACTGTTGCCTCGACTGCAACTCAGTTGAGCTGAAGCGGCAACATCAGTCGGCCTGAACTTGGACGCTGATATGTTGGTCACCTCCGCCACGGTAGATTTCATGTGTAAAGGAGTTCACAAAGCAGTGATTGGTAGACGGCTTCGATTGTTCCTTTTGCCCATGAACGCATTCGGCTCGAGCTGGCCGAGATTTACAGTTGTCGGAAGTTGGTTCCCGGTGCGATTTCGGGAAGAACACCCATTCGCCGGAGCTGCTGGTGGCCTCTTTCCGAGTGCTTGTTTTGATAGTGCGCTTTTTCTGCGACGTGATTTACAAGCGAACGACGGGCACCCTCCGCTCTTGGCTGGAAGCTTTTGCTGCGGAAGTTCCGCCTTGAGGCTCCTTATCTTCCACCGCCGCCAGGAAGTGACGGCTTTGCCTTCTAGCTGCGTTACTGCTGTGCTGAAACGCAATACATATAATTTCGCAGTACCAACATTGACGGCCGTGAAATATGTGTATACTAATGTATGCTAATTTGGGCGCCTCATTGTTTGACTAATCTCGGGTTAGGCGTTACTAAATTGCGCATCAGTTTTGATATTTTGAGTGATTTGATTGTATTTTCTACGGCTCTGTGAAATCGGAAGGCACAACGTGACTAAGTTTCGAGAGGCGAGCCATCAACCAACTAACCAATAGAACTGACAGGCTCACTCAAACTCTTCAGTCATTAGTATTCAGAACTTGCCTTTTTTTTTTTACCTTTTGTTTTCAACGTAACACAGTGCGTCAAACCCCTGAGGGCCTCGTGCCTTCGAAGGGCACCCTGTGGTTAAACGAAAGGTACCGTGAGGCACGTCAGGCAACCGATAGAGCTGCTACAACTGGTTATCATTTCAAAAGATAATTAGCCGTTTCGTCCCTGCCAGCGTCGCAATGTTTTCCGCTAGCATCTCGGTAAAGAAAGAAAAAAACGAATAACGCTTTTCTGGGATCCTTGTGGCTGTTATAGCATCGCCGTTCTTGGGTTTGTTTACGTTGTAGTCTACCAAGTGCGAAATAAGAAGCAGAAGCAGGGAAGGAATGGGTGAAGAAGTAGCTTCTTAAATGTAGAGCTCAGCAGCCAATAGCTGTTTACCGCAAGTAAATTTAATTTTTTTGATAAACTGCTTTTCTACTCAGTGGGGCTCCTCATTGGTTCAAACCACGCGCGCACTTTTCCAATCGCCCTGGTGAATGCGCAGCATGCAGTGAGGGTAGATAAGGGCAGCGGAAGCAGGGCACGAGGGTTCCGCCGGGAGGCTGCTGGAGGCGACGTCGACGGCACGGGCCAGCTGTAAACTGGCGGGGGAGCAGAGCATCACCGGTGGACGAAGGCTGAAGCGGTGCCTCGAGCCCTTTTGGCGTGTCGCGTGGTTTTATTTGCGCCGCAGTGTGTTTTGCCATGCCGCG
The DNA here is from genome assembly GCF_055883805.1 of Amblyomma maculatum. Taxonomy (NCBI): domain Eukaryota; kingdom Metazoa; phylum Arthropoda; class Arachnida; order Ixodida; family Ixodidae; genus Amblyomma; species Amblyomma maculatum. The sequence goes on from NC_139344.1 coordinate 258,990,494, forward strand.
TTGAAGCCCGGATCCTCGTTTTGTTGTAATCTTAGCATTGCGGTTTCGCGAGCCTCGACCGCATGCTTTGCTTCGAGTGCCTTTCGATGTATGCCCTTGCAACTAGATTGTCGTTAATCCGGAATAAACCGATGTTTCTACAGGGTGTCCAAGCTAACTTTAGCCAAGGGTTAAAAAAATTTAAACATTTGAGGTAGGCAAGAGAAACCACTTACATACAGCTGCTAGCCATCTGGCGCCAATAGGGAATTTTCTATTTTTTGAAATTAACTAATTAGTAATTAAGATATTTTTTTTTCTAACTTACAAACTGTTGCCTTCAGAATATAAATGGATTTGCAAAGTTGGAAAGCACCTTCTGAAACTCCCATTCCATTTGCTTCCGATAAAGAAAGCCTCACGTGTGTTGAGTCCTGAATAAAGTGAATTACTACTACTGTGTCGTTTTTCCAAGCTCTAGAAAGCCCGCGAAATACAAAAAGAAAAGAAAAAGAATACACGTAACTGGCGCATTCGTGCGCCACGATTCTGCTGCTCTCAACCTGGGTTTCAGTGAACGAAATCAGGTTCGGCCTTGGCTCCACGACCCCGTTTCAGCGGCAGGCCGATATCTCTGCGATGGTTATTTCGTCCGCTTCAGGCAGTCGGCGCACGTGACGGGGCAAGTCGCAGTGAGCTCACCGCGCTGGCTTCAACCATCGCCAACATATATGGGCTGTCGAGTCACGGCCGCCGCTGATTTCGTTCACTCAAACTACAATTGAGAGCACCACAATCGCGGCGCACGAATGCGTTAGTCGCGTGATATATATATATATATATATATATATATATATATATATATATATATATATATATATATATATATATATATATATATATATATATATATATATGAAGGAAAGAAGCCAACAGTCGGCGAGGCCAAGGAAAGCGTTGGGGATGGTACTTTTATGTCTTTTTTTTTTTTTTTTAAATGTTTACTTGGATAAGCACAGAAATTAGTAATGTAATCTGTTTAGGGGAAAGATAATTAGACACAAAGTAGAAGAAAAAACAACGTGCCGATGGTGGGATCCGAACCCACGACCTCCGAATAACGCGTCCGGTGCTCTACCAACTGAGCTACATCGGCCGCTGTCCCCCCTGCTACTTTCTTGGGTATTTATGTTGTCTGTATACGAACCTTGAGAGTGTTCACCAGCGCCACCCTCAGCCATAGCGGCGGACGTGGGACGTCCTTTGTTACCGCCAGCGTCACGTAGAACGTGATCAAGAGTGAGGGCGAAAGCTGTGCTAGAACCCTCTTACGCTACCTATGGCTTCAAGACTGCCAGAGCCGAGACCCCCGTAAGCTACAAGCAGATCAATCAATGGAAATGAGGGTGGTCGTTATAATACATGAAGGAAAGAAGCCAACAGTCGGCGAGGCCAAGGAAAGCGTTGGGGATGGTACTTTTATGTCTTTTTTTTTTAAATGTTTACTTGGATAAGCACAGAAATTAGTAATGTAATCTGTTTAGGGGAAAGATAATTAGACACAAAGTAGAAGAAAAAACAACGTGCCGATGGTGGGATCCGAACCCACGACCTCCGAATAACGCGTCCGGTGCTCTACCAACTGAGCTACATCGGCCGCTGTCCCCCCTGCTACTTTCTTGGGTATTTATGTTGTCTGTATACGAACCTTGAGAGTGTTCACCAGCGCCACCCTCAGCCATAGCGGCGGACGTGGGACGTCCTTTGTTACCGCCAGCGTCACGTAGAACGTGATCAAGAGCGAGGGCGAAAGCTGTGCTAGAACCCTCTTACGCTACCTATGGCTTCAAGACTGCCAGAGCCGAGACCCCCGTAAGCTACAAGCAGATCAATCAATGGAAATGAGGGTGGTCGTTATAATACATGAAGGAAAGAAGCCAACAGTCGGCGAGGCCAAGGAAAGCGTTGGGGATGGTACTTTTATGTCTTTTTTTTTTAAATGTTTACTTGGATAAGCACAGAAATTAGTAATGTAATCTGTTTAGGGGAAAGATAATTAGACACAAAGTAGAAGAAAAAACAACGTGCCGATGGTGGGATCCGAACCCACGACCTCCGAATAACGCGTCCGGTGCTCTACCAACTGAGCTACATCGGCCGCTGTCCCCCCTGCTACTTTCTTGGGTATTTATGTTGTCTGTATACGAACCTTGAGAGTGTTCACCAGCGCCACCCTCAGCCATAGCGGCGGACGTGGGACGTCCTTTGTTACCGCCAGCGTCACGTAGAACGTGATCAAGAGCGAGGGCGAAAGCTGTGCTAGAACCCTCTTACGCTACCTATGGCTTCAAGACTGCCAGAGCCGAGACCCCCGTAAGCTACAAGCAGATCAATCAATGGAAATGAGGGTGGTCGTTATAATACATGAAGGAAAGAAGCCAACAGTCGGCGAGGCCAAGGAAAGCGTTGGGGATGGTACTTTTATGTCTTTTTTTTTTAAATGTTTACTTGGATAAGCACAGAAATTAGTAATGTAATCTGTTTAGGGGAAAGATAATTAGACACAAAGTAGAAGAAAAAACAACGTGCCGATGGTGGGATCCGAACCCACGACCTCCGAATAACGCGTCCGGTGCTCTACCAACTGAGCTACATCGGCCGCTGTCCCCCCTGCTACTTTCTTGGGTATTTATGTTGTCTGTATACGAACCTTGAGAGTGTTCACCAGCGCCACCCTCAGCCATAGCGGCGGACGTGGGACGTCCTTTGTTACCGCCAGCGTCACGTAGAACGTGATCAAGAGCGAGGGCGAAAGCTGTGCTAGAACCCTCTTACGCTACCTATGGCTTCAAGACTGCCAGAGCCGAGACCCCCGTAAGCTACAAGCAGATCAATCAATGGAAATGAGGGTGGTCGTTATAATACATGAAGGAAAGAAGCCAACAGTCGGCGAGGCCAAGGAAAGCGTTGGGGATGGTACTTTTATGTCTTTTTTTTTTTAAATGTTTACTTGGATAAGCACAGAAATTAGTAATGTAATCTGTTTAGGGGAAAGATAATTAGACACAAAGTAGAAGAAAAAACAACGTGCCGATGGTGGGATCCGAACCCACGACCTATATATATATATATATATATATATATATATATATATATATATACCGGGTGCCCCACTAACTTGAACCAAGGGATACAAAATAATACATTTGAGGTAGGTCAGTGAAACCAATTGCATTCAACTGCCAGCCTCCTTGCGCACTACAGGCGATTTTTTGTTTTGCAATTACTTAATTAGCTAATTATGTTATTTTTCTTATTGATTAAATATTGACTTTAGACCAAACATGTGAATTGGAAAATTGTAGGGCACCTTCAGAAACCCCCATTCCATTAATTGCGATAAAGAAAGTCTCACGTGCGTCTTTTTTTCTGGGCTCAAAAGAAAGCCCGCGAAATACAAATAATACCACGTGACTAGTGCATTTGTGCGCCGCGATTGTGGTGCTCTCAGTCGTGGTTTGAGCGAACGAAATTGCTGCGGCCGTGTCGCCTTTGCCCCGTTAAAGCGGCAGGCCGATACGCCTGCGATGGTTTCTTCGCCCGCATCCGACAGCCGGCCCACGTGATGGTGCAAGTAGCACCCAGAGCGGCGATCCGACACCACCGGGATTCTAACAAACCCTCCTTCTCTCCCATCAGCGAACTTTACGGCAAACGGATGAGCGATAAGGTATCAGCCACTGAATCTGCGCATACAGGCTTGGGTAAAGGGGCAAGATGACATGTGACTCGACTAAAATTAGCGCTGCACCTTCATTTGCCGGTTCTTTATCGTCATCCGCCTGTCGTGATGTAGGCTGCTGCGGTGCACAGGCCTGGCCAAAATCGCGGTGACGACGGGCGAGCTCGAGCTCGCTCCAACCATCGCCAACATTTCTGCCTGCCGCTGCAACGGGACCATCGGGTCACGGCCGCAGCTGATTTCGTTCGCTCAAACCACGACTGAGAGCACCACGATCGCTGCGCTCAAATGCGCTAGTCACGTGGTATTATTTGTATTTCGCGGGCTTTCTTTTGAGCCCGGAAAAAAAGATATACGTGAGACTTTCTTTATCGCAATTAATGGAATGGGGGTTTCTGAAGGTGCTCTACAACTTTCCAATTCACATTTTTGGTCTAAGGTGAATATTTATTAAATTAGAAAAATTAAAATAATTAGCCAATTAACTAATTGCGAAACAAAAAATTGCCTGTAGTGCGCAGGCAACCAGTTGTATGCAACTGGTTTCACTGACCTACCTCAAATATATTATTTTGTAACCCTTGGTTCAAGTTAGCTGGGACACCCGGTATATATTGCATTTCGTGGGATTTTTTTAGAGCTTGGAAAATTGATACACGTGAGGCGTCCTTTATCGGAAATGAATGAAATGGGGGTTTCAGAAGGTGCTCTCCAACTTTGCATGTCACATTTATGGTCTAAAGACAATGCTTAGTAAAGCAGAAAAATTATCTACTAATTAGTCAGTTGCAAAATAAAAAATTGCCTATGGAGCGCCAGCTGGCTGGCAGCTGTATACAAGTGATAATTCTGGCCTACCTCAAATGTTTCATTTTTTAACCCCTGGCTAAAGTTAGCTTGGACACTCGGTATATAGACTGGATATTTTTCATTCGTCGGGCGAGACTATGCGCAGGCAACCAGTTGTATGCAACTGGTTTCACTGACCTACCTCAAATATATTATTTTGTAACCCTTGGTTCAAGTTAGCTGGGATACCGGGTCTGTACTCCAAAAGGCTTTCCCTTCAGCTCATATACCGGGTGTTTTATTCTTTAGAAGGTGGGAAAAAAGTAACTACTTTTAGATTTATTTTAGCATTGGGGCTATAATGGGGGCTGCGGCGGACATCATGGTAAGAGGAAGAATGCTTCAATTCGTTCGCTAATTAACTGAATACGTTAATGAAGTCATTAACTTGAAACAGGCGCTGGCCCGCCTTTGTGACGTAATTGCTCCGCCTGCATATTTCGTCACTCTGCTGAGCCGCCGTACGGGCGCGCGGCTGTTCGTTACCAATTTTTGCGAGCGCGCAGTCATTTTGCTCACAATACGGCCTCGAATCGCTGAGGCGGAGCGACCTACCCTCTCATGGTGTGGATCAGGCTGACATTCGTGGACCTTGTAACGCGCGTTGCTTTGTTGTAAAGAAAATTTTTTTTTCTTTGCTTGGCTAAACTATTAATAGGGTGAGCTTCAATTATGCAAATACAACATGCCTCTGAAAATAAGAATTTAAAAAGTTAATAAACGTACTCTGTTAATTAGCGAACTGATTAAATCATTCTGCCTCTTCTCATGGTGTCCGCCGTAGGCGTTATTATAGCCCCGGAGCTAAAATAAGTCTAGAGCCAGTTATCTTACTTTATATATTTTGCGCCATCTAAAAAAACAAAACAAAATACACGCACACACTCGGTGTACAAATACCCAGAGGTTTCGCTGTGCCACGTTTTACTCCATCAGGCCTCAACAGTTGTCAGCGAGGACCGCTGAATAGTCTGCCGATATTAATGTCCTCCGGTCGTCTTTTTTTTTTTTATTTGAAACTATGACCTACAATGATAAGTTTGTTGGACAGCTGACATGGAGCTCTCTTCGTGTCGTTCACCAGTGCAAGACTAGGTCCCCCTCCCAACGATACTGCAAGCACAGGACGGGGTTTCAGTACGCAGACGCTTGGCTGTAGGCCGTAACCGAAGACGCCGGGCGGCACAGTAGACACCGGATATTCAATACGGGCAAACGAGTACACTGCTGAGGCAGACAAGCTCGTACACTTCGCGCACTCGAGTGCCGACGAGCAGCCTCCGTCAACAGACGCCGCCATAACCTCGTTTAACGACGCAAACCGAGGTCGCCAAACTCGGTTTGCGATAACCACGGTTAGGGGTGTAACTGTGGTTTGGTCTGCCGCGTAAACGGGCTAACCACGGCTTCGCGTAACCGCAGTTACGCTAACCGTGGTTAACTCTGCCCGTGTAAAGAGGGTATAACTTGAGCAAGAGGTGGATACAGGCTGTGAAAGCAGCATTCAAATCAAGCGGGTAGAGCAATTAGTGTATCAAGGACGTTATTGCTTCATGGACAACTGAACTAACATTAAGACAGAAAATTGTGCCGGTCACGATCAAAGGCCTTCGCAAAGCCTATCGCCGCACCAGATCACACTTCGTGTTTTACTGCCTCTCTCCTGAGATGTGCATCATAACATAACGCTATCGCATTGCCCTTTCAAGGCGTATTAAAATGAGGGACGGTTTGTTTAACGGACTTGCCTCAACCTGCAGGGGGTCCAACATCCAAATGTGACTTTGGTCATTTCTAAAACTGAAATTGTAAAATTGAGTTGATCCACGTTCAAAACAGACTTTGGCTACCCCCCAAACAGACTTTGGCTACTCCCAAAACAGGCATGGTCGACCCCTGAAATTTGGGTGGGCCACCACCAAAACTATAGTCGAAATGCTCTGAAATGTGTATGCACAAGTTGAGATTTAAACACTTTCGCGCGATAATATGCTGGTTGGTAGAGCATGCCGCCTGTTATTATTTTTTTTTCTTTGGCGTGAGCATCTACTGAGCAATTACTGCGGAATAGGGGCGTAAAGAGACGACACAACGCGATTTAGCTGCACGAATGCGTGATGACGATCATCTGTATTGGTTATGTAAATGCAATCTATTGGAAGCAATCGTCATATCGAGGCCCTGAGTCTGTTGTATGCTCGGCATGTGTGGTCACCAAGGTGCTTCGCGCAGCGCACGTGTTCCGGGTGCGCGCCCTGCCCACGGAGGCCGGCGAGCGGTGCGGCCTGCTGCACGGCTCCTTCTTTCTGCTGGTCGGACCCCGGGGCGTGACGCTGGCCGAGCGGGGCCCGCAGGGCTCGCTGGGACCCGCGCTGCTTTGTTGGCCCTACTACAGTATCCGGCGCTACGGCCTGCTTGCCGGCACCTTCTCGCTGGAAGCCGGCCGCAAGGCTGCGTCCGGCGAGGGTCTCTTCAGTTGGCACGCTGCCGATGCTGAGGACATATTCCGCGCTGTCGCCTCCTGTGTGCGTGCCTCGGCCGACGGCTCGGCGCTGCTGGACCAGCTGGAGCAGCACTGCTACGAGAATGTGCCGATGCCACCCGACGACGATGTCGTGCCACACGTGCACCGCAACGGCGCCGAGTACGCCGTGGTGCACAAGCCCGGCCGACTCTCTCAGTAACGGATTCTCGGCCGTCCTCCTTCGCTGGTGGCGGTTGTCGCTGCACTACGACAGTCGTTTGGCGCTCGTAATCAAATAGAGCTCGCGATTGTAATAAAGCTATTCAGTGTAGGCGCCTTCCCTCTCTGCTGCAGTGGATATTATCGAAGTTCACGGGTAGCGTGGAGTCGGGGTGAGAACAGCAATGACGCGAACGATACGAGACGGAGTTGGGAAGAGTAAATGAAAAGAGCTTTATACAGCTATATACAGTATGAACAAAGAACTCGGAGAGCAGGACGGCAGCCTGCCTCCGTTGAGAGCCTCTCGAGTAATATCCCTCGTCGCTTTACAACACATTCGTGTCCGAAAACACTCTCGCGTCTTCCTCTCGTCTGGCCCCGCCCACGCAGTCACAAATCACTGTCAGGCAGTAGGCGGTCGAGCTGCAGCTGCGGGCCCCAGGTCGCAAGAACGGGGGCCACAGATCCCAGGACCCATCTCGAAGCCGATGGCGACAAGCGTCCGGTGGTCGGCCGCGCATCCCGACCTGCGAATACTGAAGCAGCACGCTGGTTCCTTCTCTCCCGCCTGCCGAGGTCGCGTTCCTCCCGAAACCGCAAACGCGGGGGGGGGGGGGGGGGGGGGGGGGAAGAACAACATCCATCCCTTGACACGGCGGCGCCACACAACCCGGTGACGCGGTGAAGCTTGGCCGGCCTGGCACTACAGCGCCCCCGCCGCCAGACAATACGCCGAAAGATGATCTGCTCACACGCAGCTCAGCTGGTTAGGCGCGCCGAAAAGTCTTCTCCCTTGCAGTGTTCCGCTCCCATAACGACGAAAAAGCGCAGCCGCTGGTCACCAACGGGAGACGTTCGGCCCCCGATCTTTCTTAGAGGCTAGCTTGACGGGACAACAGGCCTCAAGCCACACTCAACAAGAACAAGTGCCATTCGAAAACCACTCATCCCGCCATACCAAGATATGCAAAACTGCGAGTGTATACAAAAACCCGCGTACATCTGATATGAAAATAAAATTTCCCAGACAAACACAAGGTGCACACCTAGTAAGAAGTTCTGGTCTGGATCTTTCCAGGGCGTCTGGCCACGCTCGTAATTCACTAAGAATGCGCTGTTCTCTGCTTCTCGGAAGGTATGGGGTAAGGGAGGGACGACTTATCTTGCCGAAGCAGGCTTTGAATTTGGCCCCAAATAATCCGAATAAACCAATATACCAATATCGAGACGCGCCATTCTGTCTCCTTGGCCAAAAGTAAATATACTTGGGTTAAGCGGCTCACACACAAGTCACTCAAAAAAATAAAATGCATAAAGATCACCTCCCCAACTCGAGGAAAGAACTAACATTCATGTTCTTAAAGCAATGCAAAAGAAAATAAAGCAGCCTTTCGATGAAGCGCTTTCTAGTCACAAAACAAAGTTTAAACTCGTTCTCATTCATCCGGTTATTTTCAAAAGTGCTAAGATAATGTCAACAAAATACAAGTCCATTGTTTCTTTTTTTTTTCCTCGTTTGTAAGCGGCAAATACAACTACGAGGTAAGATACAACAATGTTTGCACTGTCTCTCTCGCAGAGAGAGAGAAAACTTTATATAATGCAAAAAAGAAAAATAATCTGGAGCTCCCGTGGTTGGGTCCTCAGTCCAGGACTCCCGCGGCCTTTGCTGCCCTGCTGGCCCGTTCAATCAGCCAAAGCTGGTTTCTTTACTCCGAACTGGACAGCGCAGCCTCCCACTGCTCCGGCGTGGCGTTGTGAATTATCGGCACTGCATCTATTTTCTGGCAGGCCCATGTGATGTGATAAATTGTCGGTTTCTGTCCACACCAGGGACACGTGTCCCTGTATACGGTCGGATGTATATTGCTGTATAAAGACAGGCATGGATAAGAATTTGTTTGTAGCTGCCGTCAAGACACTGACTGCTCCCTGTTTAACAACTTGTGGGGCGGAGGATACCGTCCTCTGGTCCCCCGGTAGTGCACCAAAATGTCAGCGTATAGGTACGAGTCACTGTCCCGGTCTCTTCGGCCTCTGGCCTCCCTCGGTTTGCATAACCTCGAGCTATGCAAAAAAGTTGTAAGGTTTTCTCTCGCAGAGAAAACCTCACAACTTTCGTGGACTAGCATTGCGCTTCGCTCAGCTTTCCTTCAGTCGCGCCCGTCTAGGTCGCGTTACGAGTGCTTCTACTAGATTTTCGAGGGGGCAACGAACAGGAGCTAGTCCTGCGCCTGCTTTAGCCCTTCGAAGATTCTGGGCTCTCCGCAGAAACGCTGCGACAGCCTAGGTCGGACAGGTGCAGACAGCACCCGCAACATGAAAACGAGCCCTGAATTAAGCGACAAGATGTTCTTTGCTGTCGTCGCAATTCAATTGCTTTTACAGCCCTCCGAAACGAACGTATCCCGAAAGATGACCCCTTTAGTCGAGGGCGTACCTTTCTTTTCCACAGTCGGCGAGGAATTTGCCTTGATGACCGGCCCTTACTAACGGATCCCCGCGACGACCTCAAAATTGTGATAAGACCTCTAGACGATCTTAACTTACGAAATTGGACGACGCATCAAATCGCCTTAGCCATCGGTGCTGCAGCACAGCTTCCGGCAGAAATCCGGTGTGTACTAATAATCCGAGTAAGACCAGAACAAAACCTGGCGGTCGTCAGCACCCCGAGTGAAGAGCTCACTCACCGACTACGCGGTATCAGCTCGCTAGACTTGGCAACAAGCAGTATGAAGTCGTCGCGTACGTGGCAACCCCGGAAGCCTCATGCAAAGGGGTGATCACGGGCGTGGAGGAGGGAACCAGCATAGACAATCTCATGGCGGAATTGCGAGTGAAAAACACGAAGATTCTACACGTTAGAATGACGGGAAAATCCACCCCCGCCCTGATCACCTTCGAGGGAATCCACGTCCCTTATTACGTCAAATACGGCGGCGCCGAGTACCGATGCCGGCTACTCAAGGCCAGGTACCAAGTGTGCAGTATATGCCTCGGCATGGGCCATAAGGCAGAAGTGTGTCCCAACCCGGACAAAACAAGATGTTCCAAATGCGGCGTAGACGATCCCGATGAAGCCCACCAGTGTCAAACCTGCTGCATCAACTGCGGCGGAGAACACCCGGCCACGGAACCCCGCTGCCCAAGCCGACAGCGTAAGCCCTTCAACAAGAAGTTGGGGATCGCACACCATCAGCAAAAAGAAATCCCAACTACAAGGGAGTGCCCCGAACGGTCCGCCAGCACAACATTCAAACCGGGAAAATCAGCACCAATCGCGCAGCAACGCCCACGACGTGGCAGCTGCAGTGACAACGACGACGGGAGGCTCGCACCCAGAAGAAGGCAACCGTGAAGTACTTCAGGAAAAGAAAGGCCCGGAGACGGACTCTACTGCGCCACCACCCCAGCAATTAACCTAGCGCCGGTCGAGGGTCCCGCTGGGAAAGACAGACACGGCAGCTCCCGTCCAAAAACCAGGGCTATGAAAATCGAAACCATCTGAAGGTGAGCTCGAGAGAGCTCCCAAAGCCACCCCTCCCAACTCAACCGCCGCAGACAAATCGCGCAAGCCACAAACGCCACTAAAAATTCTCACACCTCCTCATTACAACCTAACACCAAACCACCCACTCCACTAACGGCTGAAAAGACAGCGCCACTTGCTCCTCCCTCCCCAGATGTCTCTATTGAAAAGATTCAAGCTATGATAGACCGGTCGATGGAGGCCATGACTGTTACTCTTCGCCCCGAAACATAAACGATGCTAGAAAGCCTCCATGAGGAGGTTAGGAGGGAAAGGGAAGATACATTCGAACGACTTCTCCAACATATTGACCAGCGAATGCAACAACAGATGCATCAACAGACGGTGTTGCGCCAGCTGCTCACGACAGATCAACAGCCCCGTACACCCTCCCCTCCGGCACAGTGTCCGCCTAAGGTGAATCTCCCGGTAGACACGCACAGCGAGCGCGACAACCGTGAAGCACGACGCCTGCACCCATATGCGCGACCGCCTCCCACCTCACTGATCGTCGCTGCCCCAGCCCTACCGACGGCAGCCGACACTGGCACCGCCGACACCGCGATAACTTCACCACAGGCATCAGTCAAGCCATATCTGACGCCTCAGCCTCATAATTATCATCATCAACAACAACATGGATAACAGCCTTGAACGAAAAACTAAAACAAAAATACAAGTAGGCCATCAGCCCATTCAGCTATGGCAGTGGAACTGTCGAGGATACCGACGCAAGAAGGGACTCCTCACACAGTACCTAGCCAGTCTAACTCCTCCTCCCCCTTTCCCCCTCCAGATATAATAGCAATGCAAGAAGTAAACTGCGAACCCACCCTTACAGGCTTCACAGCACACGCCAATAGGCCAAGAATGCACGACAACGAAGCAGGCACGACGCCACCCAAAGTAGCTACCTTGGTATCCAAGCCCCTCATACGCACATTGCGCACGTTCTGCTCGAGGTGGTTCCCGCCAAACGCAACCAGGCATCCATGCTCATCCTTAACTTGTACAGTCCACCTAAAGGAGGGAAACGGGACGCATTCGACGAAATAATAGAAGCGACCATAACCAGCAAGAGGAATCAAGTTATAATTGTGGGAGACTTCAACGCGGCCCATCCAATGTGGGGCTACGAATCGGAGACCCCGAAAGGTCGCAAACTTGCCCTGACTATCGCCAGAAATCAACTCACTCTACTAACGGAACCGGACAAACCCACCCGCATGGGAATCGGTGTGAACAGGGACACGCGCCCCGACCCAACACTGGCCAGAGCAAATACCCCGAGCAACTGGTCCAACTTAAGAGAAACATTGGGTAGCGATCATTACATAACCGCCGATATTGAAACAGCCGGCACCCGCAAGGTTCGTCGCAAGATAAGATTAACCAACTGGGACTCCTTCCGCCGGGACCGACAGACAAAGAGGACCGCGACGGAGAGAGGGCGTAGCAAGGTAAAAGGAACACCCAATCCGCCCTCACCTCTGCCCCTTCCGGAATGGGTGCAAGCAATACAAGAAGACCTACGACGAGCCACTACTACGGTCTCAGCCACTACAACTGCACCTGACGTAGACAACCACCTGCTCCACCTGTGGGAGGCTCGCAGGGGGCTCGTCAAGAGGTGGAAACGGCAAAAACACAACAGGAAGCTGAAGCTAAGAATAGCCCAAATCACTGCCGAAGCACAGAACTATGCTGCCGAGCTGACAAATAACAACTGGCACCGCTTCTGCGACCATCTCCAAGGCACTCTCTGCATGGCTCGTACGTGGTCGCTGCTCCGCGCTTTACTAGACCCCAAACACTCCAAATCCGAGACGAGCAAGGCGATACGTACAGACGCTCCTGCGCAAGGAACAGTGTGACGACGACGGTATCCTCGCTTAACTAGAACAACGCTACATCAGCTCTGGCCTGCGCCCCCAGTACAAGGACTACTCCTACGAGGACGAGAACAGTCCACTCGACGCTGACATAACAGAGGCCGAAGTCCGAGCAGCTCTACAAAATGCCATGAAGAATACGGCGCCAGATACGGATGGTATCCAATACAAGGTACTTAGACACCTGGACAACCAATCAATCTCCCAGCTGACGTCGTTCTAAAATAAAGCCTGGATGACGGGAGCCCTCCCTCAAGAGTGGAAGCACGCCGAAATTTCATTTCATTCATTTCATTTCATTTATTTGTCCCTTAAAGGCCCGAAGGCATTACATAAGGGGGGGGGGGGCGTACATATAGGTTGGAGGGTAGTAGCAGAGAACACAAAAGAAAGAAAGGGGGAAAAATACACGGGGTACCAAAAAAGTGTAAAATAATATACAAACTAAAAGCAAGAAATAAACATACAAAAAGAAAACAAGGAACAGTTGGCACTTCGGTGTCGCAGTATGAATATGTTTATGAGAAGTGATTAGCCAGTTTCTCGCGGAAAAGGCGGCGATCGGAGCATGTAATTACGTTGTCGGGAAGGCCATTCCAGAGCACTATGGCGTCGGGAAAAAATGAACTGCTCATTGCGGAGGTGCGGGTTTTAATGCGTGCGATTGGGTTACTGTGGTTTAGGCGGGATGACGCACGTGGGGGTGGCTGCAGCAACAAATGTCTTGGTGAGCGATAAAAGAAAGAGTGAAAGAGGCATAGCCGGGAAATAACACGGCGAGTTGCTAGTGTTTGAAGGCCGAGGGATCGTTTTAGTAATGTTACGCTGGTATTTCTTGAGTACTGCGATTTAATAAAACGGGCGGCGCGATTTTGAATGGCTTCAAGGTCTGAGATGAGATACGATTGTGATGGATGCCAGACAGATGACGCGTACTCCAATTTAGGACGTACGAATGTTATGTATGCCAACTTTTTTACTTCAGGTGATGCAGATTTTAGATTGCGCCGGAGAAAACCAAGTGTGCGTGATGCTTTGGAACAGATGGTCTGAATGTGTGTTGTCCATGACAGCGATGATGTGATGTGTACTCCTAGGTATTTATAAGATGATGTTCTCGTGACGGCGACCGATTTTATGTTGTAAGTGCTATCAATAAATGTGTTTTTGCGGGAGAATGATATGTATTGGCATTTATTTAGATTAAGAGGCATGTGCCATTTGTCGCTCATTCCCAAATTACGCTTATTCCCAAACCTGGCAAACAACTCTCACTCGGAACTCTTCGGCAATCTCGCTCACCTTGTGTATCGGGAAACTATTCGAACACATCATATTATCCCGGCTCCACCCTCACCTCGAAGCACGAAGATTCTTCCCGGTGTTACGTTTCTCCACCGAGAAGTGGGACAGCTGACGCGGCCACCGCACAGCAACAGGCAGAACCGCGAGCGGATCGGCCATTTCGACGCCGTTCATCGGCCGCGCAACGCTTCCTCCCGCCGACAAGTCTCAACGTGATCCTGCCACGCGCCAAATGTGTGTGCGTGCGTGTGTGTGGGCAAACGCCGGCCAAGCCTGGAGCTTGTGAGAGAGGGCGCCGCCCTCGCCCGTCTGCAGGAGGTGGAGGAGATGAGGTCGGACCATCTGCGATTGAGTCATTCGTCGTGAACCAACATGTTTGGCTCTCCCTTTCCTGTGAGGGTTTACCCTTTCCCTGTGAACGGGAAAACCTATAAAAAGCAGCGGCCGACTCCGCTGGAGAGAGACTACTTTGACGCGCCGTTGGCACGACGCTAGACACCAGCTGTGTGAGAGTGTCTGTAATCTCTCCGGGTCAGCTTCACTGCCCGTTTCTTCCTGATGTTACAGTAAAGGTTGTTTCGTTAAAAGACGCCTCGTCTTTGCTGGCACCTTTGATGCCGTCCGCCGTCCACGGAGCCGCCAGGCCAACGCTACCGAGGGGCGCGCAAACCAAACCTAACACCGGACGCTCTGTATGGTTTCCGACCAAATTTATCCACACAAGATTTGGTTTGGTTTGTGTTGTTTGACGTCCCAAAGCGACTTAGGCTATGAGAGACGCCGTAGTTCCAGACTCCAGAAATTTCGACCATCTGGGGTTCTTTAACGACGCCTTGCTTTTCGCCTCCACCGAAAAGCGGCCGCCGAGCCCGAGATTCGATCCCGCGTCCTTGGGAACAGTAGTCGAGCATCGTAACCACTGCGCCACCCCGGCGGGGTTATCCACACAAGATGTCATGCTGCAACTGAAGGAGGAAGTAATGGACCATCCTAGCAAGTATCGCCCTCGAGGGCGATACTTGCGCTCGACTTACAATGCGCTTTCGATAACGTTGCACATGACCTCAACCTTGACAACCTGGCATCGTCCCATTGTGGGAATAGGATGTACAACTACATCAGAGCATTTCTGACGGACCGCACGGCCACCATAGGACTAGGCGAACTACGCTCCGACAATATCGCTATTACAGGCCGAGGGACGCCACAGGGTTCGGTCCTCTCTCCGACTCTACTCAATGTGGCGATGGCAAAACTGCCACCTCTGCTAGACAACATCCCCTGGGTTCGTCATGTCCTCTACGCGGATGACGTCACAATCTGGGTCATGAGGGGCTCTGACGGCGATGTGCAAGACGCGCTTCAGGAAGCCATCGATGTGGTCCAGATGTACGCCGCCGCTGGCGGGCTAACCAGCGCAGCGGAGAAGTCCGAACTCTTGGTTATAAGCAAGAACAGCCATGGAAAGAGAAAACAGCCTCCAGAGATCGATCTTTTCCTGAAAGGTGCGCCAATACCACAAGTGGAGAGGCTTCGGGTGCTGGGGCTACACCTTCAATCTAATGGTAGAGCCACACACACAGTACATCTTCTCCGTAAACAAATGTCTCAAATCACCCACATGATAAGACGGGTTTCCAACCGACGAAGCGGTCTTAAGGAGAGGGACACGCTGTGCATAGTACAGGCGCTCATCATCAGTCGCCTCATGTACCACCTCCCGCACCATCACCTCAATCGGGCCGAACTCGAAAAACGATCGGCGGTAAAGACGGCACTGGGTGACCCTCCCCACGCGGCCACTCAACGCCTTCTTCACTTAGGCATCCACAATACGGTAGAAGAATTAATTGAAGCACAGCAGGTAGGACAGGTAACTTAGACTACGAAGCACACGCACCGGACATGCCCTACTCGCGAGACTCGGGTATCCAGCACCTAGCACCCCTTCCCACCAGATCCGGAGCCCATGCACCCCTTAATGAGAGCAAAGATCCAAGTGGCTGCAATCCTGAAAAACATGCATCCAGACCTTAACGCGGGCCGACGGCAGGCTCGAGTACGGGCACTTCAACGTACATTAAGAAATAATGAATTCGTATTATACACCGACGCAACAAGTTACCCCGGAAAACCTGCCGCGAGCCTGGCCGTCACGAACGATGATGGTCAGGTACAAGTAACAGGCTCCATCCTCACGACCTCGATCAGAACGGCGGAAGAGACAGCCATAGCCCTCGCCATCCGATACATCTCATCCAACCCCCTGCACAAACACTTGAAAACCTGCACTATTGTCACAGACTCACAGGCAGCATGCCGAGCCTTCTCAACCGGTCTGCTGTCTCCCAAAACCCACAAAATCCTTCGTCAGTGCAAAGAAAAGACGCACACGCCGCTTATTTGAATACTTTGGGCACCAGGTCACGCATTTCTTTCTGGCAACGAGCGCGCCCACTCGCTCGCCCGCGAACTAACTTTCCGGGCACCAGGCGGGAAGACGGAAGACGGCCGATTACCAGCTAATACGGAAACCGGAGAGGAAGATGCTCCGAGGCCACCATTAATCTCTCAGCTATCAACCACCACAGAACCACTCACGTACACACTTACCCTCGAATACTACAGACAACAACGAAGAACACTTCCCGCACCGCACAAATCCCTCTCCAGAGCAGATGCCACTACCTGGCGACAACTTCAAACGCACACATTCCCGAACCTCTACCACAAACACCGTTTCTTTCCCTCGCAGTACCCTTCGATCTGCCAATCATGCGCCAGCACCAGACCAACACTATACCACTCCATATGGGCTTGTCCAAAGCCGCAAGGCTTCCCGCCCATTCCCCACCCCACCGTCTCCTCTTGGGAAGCTGCTCTGTCTAGCTCACACCTGCAAGATCAGCAACGACTGATCGAGCGAGCGCGCGGGATAGCAGCGGCTGCCGGCATCCTGGACTAAGGAGGCCGCCTGAAGAGGACACGACCACGTAATAACCAGTGCCTGGTTATTGGGTTTAAATAAATGTTTTTTTTTCTCCTCCCGCGCACTCATACGCAAAACGTAGCGTGATCTTGCGCTTCCTGATCTCTGCAGGCGACCCTGGCCTCTTTATTCTGGACATTGTGCCAAGACGGCGCTCTCTGCCTTTCTCTGCAGGATGGTCCTCGTTTAGGAATTTGGCGCCTCCTCTGCTTAGCAAATTTCCCCTTTCTTGCTCATTGCGGTCAATAGCTGAGCCATCCGCGTAAGTTATCCGAGCGGAAACTGCGTCCTCTTGTTTTCGAAGCTCTTCGCGGTAAAGCTTTTCCTTTGGCACGGTATTCACCACTTTGTTATATCTCCGAAAAACGAGCGTTCATCATCTTCAATGTTAACCGACTCAATTACCTCAACAGTTGGGCACCGGCCCTCGAGCGTTCTCATTAGGTCGCCTTCCTCCTCAATGCGTTGCTCTAGCCAATGCGGACTAACGTTCTTTGGCTTCACGCCCTCCGCATCTGCGCGGCTCAGCGGCGACTCGCTGTTACTTTCTAAATACCCGGCAGTATCAGAGGGACAATGTTCAACGTCTGCAAACTCATTGCCTTGTATGCCATTTGCATTGTTCTCGAAGCAGAGAGTCAACTTTACCGAATCAAGTGATGGAATTTCTGACGACTCAGTTTGCACACTAAGCTGCTGCTTATTCTCGGCAGTTTGCGCTCGTCTCTCACTTCCACAGTAAATTGCTCTAACACAGGAAGCTGCTCGTGTGAGCGTCCTTTTGCGCCACATGTAGTGCTCCAAACAACATGAAATAGGAGTTAGTGATGAGCTGTCCGCATTAATTTGCTGCTCTCCCTTCTCCGCGTTAACGGATGCTGGTTGGATTTCAGGAGTCATTCCCTGTTTTCAGGGTTCGGTTGTTCGGGTCCGCAAGATGCCCCTGACTGATCGAGTGAACGGCTCGATGTCTGCCCATTCACTTGAGCACATTCACGTTTTTGCGACAGCTCTCGTACTCTGGAGTTCGTAAGTGCAGTACCAACCGAACCTGCAGCGAAGGAGAGACCTTTTTCACTCAACAGCTGTTCTGATTTATTCGAGAAAAGGTAGGGCGTGTGTATCGGCAAGTTGGCGCTCACTTGTTCTCCGGCCAAGGATACAGGGCTAGAACGCACCGTGTGCATACGGCGTGAAGTGTTTTCGAGCTCCTTCATTTTCAGAGCATGCTCACGGGCCTCCCGTTTTTCCTGTGACTCGTGCTGCTCTTGTCTTTTCTGCTCATCGTGGAGCTCTTGCTTTCCCGCTCCTTTTTCTTTCTGCGTTCTACAATCGTTTCCCATGCCTCTCCAACCTCCTCAATCGTCACTGCCTCCCGGCTCATAACCTCCAGAATATCTTTCTTTCGCTTTGGAGAACCCAGCGAATTTTTCAACTCATCGCAAACTTCGAGAAGTTGCCGTACCCTGAACTTCTCCATCCTGGTTTTACACCGTGTGTTGTCAAACCGCCTGTGCACTTTGGCGAAAACACAACAAACGCAAAATCCCCTGAAACTCATTTCCCAAAATTTCACAATCCCTCCTAACGGTCTCCTTTGCTAGGGAGGTCTGGCGAAATGCGAGGTGAATCTCAGGCACTCACCCTGTCGAAGTAGCTAGTGGCCATCAGTCCCGTTGCTGCCGAGGTCATTTGAATCCGGTGACTGAGTTGTCCATCCCACCGCTGCCACCAGTTATCGGGTTTCACGGGTAGCGTGGTGTCGGGGTGTGAACAGCAATGACGCGAACGATGCGAGACGGAGTTGGAAAGAGCAACTGAAAAGAGCTTTATACAGCTATATACAGTATGAACAAAGAACTCGGAGAGCAGGACGGCAGCCTGCCTCCGTTGAGAGCCTCTCGAGTAATCTCCCTCGTCGCTTTACAACACATTCGTGTCCGAAAACATTCTCGCGTATTCGTCTCGTCCGGCCCCGCACACACAGTCACAAATCACTGTCAGGCAGTAGGCGGTCGAGATGCAGCTGCGGGTCCCAAGGTCGCAGGAACGGGGCCACATGATCCCGGGACCCATCTCGAAGCCGATGGCAACAAGCGTCCGATGATCGGCCGCGCATCCCGGCCTGCGAATACTGGAGCAGCACGCTGGTTCCTTCTCTCCCGCCTGCCGAGGTCGCGTTCCTCCCGAAACCGCAAACGCAGGGGGAGAACAACGTCCATCCCGCGACACGGCGGCGCCACACAACCCGGTGACGCGGTGAAGCTTGGCCGGCCTGGCACAACGATATGTTCATGGACCGACGCAGAGAGCCCTCGGCGAATGAGCTGATATTCCCATCCAAATGAAATGATAGACCATCCCTCACGTAACGCCATTCCTTAAACATAGCCGCCTTTTTTTTTTTTTCAAATGCTCGGGAATAAACATAAAGGGGCGAGTACTGGAAGTCGGCTCCAGCAGGCGAAATTTCTCTGCAAGAACTTTTAGTACTTCGATAAAAGCACACTTGATAACATATGCAGTTATATAAACTCTGAATTGAAAGGTTTTTTTTTTCAGTATAAAATAATTTTAAAATAGAAAGTTTATGAGCGACGCCGTAATATTTTAACTTTGAACGCTTAAATAATATGAAATTGTAATTTTCAAGAAAAATTATAGAGCACAGAAAATTTCTTTACGGCACCAAAAAGCAGACTGTGTGCATATATGTGAAGAAAGACTAGAGAAAATTGCCTAGCATGCATAAAGTTCACACAATATTTCATGTGTTAGTGAATAGCAATCACGCACTAGAGTAAAGTAGCCTATAATTCCTGCTGAAAAAAAAAAAAAAATGTCTGTATTCGCATGCCGCTGGGCGAAAGATAAAAGGCTGCTGCTTTGCTTGCTTTGCCTGCTTGTTTTGCCTGCCTGCCTGCCTTGCCTTGCCTTGCCTTGCCTCGCCTTGCCTCGCCTCTGTCTGCCACCGCCGCCGTTGTTGTTGTTGTTGTTGTTGTGAATGTTCTACATTTTTGTTCTGCAAGATTCCGCTAGTTGTGTCGGCGAGACGTCGCAATAGGTTCTGACGACGAAGACAAAGAAAGTAATGAAAGAGAAAAGAAGTAGAAAGAAGGGGAAGGAGGAAAAGCTTTCGCCATTAAGCAGAGGCGAGAAGAAACAGCTCTTAAGCGAGGCTGAGTGCAATTTTGTAATTTTTTGAATAGCGATATAGAATGTCCTATGGGATTCACTAAACAAAGCAAATAGTGTGTGTTCAAATTTATTCGAAAGGGATGGAATATGTTTTCGAATGCTTTTCTGATGAGGTGTGTCCAACCTGAGCGAGTTACAAAACATGCATGGATACTCCGACTTCCGGGTCTATCGATTGCGTGTCTTCAGCGTTGGGTGACTTGAAATGTGGCACGGCTTGAATTCGGCTTTTCCTGTGTTTTAGGCACAGAGGTCAAGTCGCAAGAAAAATAAAATAAATAAAGGTCGGCATGACAGCGCACAGTGTGATGTCCACGTTAATCGTTCTGTACTTTATTGATATAAATGGTGAAAAAGTGTTGCAAGTGTTACTGATTCGGCGAATGCCGAATCTTTCGCTAAAATGTTCAGCATGCATCAATTATCTAATAAATTATTTGCAATCTAAAATCTGTTATTATGTGGCGGCTGCATGGATCGCTAATATATATGTATATATTAAAACCAGCATGTTCCGGAATTGTGGGGCTATAGAGTTAAACATATGGAGGGCCAGCAGCCGTACCCTACGCACTAGCGGGCTGTCGCGCGATTTGTAACAGAGTGGCGAATACTTGAAGGTTTACAAATTTCAGCAGGAAATTTGCGTACTCTACAGCCTTCACAAACCTTTCAGATGTTACGCATTGCGTCAGAGTTGCAAATGTTTCTTGCCGTGCGGTGAACTGTCATTGCCAGCAAGCAAGGTACACCGCGTTTAGTTGCCTAGCTAAAATTGGTACGTGCGATTGTTAACAAGATAACAGGTGCAGCGGTGGCGTAGCGGTAGAACATCCGCCTCGCATGCAAGAGGACCGGGGTTCAAATCCCGGTGCCGCGCAATTCTCCACCGGAACAAAAAAAAAAAAAATCCGCGTGTCGATGGAATTGCATAAAGGTTTGGGGTGCGACCTGATGCCGATGAACACCTCCGGCAAAGCACTCCCTCACCAGAACAGGAGTTGGCCACCCTGGTGCAGTAATTGGCCACAACCTCCTATGATAAGCTCCATAAAACCCCGGCCCTCAGTCACCAGCGGCTGCGGAACGACTGACCACGACGGCGGTCAGACCTGTGACGCAGCAGGGGGTGCTAAGAAAGTCTGGCTCCGCTGGACAGGCCGCCATTGGAAACTGACCCTGGCAACGTTTAATGCTAGAACCCTAGCTAGTGAAGCTAGTTTAGCAGTGCTGTTAGAGGAACTAGAGGGCATGAAATGGGATGCCATAGGGCTTAGTGAGGTTAGGAGGCCGAATGAGGCATACACTGTACTGAAGGATGGGCATGTACTGTGTTATCGAGGTTTACCAGAGAGGCGACAACTAGGAGTAGGTTTCCTTGTCAATAAGTATATAGCGGGTAATATAGATGAATTCTATAGTATTAATGAGAGGGTTGCTGGCATCGTAATTAGGCTTAATAAGCGGTGTAAACTGAAGGTTGTACAGGCCTATGCACCTACATGTAGTTATGATGACCAGGCAGTTGAAAGCTTCTATGAAGATGTAGAGTCGGCAATGCGAAAAGTAAAGACGCAGTATACTGTACTAATGGGCGACTTCAATGCCAAGGTAGGGAAAAAACAGGCAGGAGACAAGGCAGTAAGTGACTATGGCATTGGATCTAGGAATAGCAGGGGGAAGTTACTAGTTGAATTTGCAGAGCGCAATAACTTACGAATCATGAATACCTTCTTCAGGAAACGGAAGAACCGGAAATGGACATGGAAAAGTCCTAACGGAGAGACTAAAAATGAAATCGACTTCATAATGTGTTCAACCCCCGCCACGGTGCAGGATGTAGAGGTAATCGGGAAAGTGCGATGCAGTGACACAGGATGGTGAGATCCCGAATTAGCCTAAATCTGAAGAAGGAACGCAACAGATTAGTAAGAAAGAAACCCATCAACGAATTAGCGGTGAGGGGGAGGGCAGAAGAGTTCAGGATCTCGCTACAGAATAGGTATTCAGCTCTAACTGAGGATAGTGATATTACCCTATAGAGGCAAGGAACAATAATTTCAGAGATATCATTACTGAGTGCGCTGTAGAAGTAGGCGGTAGGATAGTTAGAGAGGATACCGGTAAGCTGTCTAAGGAGACGAAAGATATCAAAGCTAATCAATAAGCGCAAAGTGGCCGATATAAGGAAGTATAACATGCAGAAAATTGAGCATGCTGTAAAGAACGGGGGAAGCCTTAAAGCGGTAAAGAAGAAATTGGGCATAGGTAAAAACCAGATGTATGCGATAAGGGACAAGGCGGGCAACGTCATCACTAATATGGACAAGATAGTCAAAGTAGCCGAGGAGTTCTATACAGATCTCTACAGTAGCCAAAGTAGTCAGGACCGTAATGAGATTGGCGGTAGGGAAAAACAGTCAGAAGTTCCACCAGTGACGAAGGACGAGGTCAAGAAAGCACTAGAAACTATGAAAAGGGGGAAATCAGCTGGAGAGGATCAGATAACTACAGATTTGCTGAAGGACGGGGGGGATATCGTGCTAGAAAAACTGGCCACCCTGTATACGCAGTGCGTGGTGTCATCGACGGTACCGGAACCATGGAGGAATGCAAACATTATCCTCATTCACAAGAAAGGGGACTCTAAGGACCTTAAAAATTACAGACCAATCAGCTTACTGTCTGTTACGTATAAGGTATTTACTAAGGTAATCGCTAATAGAATCAGTACAACCTTAGACTGCAATCAAGCAAAGGATCAAGCAGGGTTTCGGAAACGGTACTCTACTATCGATCATATCCATACCATCAATCAGATGATAGAAAAATGCTCGGAATATAACCAGCCCTTATACATAGCATTCATTGATTACGAAAAAGCATTTGACTCAGTTGAAACCTCGGCGGTGATGCAGGCATTGCGAAATCAGGGGGTAGACGAGCCGTACGTGAAAGTGCTGGAAGATATATATAGTGGCTGCACAGCAACCATAGTTCTGCATAAAGAAAGTAACAAAATTCCCATAAAGAAAGGTGTTAGGCAAGGAGACACAATCTCCCCAGTACTATTCACAGCTTGTTTAGAGGAAGTATTCAGAGACTTGGAATGGGAGCAGTTACGGATAAGGGTATATGGAGAATACCTCAGTAATCTGCGATTTGCTGATGACATTGCTTTGCTAAGCAACTCCGGGGATGAACTGCAAATAATGATTGATGATCTAGACAGAAAAAGTAGAAAGGTAGGCTTGAAAATCAATATGCAGAAGACTAAGGTAATGTTCAACAGCCTCGGGAAGGAACAGCAGTTTACATTAGGTAGCGATATACTGGAAGTAGTAGGCGAATATGTCTACTTAGGACAGGTAGTAACCGCAGATCCAGACCATGAAAAGGAAATAACAAGAAGAATAAGATTGGGATGGAGCGCATTTGGCAAGCACTCGCAGATTATGACTAGCAGCTTACCGGTATCGCTCAAGAGGAAAGTATACAATAGTTGCGTCTTGCCTGTACTCACCTATGGGGCTGAAACGTGGAGGCTAACCAAGAGAGTTCTACTTAAGTTGAGGACAACCCAGAGGGCTATGGAACGAAAAATGGTAGGGGTAACATTAAGAGATAGGAAGCGTGCAGATTGGGCCAGAGAAATAACTCAAGTTACCGACATTCTAGTGGAAATTAAGAAGAAGAAATGGACATGGGCAGGACATGTAGTGCGAAGAGAGGATAACCGATGGTCGCTGAGGGTAACAAACTGGATTCCAAGGGAAGGAAAGCGTAGCAGGGGGCGGCAGAAAGTTAGGTGGGCGGATGAGATTAAGAAGTTCGCAGGGGTCAAGTGGATGCAGCTAGCACAGAACCGGATTAAGTGGAGAAATATGGGAGAGGCCTTCGCCCTGCAGTGGGTATAATCAGGCTTATGATGATGATGATAACGTTCGGAACTCAGCCAGTTTGTAAGCTCTTCGCTGCCCAGCACCAGCTTACTTTTATACCATTTGTCTCGGCTCCCAGTTTTCCTACGTGCTAGCTTGTCATGAATCACTGATTCACCGTAGAATGCTAGCAAATAATTCTTATCTCTTATTAATGTGATCATTTTTTAT
Source organism: Amblyomma maculatum (assembly GCF_055883805.1). Classification (NCBI taxonomy): domain Eukaryota; kingdom Metazoa; phylum Arthropoda; class Arachnida; order Ixodida; family Ixodidae; genus Amblyomma; species Amblyomma maculatum. The sequence continues at coordinate 259,014,778 of NC_139344.1, forward strand.
GTAACTTGCTCTCTTCGCTCACACAACAAGAATAAACATAACTTCACAATTAGGGGCGCGCACAAGTAGTAAAAACATCTTGCTTAAGTTCTCTACACTTGCTTTATGCTTAAGATTATTGTGTGCTAGCAAAAACATGTGTTTTATTATTGGGCGTGAGATTAGCAATAAGGTCACGTAACAATGTATTGTCAAGGGAATGATTTGTTCACACAAACAGCCTCACGTCGAGCCCCACTTAGTTCTCCACAGTCCGCGCACCGAACGCAACGCGCACCGAGCTCGCACTATAACCCACCACCACCACGCCAACGCGGATCACACTCGCGCACATCCCGACTAATGCCGTCTCTGATCCAGTCAGTGTTGTCAGCATTTCTCCCTCTCCAGCCACCCTTCTGTGTCCCTTATGGCGCCCCCTGCACTGGCCCTTACATCCTACCCCTCTTAATCCGTACAAGAGGGCCTCCACGGCGAATGGTATGGCATCAGCTGGTCTGCGTTGGCCACACCAATATATTTTCTTGAGGCCGGGTCTTAAGAGAGTAAAGTTGTGCTTACCGACACGGGCAGTGATTAGGTAAGGCCCCGAGCGGCGAGGGGCCAGCTTGGCAGGGAAGCCTGCTCTTGCATTGCTTAGAGTGTGCTTGTCGCGGAGCACAAGGTCACCAACTTTGTAGGTGGCTGATTGACGATGCTTATTGTAATGTTTTGCCTGTCCGACCTTCGCTGATGCTTGGTGGTTCCAGGCCATGGCCAATGCGCCCCGCAGATAAAGGTTGAGCTCCGCGGTGAGTGCATGGGGTGCCGATGCAGGAATTTCAGCACTAATCTGCTGCCTATCTGCCCAAGGTGTGCGAAATTCCCGATCATAGCACAAGAATGCAGGCGTAAACCCTGTCACTACGCTTTCCCGATGTCCGCATCGCGAAAGCTACCTCCGGGAGTCGCTTCTTCCAATCGTAGTGGGATCGAGGTGCAGTAGTTGACAATTGTCTGACTGTGGCATTGTGACATTCTATAGGCTGCCCAGCAGGTCTGTAATGGACTGTGGATCGCTCTTGTATGCCCCAGTGTTGCAGAACTCTGTTCCAGATCTTGCTGATGACAGGTTTACCGTTATCACTGGAGATAGAAAGAGGTGCACCGTGCCGACAGAAAACTTCTACCATCTCGTCAATGATGGCTTTCGAAGTTGGTGCCCGCAAAGGAGAAAGCTCAATAAACTTGGTGGATGTGTTTAGAACTACCATGATGTACTTGTGTTGCCGAGGAATTCTGGGCAGTGGGCCTGGAGGACACTGGAGGTTGTGGTTTTCTACGTGGGCATCGGTCACCAACCACCGCGGGTTTGAGCGTTGCGCGAGCTAAAAGCTCCGATCAGCCGTCACCACGCGCGCACTGTCACACCGCAGCGCGCACTCAACCTTCGCAGGGAGGAGAGCGCTTCGCTGCAAAGACACAAGCCTCCGAGTTCACACAGGAGACGTGTATTCACCGCCGTCCTCCAGCGGTACACAAACACTTAAGTCACCGCGTCCCAGGAGCGCGCGAGCAGAAAGGCTCCGCTGCGCGCACGCAGTGACAAAGGATGCGCGCCGCAAGGGCGTGCTGTGATCTCTCTCTTGCAGTGACCAAATGGTTCTTTTGAGAGAGAGTGGGCAACACCGCAAGGTACGCCTGTCGCAGATCGTTTGATCACGATCGACAGGCTCGAGCTGCGCTCTAAGGTACGACCCGGAGCGGACGAACTCGAGTACACACTGGTCTGCGCGGACAAAGGCCGGCAGACAAGAACAGTAGTGTAAGCACCTTTTGTGATGTCTCGGAGGGGTCTCCCCCTGAGCTCCGCTCGGACGGTCGCGCGAGCGCGGTCGTCGAAGCGGTGCCGTGTTCCCGTCAAAAGGTGCCAATGAGAACAGTCACTGGGACGCCAGGGTGGAGTTGTGGCCGAACGACAGTGACAAGTCGCCCGAACCTCTCTCCGCCGCCTCAGGCGGTAGAAAGGAAACGAGAAGAACAACGTGGCACCGGCAGCGGCCGCTCAAAGGGCAGCCGCGGCAAGCCCGAATCCCACAACATTGAGTTGAAAGTTAGTGCATGTGTTGTCTTCGTGTTGTCCGTGTTTTCGAGCGCCACAGTCTTCATCATTAGCAAAGACAGTTTTGTCTATCCGCGTCCAAAGCAGAACTTCGTTCGGCGCTATATGGCTTTCCTTGGCCAAGTCAGACCATTTTGCCATTTTATGGTCATATGCTAGGATTGACGCTTCAAGTTACCCATGCTGTTGCAACAGCTGGTCTTTCTGTTGCTCATGCTACAGTTCTGCACAGTCAAGGGTGAAAAGGAGGTCATAAGGCAATGTCCAAAAAGCGAATGGTGTCCTGTGGTTCCTCAAGTTCTATCGGAAACCATTCTGTCAAACGAAGGCACTGGTTCTGGATGGCCAGTGAGAAATCTACTTAGGGCATCGGCTGGGATGTTTGCTCGGCTTCGACGATGCCTAGTTGTTCACTTCAGCTCCTGCAGTCGCAAAACCCAGAGTCGCACCCGAGCTGACGTGTGTTCAGTGCCGAGCATCCATGCCAGCGATGCGCATGTATGGCCTGAACTTTTCCACAGCTGATATGACTGCCAAACATTCTCATTCTTGTACTGTGTAGTTCTGCTCTGCTGCGTTTAAGGTTCTGCTAATAAATGAGACTAGCCGAAGTAAGCCATCCCCCTCCTGAAGTAGAACCGCCGCAATGGTTTTCCACTAGCATCCGTTTCGAGGACGAAAAGTCTGTTTAGATCCGGTAGGGCGACAGCCACCTCGCCTACCAGAGCAGTATTTAGCTCCTCAAATGCTGTTTGCTGCTCCATGCCCATCCGCCGAGGCCTATAGTATTACCGAGAAGCCCGCCATTGCAAGGAAGTCTCGTTCCAGAACTATATCATGGCAAATCTCCAGTAAGAGGAAGCGCTGTTTCCGGCTGCTATACTGCCATCGGATGCTGCAACGTAGAGATAGTGTTGCCTCTGACTATCCCTCTGCAAGCCGGAGAGTCTGTCTTTCTTCTCTGGTGTTGGTGTCGCTTCGTTTAACCGCCTCGAAGGCTCGCGCGCTCATCAAACTAACACTGGCGTCCGTATCCATAAGGCGTAAAATACACGATCACCGATTATTACCTCGAGCAGAGGTTCTTTCCCGCCGGTCGTCGCCAGAACTTGAAAGCAGGCTGCATAGCCGCTGGCCGGCACAACTGGTCCGTTTCCCGGACAGCCTGTTTGGTGGTGGCCGACCTGATCACAGCGATAGCCGCGCGGTCTGCTTCGTGACCTGCCTGTAGAACAAGCGCGCGCTTGATGACCTCTACCGCCACACTAGTGGCAGACAACAGCATCAGGTGGAGGCTTGGGCCATGTGATGCCCGGTGAAGAGCGGCCACCTTCGTTCGCTGAAGCCGGCGACTCGTACTGTGCACGGGCATCTGGCGGCGCCCACAAAGGGGCCTCAGCTCGCAGCGTCGAGCCCGAAGAACGCACTTCATGCTGGGACGCAAGCACCGCCGCAGGCTGAAGCGACCAGTCCTGCCGCGACGACGGATTTGTTGAGGACGCCGCAACGGGGGAGCGACGGTGTGGAGCGTCCGGGCGTCAACAAAGGCGAGGCTGGATGCCGCCTGTGCGTTTCGCAGTGGCAGTGCATGGCGCGTAATGCCCGCTCCATAATAGGGCCCGCGGCATTTGCTACGTCGTACAGGTTCGCCAAATCCATGTTATTCATCAGGTCCTGAAAGGCCGGATGCATCTGCCACCTTACCAGCTCCACTTTTTCCGCGTCGATGACAGGTTCTCCAATACGGCCATAGTATTCCGCTGTGACGTGTACGAACTGTTTTAGATTCTCGGCAGAGTGCTGAGTGCGTTCAGCCAGCTCCGTCTTCAATTTCTCCCTGTAGTAGACGGCCGCGAACTCGCCCCTGAAGTCTTCAATCGGCAAAGGAAGCCCAATCAGAGTGGCCGCGGATGAACCACTGCCATCGTTTCGCTGAGCCCTCCAACGCCGCAGGTACAAGTTGAAGGTGACGAATATACGGGATGCCTTCCATATGGCAGTACTCAATGAATCGATCCAAAAATGCTTGCGAGGATTGACTGTCTTCATACCCGATGAATTTCGGCAATAGCCCTGGGGCCTGCCTCATTGTCAGAGCCTGCGACGCGCTGGTAGGCCTATCGTACTGCTGGTGTCGATCGGTGTAGAGACGAGAATTTGGCGCACTTGCGCTGCCAGTTGCTCCCGCTCGAGCGGCGTATCTGTCTCCGAGTGGTCAAAAGTTGTTGCACCAGGGTCGTCGGCAGCGTGGCCGTGGCGGAGCTTTCATCAGGTGCAGACGTTCCTGCATTGGTCACCATGATTTATTCACACACAGGCTAACGTCAGAGTCTCCACTTAGTTCTCCACAGTTCGCGCACCGAACGCAATGCGCACCGAGCTTACACTCGCGCACATCCATACATTCCGTCTCTCCTCCAGTCAGTGTTGTCAGCATTCTCTCTCCAGCCACCTCTCTGTGTCCCTTATGGCGCCTCCTGCACTGGCCCTTAAAGCATAAATCTTGCAAATGTTTATGAAACATATAACTTGGCACTGCAGCGTGCGAGCAATGATCGGTCCAGCCGTAGTAGGAATTGTAGCGGCAGCTGACGGTATGGTCATATAGGCATTGATTCCAGAAACATGCGAACAAGTACCCGAGGGAAAAAAGCACTCATACTTATGACATTATGCAGTACTAACGAAGGCAGATTAAACATGCTGGCAAACCTGTTCAAAACGTGAAACGACCGAAAGCATAGCCGCAGTTGTACGGGTATAAACATGATGCTCCTGGACGAGAGAAAACAGTCTATAGTACTTTATCTAAATCCCAAACTTTCACATAGTTATCACTTACCGCTAGAAAAATGCTCGAAACAAAACCTACAGTAGTTATCTGTGGAGCTTGCGTATACGGCAGTCTGCCAGCGGATTGTAACATTTTAACGGCGTGTACAGTTTTCGCTGCTCACGGAAGGCTCTCAGAACATCTTGTATCCCATTCCAGTGAAGCTGCGGCAGTTTCATGCAGCGCACAACACCGTCCTTCTAGCGATGTGGACGTTAGCATTAAACAAAAGTTGAAACCGCAAGCCTGCAACCAGTGCCTCCACAAATGAAACCAAAGGAGAGCAGCCTGGAATTTTAAATTCACGTGATAGCTTCACCGTGGCGCAATATCCGTCCATAAATACGACACCACCTATTGGTACGAAGTTCGAATAAGGCATATACAGAAGTTTTCTTGAAATTAGCCTTTACTCAGTAAACATTTTGAAATTCAGTTCTTTTTGCCATGCAATTTCGGTTTCTGGTTGCCGAACAATGGTTGCGATATAGTCGAAAGCTCTGCTTGGCAACCTGGAACCGAAACAGAAAGTACAAATAAAAACAAAAAATTGGGGTAAGCATAATCTCTGCCTTTAAAAGTTACGTTCGGTGGTTCCTTGTTCGCGTACATGTTTCTGCTCGCTTAATTACTGATCCCTTAATTAGTGCCTTTAATATCCTAAGCTAGCATATTTTCCAGCTATTGGCTGTAAGCGGCCACCAGACATAGATTATACAGCTCCGCATTAACCAAACGGTGCGAACGGGTCAGCAGGGCCTAGGGGCAGCATGTCTGACTCGAGATCAAAGAACCCTGGGAATGTGATTCATATCTCACCCTCCTACTTAAAATGGGCAACCAAAGTTGGCGGCTCCTCCCAACTTTGTGATAACAGTTGATCTCTTTAGGTCATCTAACCCGTCACCGAATCAGTGGTCTCCCATATGTCGCTGGTCAACCACCACCTGCCGGAGCCATGCTCATGATTTTTCAGTCACAACGCCGACAACGCTGGACTTTCTGCTTAACGAGGCCTTTAATGCTATCGCACTAAAATTCAGTCACAGATCATTGTATAAATGCTGCGTGATCCGTGCCTATTAATGTCATGCGCATTGTTCCAAAGCGTAATTATTCGAGACAAAATTTGGTGTATCTACCCCTTTAAAGCTGTTTTTTGTACTTAGAGTACCATTTTGAGCAGTACCTGGCATGGACTAAAGTAAAGTAACTAAAGTAGCTACCGCGCAGCCGGAGTAGAATCGAAGCCCGAACTTGATCGTCAAGCGAGCAAATTATCTCACCGTGACAAAAGTTGCAGCGCTGAGCATTGGTCGCTTTATGTGAACGGGTGTGCATTCTAGAAGAACGGCTGATTGGGCGAGTTGGTGAACCATGATGGACAGTAATATACGTGCGCAAAAACACGGTGTAAGAATAATTGCACCGTGATTACTGTCCATCATTGTGCATTCTAGCCAGATATGGCAGGCAGACTGAGCCTACCATCAGTATGTGCAACATCTGACCAGCATCTTGGCCAGCTTAGTCACATCTTCGTGACTGTATAGCAAATGGAACGACGTAAAGCGCGTAGTCTCCTGAAGCGCACTGACTTAGGAGAACGTTACGCGAGACAGTATCTGAGTTTTTATAGTCAGCGCCAATATAGAGTCGTTTTCAAAAAATGTGTGGCTCCGGAGTGAAGTAGGAAGAAGAATAAACAAGTTTATTGTCGATATATATGTACCCACCAGGTGCAGCCTCTAGTCCGAAGCCCTATAGCTACCGGCCACCAACACCTGTCGTACCCCCAGCCATTTCTGACCAGCAGCCGTGGGGTCAGTTACACGCTCCGCCTAAGATGTTTGAGAAGGGTTAGGAACAGGGAAATAGAGGGAAATTTCAGGAAATATCTCACATTGTCATACCATTTATCCCTTTACGACCCAGCGACTATGTACACTGGACATAGGAAAAAAGCGATGAAAGAAGCGAATGAAGCCCAAATCAAAACCAAAACCACCTCCACGGCTTCCGGAAGAGACGAGGAATATCTAGATCGAGATAGTTCTTTTTTTGGTCGCATGTTTCATGAGGGCAGCACAGAGCAAACGGGCGTGTGCTTACCAGGGATCAGGGAAGAGGTTTCGGAGGCGCTGTGCACGCGCTGAAAAGCTCACTCCCCGTTGTTTGTTGATTGCACATCCATACTATGGTGGCACCATATCCATACTTCGCAAGAAGCTGAGGTCTGAAATTCCACTAACCACGCCCTGCCCCTACTTCCCTCTCCATTTCTCTGTTCCTACATTGAATGTCCTAGGTTTTAACTTCTATATGTACCGTTTCTTTTCTTTTTTTAAAAATTCATTTCACCACCTTTCTGCGTATTTCTATTAAGCGCACTTATCTCTTTGCTCATCCATTACCTCGTCTTATTTTACATCTGGAAGGAGTTAACCATGGAGGATGGAAAAGCTAGGAGGGAGCGCGCGGCAATATGATCTGTGAAGCCTAGTCATAAAAAATAAAAAGGAGCGAGTCGGCCCCTACGTGTTAGACCACGTGATAGCGTGCGGTGATACCTACTACCGCGCGCATGCGCGAATCGGCGCCGCGCGGGTAGCGCGCAGCAGAAAGCCGCGTGTATGGCCGCGCGCCCGCGCCATGGCAGACGCGCGCACTAAAACGCACCGACATCAAAACAGGGTCTAACTAGGAGAGCGAAAAAAAAATTTCACACAATTGAAATAAATAAAATCGTGCGAGCTAATTGAACTATATTTGAAACAATCTAGTTGAAAGTTTGCCCTAGTTATGAGTAGTGTTTTCGCAATGCGACAATGTTTTTATGTCCAGTGTACTGGTCACTGGGATTAAATTGGCGCCTTTTGTTCAGATCCCCGTGCAAGCAGGTTATGTTTTATTTTCAATATTTTCTAACGCCAAAATTACGAAACTCCTAATGCCATGATAAAAACATCTTGATAGAGATTTTCATGCAAGTAACATGATTTTGAGCACCATTTGGTTGTTTTATTTACAGAAAAGACTCACTAATGCAGAAATTCAGAAACTTTTGTTTGGGGACCAGTCACAACTTGATTACGATTCTGACTCGGCCGACAAGTGGAGAAATTCCGGCCAGAATCTGGCTTGATAGCGAAGAAAGCAGCGACGATTCTTCCAGTGAAAATGACCAAAGAAAAAAATTTGCCAAAACAAAACGCAAGTGATGGCAAATTCCCCTAGCTCGCACGCCTCCAGAACCACATAGACGACCACAACCTCTTCCCTGACACAATGGTCGGCTTCCGGCCACATCTTTTCACACAGGATATTATGCTGTAGCTGTTAGATGTCCTTCACCCCCGCCACGCAAAGCGCACCCGAGCAATTCTTGCCCTAGATGTCACGAAGGCCTTTCATAATGTCCGTCAATTAGATGCTCTTTCATCGCTTCAAGTCGGCTCGCGTGTCCACCAGTACATATCCGCCTTTCTTTGTCACCGCACAGCAGAAATCACCATCGGCTCGCTCTCATCTCCATCTTTCAAGCTCGGTAGCATTGGCACCCCACAGCGTTCTGTCCTCTCTCCACTGCTTTTAATTATTACCCTTATTCCCATGGCACACGCCCTAAACCAAATCCCTGCCCTGTCCCATTCCTTATACGCCGACGATATTACACTGTGGACCACCACAGGTAATATTGGCGCCATGGAAGATACATTACAGGCCTGAGCAGACATTGTAGTATCTTTTGCCGCAAATGTCGGCTTGGCTTGTTCCCCTACCAAATCAGAGCTTCTCATACTCCAACCTCCTAGATGTCGTACAGACAAAGGCCCTCCTCCCCCCATCTTCTTGACAGTTGACAACACCCGGATACCAGAAGTGGACAAAATCCGGATTCTTGGTATCCTGATACGAAACAAAGGCAAGAATACCGCAACCATCACTAAGCTGACTGTGATGGTTCATCAAACAATCCGCCTCATTCGCCGCATAGCCAACCGCCTTCGTGGGCATGACCTCAGACGCCTGGTACAGACATTTGTCCCGAGCCGTGTTGTGTACTAGCTGCCCTATCTCTTCCTCACGCGGGCGGAGGAAGACAAGGTTAACGCCCTTATCCGACAGGCGTACAAGGCCGCCCTCAACTTACCCCGCTACACCTCCAATGAACGCCTTCTTCACATGGGCATCCATAACTCACTGGCTGAGCTCACGGAAGCCCACCGTTCAGCCTAGTTGGAGCGACTATCATCTACCCTCACCGTCCGGAACATCCTTGCTCGTATCCATCTCTCACCTCCCGGCCACTAGATCTACACAACATACACTTCCCCCTGCGATACACCGCGTTCTTAAGGTGCATCTCCTGCCTAAGAATATGCACCCAGAGCACCATGTCGCTCGCCGCAAGGCACGCGCAGAAGCTCTTCACAGCCATATGGCTTACAGCCAGAGACCGTTTACGTAGACGCTGCCTCATACCCCTCCCGCCCTGCGTTCGCCCTCAGCGTTGTCTCCAACTCTATGCAACTGGTCGCGGCCAGTACAACTTTTGCCTCCACTTTCCTGGAGGCGGAGAAGGCGGCGGTCGCCCTCGCCATAGCTACTATCTGAGCCACCACCATCTTTAGCGACTCTAAATCCGCCGTACGGAACTTCGCTCGCGGTCGGATCTCTGGGCCAGCCTTCCGGTTCCTCGCCTCCCTCCCCACACCCGAGCACTCTATTCAATTAATATGGGTGCCCGCTCATACGGGTCACCCAGGCAACGAAGCAGCTCACTCTTTTGCTCGAGGATACGTCAGCCGAGCAGGGACTGCCACCGCCTGGGAAGATGCTCGCGAGCGCATGGTATCCTATCACGAAATCTCTCTCCATTACTGTGATTAACGAACCATCTACCCTCCTCCTCATACATCTCTGACTAAGCTACAACAGGTGATGGCGTCAGCTTCAGTCCCGTACATTCCCATCCCCTGCTTTCTTAGCTTTGATCCATCCAGGACTGTTCTCGCCGCAGTGCACCCAGTGTGGGGCACCTAAAGCTGATTTTGAATACATCATGATCAAATGCTCGGAATTCCACCCTCCAGCCACTTGGCAACTCTCCGACCTCGAGCGATGGGAGGCTGCGGTGTCCAGCTCTGACCCGGCCGTTCAAAAGCGGCTGGCGGACTGGGCTTTGGGGGTCGCTGGGAAACACCAGCTTCCGGCCACAAAACGCAGCCAAGAGCCGACCCGTCATTTAGGATGTAATCACTTAAGGCTCCCAACATTGCATAAAGTTTTTCACCACCACCACCTTAGATGCTGACTCTCCGAAAGCAAGGCAAAGTCGCAAGTTCAGTGCACAAAATGCAAAATCTTTCTTTGCTTGGAGGCAGGCAAAAGGTTTTTTCGGGATTTCCACAGGAAGTGACCGTAAATTTGTATGTTTCATCGAACACAAAGATGATAATGCGAGACTATGTCGCTGTTAGTGAAAGTTCCTTATTTTTCTGTAGTTACGAAATACTCTTTTTTGTGATTCTAGGAACAACTATTCTCTTGAGGTAACGTACAGTATCGTCACTTCAACAAACAAAGCAGATTATGTGCTACTCCTTCTGCGACAAATAAATTCCAGTATCCGGTATACTGTACATGCGGTTCCTTTGAAAACCACTGTACTTACTGTCTTTATAATTTTTATGCATGCTGTTTAACAGCTTCTTAACCGCAAACAAAAAACTGATTTTTTTTGCTTGCTTACAAAATTCTGGATGCAAAGGGATATGGAATAGGGTTGGATGGTACCCGCAGTGCGGATAGGTAAGAGTAAAAGAGTCGGGAAAGTGTCGGTTTGTAACTGCTTGAAAACAGCTGCTTCTCGCCAAGAAAGGGATGAGTGGGGCGGGGGATAGTGCTGCCTTGCAAGTCGCATTTCCGCAAGGTACGTGAAATTAGAGGACGTGGAAGGGGTGTTTTTTTAAGTGTTTAAGTTTTTAAGTGTTCTTAGTATTGGGGAGGGCAGGATCGAGTATTTTGGAGTATGACAATGGTAAGGTATTGAGAGCATAGTTGCGACAAGCCGACTGTGAGTCTGAAGAATATGGATTGGATAAGGGTGGCCGAGGCGCTGTGCGACTAAAATAGCATGGGCTATCGCGCGTTCTTCTAAATGGGTGCTATAGTAAAGTCCAAGTTCAAAGGAATAGTGAAGAGGTCCAGGTTTGGGTTTACCATAACCGCGCCACCCCGTCCCATGGCCGGACTTCCATCCGTGTATAACAGCGGTACAATCTCAGAGGCGGTAAGATAGGTGCGACGCAAGTAACAGACCAGGTGATCTCGGTGTTCTTGGTGGCGAGTGGGATCCATGTTTTTCGGAATTGGTGCGGCCGCTAAACGGCTGCGGGCGGGCGGTGAAAGACACCCGGACTTGGAGGGTAGTGTCGATGACGTTGAGTAGCCGAGCTTTAGTAGGATGGACAAGCCCTGACCGAAGACGGGCCATTTGACTCATACGATGGGCTTAAAGCAGCTCTTCTAAGCCGTGTTGTTGCCGTGTGAAGGGGAAGTCCAAGGATTAGTTTTTGGGCCCTGCGCAGGAGGGTGGACATGCTTGCCATCTCGGTGCTCGTGAATTGTGATCGAAAGTCGGGATTGGGCTTGCACAGCACGGAGAACATCGGCTTCCCCTAAACCATGCCTGCAACTGGACCCCAGCGTATCATATTAAAAATCTGGTTGAATTGGTTGGTAAAAGCTTGAAGTGTTGTAGTGGCCTTGGCGTTAGCCTATAGTGAACCCTGACACTCGCACAGCAGAGCGACGGGGTATGGGTTGCCCATCGATGGAGATAGAGATAGGTAGTTTGTGCTGTCCCTTGGCTTGCCTGTGATATGATCGGAGGACCGGGAGCTATAGGACTTCACCGCAAGGCGTTGAGGAAGGCAGAAGACGGCAGGAGTTTTTAGGAAAAGAGCAAACTGAAGATTTATTTTACATATTTACAAAACATAAACGTGCAAGCACGTGAAAGTGAGCGAGGTAGCTCTTAATGAACTGAGAGCACAGGCGAGTCACACCGAAGCAGCCCTCGGAGGCTGCCTAAATCACCTTTCAGTCCCACTGTGGAACCCGCAGCTGCCCAAACGTCCACTAGGCGCTGAGCCGCTTCTTTTGGCTCCACCCATGGCTTCTTTGGCTCCGCCCAATTGTTCCACCGGCACCTCACGCACAAACGCGCACACATACACACACCTCCTCGCACTTGTGCAGGGAATGTTGTATACCACTGCACAACAGCCAGGCCGTCCCCGTTGTTCTCTTTGAAGCGGCGATGTCCCAATGGTTTCAGCCATCTTTGCAATGGCGCCGGTCAGGCGATGGGCACTTCTCCTCAGCAGCACAATCTGGGTCTTAATGGCCATCGAGCGGCACGTGCAGCAGCTCCTTTGAGTCCTACTGCTGGGTCACAACACGACGGTGTGCCGCGGATCCTGGTTCGCCCCGGGCCGTGGTTCATTGTTCAGAGGAGGGGTGCCGAAGATCAAGAGACGCCCGTTCCGGTTGCCGACAAAAGCGCTTGACTTCAATTAGCCTGTCGGGAAGATAAGGATCCGTGCTCCTTTGTACTGACGTCCCCCGTCAGCACGCCTCGGCCCGCTGTCGCAAGGAAAAACCACATCCGGCCTTCCAGTGGCGCTGTCCATATGCACGGACCCTCCGCGGCGATTTAGGGCCCCGGGCATAACAGCTCGACCACCGCTGAGGAGACGCTACGAAGTGGTTGCATCCGATGGGTGCACCACGAATGTGCGTCGCTCTCCGAGTCCAAGGGGCAAAGTCGTCAGCCAGGATACTCTGCATAGCTCATGGCCCTTAACTTGGAGCGTTAGTGGTCAAATCTGCACCGAGCCCCCACCCCAGCTAGGCAGCACACAGCTAGCCTCTGAGATATGCCAGGTGCTAAGTCTTAGCAAAATTTCTGCACACACAATTACAAAACAAAAGAAAATAGAGAATTGAAAACGGCTACCTAGCCGTTACTACGAAAACACATGGGCGGATAAGTGGCACGGCGAACCTGGTTCGTACGCTGAATTTGAAATTTTCACATTGCGCTCTTGATTATTATTTTTTTGAAGCTCTTTTGCTTTTATTTCTCAAAAAGAAAATCGCTCAAAGTTTACACAAGAGAGGGAACAATGCAGCTTAATCTATGCACAAAAGAAAACCACTAAACAATCGCAGTACAAAACCATTCGCTTTTCCACTTTCCTAGCTGAGCCCATATCCGCTCAAACCTCTGGCAGTGCGTCAACTTAGGCGCTGGGTGCCTATGACCCCTATCGATGGAGGGCGGTCAGTCGGTTCTACGCAATCCGTGCCGGATGCCTCAACAGATTTGTTCGGCCTACTGATCATCCCGATTTGCGCTCCACCCTTCGTTCTCGCGCTGCTGTCCACCTGCCGGTCCTTTCGTTTTCGCCGATAGCGTTGGTTCTCCGTAGGCACTTCGGAAGAATACAGAGAAAACTTACCCTCTCGGCAATGCTCCACATTAAAGCGATTCGCGCGCCCGAAGCCATCCTCAAGTCCGAGCACTTCTGCTCTACGCTTCTCCGCCAGAGCGAACTGTACACGTGTTCTGCCCTCTAGCTCGTCATCCTGGCACAATGGTGCCCCTTCGCAGTTTACGCAATGCGCGCCTTCGCTAACCTGTACCTCAGAGTCCCCTAATTGAGCACTGACAGATTGCTCATTCTGGGCCTCTTCGCATTCCGTCGCACTCTCATCATGTGAGTTGCTAACTCCTGCGCCCGCGCTGCCTGCCTGAGCCGTTATGGGGACTGCCACTGCCGTGACTGCACCTACACATTCTTTGTCGTAAGAGTCGTCAGTCAGTTCGGCCCCAACTCCGAAGTTAACGGTGGTTTCCCTCAGTAGCTCAGCACGCGCATCTTGAGCTACGAATGCCTCTGCACATGACGCTACGCTGCCCGTCGCATCGTAGGTTATCGCAGGGTCAGCACTTCCATTCGGGCCGGCAGTGTGGTCTGCTAACCCGTTGACCACTGCCTCTCCTGTTTCAACTACGTCATCATTGCCGACACTCTATCTTTCCAGTTCGCGGGGCTCCCTCTCCCGCTCTCTGGCTTTCCTCGACATACTCCGCGATGCGCTCTCCTCTCTCCGAACGCACCAATCGTACCGTGTCGGTCGCCGCTTTCTCTGCTGTGATACTTTCTCGATTTACCATCGCGGTATCTAGCACAAAATTCGCGCTGTGCGGTACAAGGGTCAACACAGTTTCTGCCGGCGCCTCTCGCAGCCTGGCACCGGGTGTTTTCCTGTCAGGTTCAATTTCGCCGGTGGCCTGATCCTGATATCATACCCACTGTGCTCTTCCGCCCCGTCTGCTCCGCTACAGCAGCACTGTAACTCTGCTCTGCTGCAGTAGTTCTGCTCGCGAGGTCTAGCAAAGGATTCGTGTGCGGTGGTACAAGGGTCAACACAGTTTCTGCCGGCGCATCTCGTAGCCTAGCACCGGGTGCTTTCCTGTCAGATTCAATTTCGCAGGTAGGCCTGATCCTGATCATACCCACTGTGCTCTTCCGCTCCCGTCTGCTCCGCTACAGCAGCACTGTAACTCTGCTCTGCTGCTGTTCTGCGGTTTTCCCTCTCGAGGTCTAGCAAAGGATTCGCGCGCGGCGGTACAAGGGTCATCACAGTTTTCGCCGGCGCCTCTCGCGGCCTGATGCTGGGTACCACTCTGTCAGGTTTGGTTTCGCCGGTGGCCCTACCCTGATCGTACACACTGTGTTCTTCCGCCCCCGTCTGCTCCGCCACAGCGCCAATGTAGCTCTGCTCTGTCGCAGTAGCTTCGCGGTCTACTTTGCCGAGGTCTAACAAAGAATTCGCGCGCGGTGGTACAAGGGTCATCACAGTTTTCGCCGGCGCCTCTCGCGGCCTGATGCTGGGTGCCACTCTGTCAGGTTTCTGATCGTACACACTGTGTTCTTCCGCCCCCGTCTGCTCCGCCACAGCGGCAATGTAGCTCTGCTCTGTCGCAGTAGCTTCGCGGTCTACTTTGGCGAGGTCTAACAAAGAATTCGCGCGCGGCGGTACAAGGGTCATCAGAGTTTTCGCCGGCGCCTCTCGCGGCCTGATGCTGGGTGCCACTCTGTCAGGTTTGGTTTCGCCGGTGGCCCTACCCTGATGGTACACACTGTGTTCTTCCGCCCCCGTCTGCTCCGCCACAGCGGCAATGTAGCTTTGCTCTGTCGCAGTAGCTTCGCGGTCTACTTTGGCGAGGTCTAACAAAGAATTCGCGCGCGGCGGTACAAGGGTCATCACAGTTTTCGCCGGCGCCTCTCGCGGCCTGATGCTGGGTACCACTCTGTCAGGTTTGATTTCGCCGGTGGCCCTACCCTGATCGTACACACTGTGTTCTTCCGCCCCGTCTGCTCCGCCACAGCGCCAATGTAGCTCTGCTCTGTCGCAGTAGCTTCGCGGTCTACTTTGGCGAGGTCTAACAAAGAATTCGCGCGCGGCGGTACAAGGGTCATCACAGTTTTCGCCGGCGCCTCTAGCGGCCTGATGCTGGGTGCCACTCTGTCAGGTTTGGTTTCGCCGGTGGTCCTACCCTGATCGTACACACTGTGTTCTTCCGCCCCCGTCTTCTCCGCCACAGCGCCAATGTAACTCTGCTCTGTCGCAGTAGCTTCGCGGTCTACTTTGGCGAGGTCTAACAAAGAATTCGCGCGCGGCGGTACAAGGGTCATCACAGTTTTCGCCGGCGCCTCTCGCGGCCTGATGCTGGGTACCACTCTGTCAGGTTTGGTTTCGCCGGTGGCCCTACCCTGATCGTACACACTGTGTTCTTCCGCCCCCGTCTGCTCCGCCACAGCGCCAATGTAGCTCTGCTCTGTCGCAGTAGCTTCGCGGTCTACTTTGGCGAGGTCTAACAGAGAATTCGCGCGCGGCGGTACAAGGGTCATCACAGTTTTCGCCGGCGCCTCTAGCGGCCTGATGCTGGGTGTCGCTCTGTCAGGTTTGGTTTCGCCGGTGGTCCTACCCTGATCGTACACACTGTGTTCTTCCGCCCCCGTCTTCTCCGCCACAGCGCCAATGTAGCTCTGCTCTGTCGCAGTAGCTTCGCGGTCTACTTTGGCGAGGTCTAACAAAGAATTCGCGCGCGGCGGTACAAGGGTCATCACAGTTTTCGCCGGCGCCTCTAGCGGCCTGATGCTGGGCGCCGCTCTGTCAGGTTTGGTTTCGCCGGTGGTCCTACCCTGATCGTACACACTGTGTTCTTCCGCCCCCGTCTTCTCCGCCACAGCGCCAATGTAACTCTGCTCTGTCGCAGTAGCTTCGCGGTCTACTTTGGCGAGGTCTAACAAAGAATTCGCGCGCGGCGGTACAAGGGTCAACACAGTTTTCGCCGGCGCCTCTCGCGGCCTGATGCTGGGTGCCACTCTGTCAGCTTTGGTTTCGCCGGTGGCCCTACCCTGATCGTACACACTGTTTCTTCCGCCCCCGTCTGCTCCGCCACAGCGCCAATGTAGCTCTGCTCTGTCGCAGTAGCTTCGCGGTCTACTTTGGCGAGGTCTAACAAAGAATTCGCGCGCGGTGGTACAAGGGTCATCACAGTTTTCGCCGGCGCCTCTCGCGGCCTGATGCTGGGTGCCACTCTGTCAGGTTTGGTTTCGCCGGTGGCCCTACCCTGATCGTACACACTGTGTTCTTCCGCCCCCGTCTGCTCCGCCACAGCGGCAATGTAGCTTTGGTCTGTCGCAGTAGCTTCGCGGTCTACTTTGGCGAGGTCTAACAAAGAATTCGCGCGCGGCGGTACAAGGGTCATCACAGTTTTCGCCGGCGCCTCTAGCGGCCTGATGCTGGGTGCTACTCTGTCAGGTTTGGTTTCGCCGGTGGCCCTACCCTGATCGTACACACTGTGTTCTTCCGCCCCCGTCTGCTCCGCCACAGCGCCAATGTAGCTCTGCTCTGTCGCAGTAGCTTCGCGGTCTACTTTGGCGAGGTCTAACAAAGAATTCGCGCGCGGTGGTACAAGGGTCATCACAGTTTTCGCCGGCGCCTCTCGCGGCCTGATGCTGGGTGCCACTCTGTCAGGTTTGGTTTCGCCGGTGGCCCTACCCTGATCGTACACACTGTGTTCTTCCGCCCCCGTCTGCTCCGCCACAGCGGCAATGTAGCTTTGGTCTGTCGCAGTAGCTTCGCGGTCTACTTTGGCGAGGTCTAACAAAGAATTCGCGCGCGGCGGTACAAGGGTCATCACAGTTTTCGCCGGCGCCTCTACGGCCTGGTGCTGGGTGCTACTCTGTCAGGTTAGGTTTCGCCGGTGGCCCTACCCTGATCGTACACACTGTGTTCTTCCGCCCCCGTCTGCTCCGCCACAGCGCCAATGTAGCTCTGCTCTGTCGCAGTAGCTTCGCGGTCTACTTTGGCGATGTCTAACAAAGAATTCGCGCGCGGCGGTACAAGGGTCATTACAGTTTTCGCCGGCGCCTCTAGCGGCGTGACGCTGGGTGCCACTCTGTCAGGTTCGGTTTCGCCGGTGGCCCTATCCTGACCGTACCCACTGTGCTTTTCCGCCCTCGTCTGTACCACTGCGGCGACAATGTCTCTGTTTCCCTGACTCACCTCCGCCGCTATCTCGCTAACATTGGCATCAGTTAGCGACCGAACTGCCCGGTCACTTAACCTGTGAGCCCTTTCTTACCGCTTCTGTAGGATGAGTCGCTTGCTCTCCAGTTCATACTGGCGCTCCTTTTCACGCTCCTCAAGAGCTTTTCTCTCGCGTTCTTCCCTCTTAATAGCTTTTTGAATGTCTTCCCAACATTCCTTTATTCCCTCTTCGTCTACTCCGATTTCCTCAATTGCCCTAACAATGGGGGGTTTCCTATGTATCGACCCACAATCGATCCCCAATTCACCGCATATCAAAATCAGGCTCGCTTTGCGCAGCTTTCTCCAGTCCATGACTGCTCCGAAGTGGCGGCTATACACTCTACTCTAGTGGTTAAAGAATATCACTAAGCAACTACAACCACCAGTAATTGCCTAAGCTTCACAATTTCGACATGTGTTGTAAAACCTGGCAAACCTCAAGAGAAAGACCGTGCACTCAGCCAACTGGAGCCAGGACACTGCGCAGACGACCACACCGCTGCCATCCAGATGATATGATCAGAGGACCGGGAGCTATAGGACTTCACCGCAAGGCGTTGAGGAAGGCAGAAGACGGCAGGAGTTATTAGGCAAAGAGCAAACTGAAAGTTTATTTTACATATTTACAAAGCATAAACATGCAAGCACTTGAAAGTGAGCGAGGTAGCTCTTAATGAACTGAGAGCACAGGCGAGTCACACGGAAGCAGCCCTCGGAGGCTGCCGGAACCCGCAGCTGCCCAAACGTCCACTAGGCGCTGAGCCGCTTCTTTTGGCTCCACCCATGGCTTCTTTGGCTCCGCCCAATTGTTACACCGGCACCTCACGCACAAACGCGCACACATACACACACCTCCTCGCACTTGTGCAGGGAATGCTGTATACCACTGCACAACAGCCAGGCCGTCCCCGTTGTTCTCTCTGAAGCGGCGATGCCCCAATGGTTTCAGCCATCTTTGCAATGGCGCCGGTCAGGCGATGGGCACTTCTCCTCAGCAGCACAATCTGGGTCTTAATTGCCATTGAGCGGGACGTGCAGCAGCTCCTTTGAGTCAACAGTAGCCATCTCCTACTGCTGGGTCACAACACGACGGCGTGCCGCGGCTCCTGGTTCGCCCCGGGCCGTGGTTCATTGTTCAGAGGAGGGGTGCCGAAGATCAAGAGACGCCCGTTCCGGTTGCCGACAAAAGCGCTGGACTTCAATTAGCCTGTCGGGAAGATAAGGATCCGTGCTCCTTTGTACCGACGTCCCTCGTCAGCACGCCTCGGCCCGCTGTCGCAAGGAAAAACCACATCCGGCCTTCCAGCGGCGCTGTCCATATGCGCGGACCCTCCGCGACGATTTAGGGCCCCGGGCATAACCTGGTAACCACTAGCAGTTCAGACTTAGAAGGGGAGCAAGTAAAACCTCTTCGATAGGCGTATACTGCTGAATGTTGTCGGCTGCTTGTTGAAAACATTATTCAATGAATTTGAGCGAGTTGTGTCAAGCGAAGGTGAGTAGCCGCAAGTGATGGCACCAAGCCGCTCATGAGTGGGAGTGGCACACGCAGATGCCTCTTTTCGACGCCTGGCGCGGGGAATAGCTCCTTGCAGACGGAAACAGCGGTAGGGGCGGAAGTTCATCGCTTCCGCTCCTCCAGAGATACGCCCCCTAACCCTAAAAGGATCACGCCACGCTACCCCTGCTATACCCAGTCAAGACGTTTTCTTGTTTACACTGATTTGCACTGAGGGTATTCCGTTCGAACTCGGTGGTCGACTGCCCGCATTGCAATCGGCCTCCTTTCTGGAGAGCCAAGATGAGCACTTCTCGAGCTCGGTGCGTTATGTGATCTGTGGCTGCAGGGTTTTCCTCGCACTCTTGGCCACTCAATACCTGCCCACAACACGCCCCAAATCATGGTTCTAAAGCCTCAAGGCTGCAGGCTCCTGAAAAGTCTTTGAGCCAGGCCGGCAGCGGCGACCGTGAGTAGCTTGCGTAACACAGCCCGCAAAGGCAGCTAGAGCAATGCATGGGGCTCTCTGCTTCTCCCGGAAAAAAAAAGGAGGAGGGGGGGGGGGCTTTCTGTCAGCCCAGACTTTTCGGCGGGCAAATACCACACGCACGCATGCATGCAGGCATGCACGTACGCGCGCGCGCACCCACGCACGCACGCACGCACGCACGCACACACACACACACACACACACACACACACACACACACACACACACACACACACACACACACACACACACACACACACACACACACACACACACACACACACACACACACACACACACACACACACACACACACACACACACACACACACACACACACACACACACACACACACACACACACACATTTTAAAAATACTTTTCAAAGCCCAGTGTAACCAATTCAGAGCTGTTCAGTCGCCTATGCTAACCTGCAGTAGTTTTTACCATGGTATAGTTTTTCGTGCACCGAGGGTACACGCACACACACAACCAAGGTTAATTAATAAGTAATGACTAAGTAGCTAATTATTTTATTATTGCATTGAGAGAAAAAGCGTCAAGGCAGAAGTTGTAGATCTTTTCGAAAAACGGCTAGCTACGTTGTTTCCAGCACCCTGACCAGCTGCTATCTTAAATCATTCGCCAAGTGCGCACCTTCATCGTATATAGCACAGAAAAGCGGATTTAGAGGTGCCGCAGTCACGAGAGAGCTTTTTTTTATTGCGCCGATAGTCGTTTTCGGCGACCACCAGGTCACGTGACCTTGACCTTTACGGTAGTCACGTGCCACTTGCTGGCCCACGTCCAAAGTCACATGGCGGCCACCAGGCTTAATACAGAAGTTTGACCTCTAAATCTCCCTCAAGGTGAAGACCGCGCATTCGCTTCAACATTGTTTCGCTACAAGACATGGGTTTTTCGTAACACCGCTTTTTCAGGAACAGGGGATATAGTTTGGCAATCAAAAAGGAAAACGGACCTTTAGCACTTCACAGTGTGGTGGCTTGACACTATGGGCCTAGTGCGCTGGTATGGAGGCGCCACTGCTCCGGAACAAGTAGCGCCACCTCCCGCCGGCGCACCCATATGTGGTATGTCTGCTCGTCGGAGAGAAGCGGCGGAGTGAACGCGAAGTCCACTCTTCTCGGCAGAAACCTTGTTAGAAGAAAACGTTTGTCGGTCATTTCCTGCCTCCTGCCACACGCGTACATAACAGACACATGTACCATGTGTGTGTGTGTTGAAAAATAAACCAAAAGCAAAGCGAAGAAAGTCGCTACCCATTCATGCCAGACCCGTCTGGTAGAAAGCCGCCGGCGCTTTGGGCGCAGCGCATCGTCGGTGAGCGAGCGCTTCTGCTGGCGGCTCTACGGGTTTTTTTCTTCTTTGAAGTAGGAATTCGGAACCCGAACAATATGGTACTTTGAAAGTAAAGACATAAATAAAACAAAAACTAAGCCAGTGTGCAATGCGCAGCACTGGCTTTTCGATTCGGTGGCAGTGTATGTGGAAACGGCATGCTAGACCCCCCAGAAGCGACAGCCGACAGCTGGGCTCCGTTGGTCAATAGAAAGGCTTCTAAAAAAAATAAAAAAAAATCACGTCTTCCCCAAGACGGGACGAGCAGGCTGTATATGGAGATGTACCCTAAGGCGTCGGGCCTTGCGTGCACGTGCTTTTTCGGCGCTCGGCATTTCTACCGTAGTTTTTATTTTCTACTCGATGCGTCGAAACGAGTGGTGACGGTTCAGTGCGCGGAAAAACAGCCATGGCTGAGCAAGCTCCACAGCGCGTGCTCTTCGGAGGATTTCGGGCGATCAGGAATGTTGAGACTTAATTTAAGAATAACTGCTTGGTGCGCGGTAAGAAACTGTACGAAGCCAGCACGTGCATGGAGTGCGCGGGGAACTTCACAGTGCAGAAGGGCCCTCGGATATCTTCATAAAATGCGCTGCCGAAATGAAAACCGCCTTCTACGACGTCAGCTTGGGGGTAAGTTTTATTCGGCCCTTTCGGCATCTCTTCACCACATATGTAATTCTTTTTTTTTTATGTAGTTGTTGGCGAATCCACGCAATATCACGGATGTCAGTTGCGTCTGTAAGGCCGGGTGCCACTGTTAACGATGCGACACATTGCTCTCGTATGATTTCCAAGGAAATCGCAAAAAAAACTTGATTTTCGATTGCTTCCCGATTGTTCTTTTTTTATAACTATTACGACACCCATAAACACAAGAGCAGATCGAGCTGTTAGTTTTAAAGGACGTTTTCTCTTTGCGGGGAACCATGAACGTGTGGCAAGTCAGAAAGCGCGCGCTCCTGCAATGTGCTTCGCTCTCCATGTCGTGCTTCTACGTCTTCTACGTCAGGCTAGGCTTCCCAAAAGCGAGCGCCGAGAACAGCTGGAAACTATCACTGGAAGTCGTTAGAAAAAAAAAAATAGTTCCCGTTGGGCAGGAAGGCTCCGCGCTCTCTACAACACAGGCCGTGTCCGAAGGCCTGCCAGCTCTGGTTACAACTTATTAGTAGTTGTCACAACTTTTAGAGCTCAAGTTGGGTCCATAAGTAAAAAAAAAAAAAAGACCCGTTTATTTTGTGATTTTCGCGTGCTAGCGATCGCTCGTGCATGCTTGAAAAAACCTAGCGTGAAGTACTGTACAAAAAAACAAACGTGGGAAATGCGCAGCCTTAACGAAAAGCAATGGGTGCTATATGAGATTCGAAATGACTGAGTAAGTACAGGCCCTTGTTTCAGTCGGTGTTTATTTTTTTATTCTTACGGGGACCCAAAAAGAAATCGGAACACAGCGTCGGTGCTACCCACTGTTGCGGATCCAGACAGCCGCGTTTTACAGCGGCGCCTCCCAGACGGCGCCACATGTTCGGCCAAAGCTGCAGCGCACCAGGCCCATAGGCGGCTAGGCCTGCTTCCATGACTGGAGCGCGCGAAAGAGTGGCAACTCGTTGGCCTGGCACAATTTTTTTGGACCTCAGCGGTACCCGTAGCAGTTTCATATAGATGCAAACTATATCGGTATAGGACGGATGTGGATGCAGATGGTGTGGACGTGTCCAGAAATCCAAAATATAGGTAAAGAAACAAAAACAGAAGAATCTTGGGAGACTCGATCCACTGTTGAACTCACACCCCGATCGAGATTCAGCTAGGTCTAAACCGACTGGCGCGGAACACGTCACCGGGTCCAAGGACTCCAGGCCTCCGTCTGGGCGCCTATCCTGTATCTGTTGGATATTAAAATTTACCGTCACCAGCTCGATGCATGCCCGCCGTTCAAAGCGCGCCGAGACAACGCGTGTAAAACGCGTTCGTCGCATTTTTTTTCCCATCTGTCGTCCTTGGCGAGACAGGTGATCGCCGCGCATTAAATCTATCAAGTGTGCTAAGTGCCCGTGCGAGACTGTGGGCGAAGTGCGTCGTCAAATCAGTGTCATGCACTTTCGCTGCGAGCGTTACTGACGGAAGAGCATGCAGCCGCTGCTGCCGACGGACGAGTGGCATGACGGAATGAATCACAGTGGCATCTGTATTTTCAAAACGATGATACTTAGAAATCACAATGGTGATCGTTTTATTGCGCCACTGGTGAGCCTGTTCGTTTGATAATTGTAAGCAGTCTTCCAATGAGCAGCATAACTTCCTGGGTAATGGCTGGTATGTGCCTCTGTTGGTTAAAACGATTGCAGAGGAACCGTGACGGGCTGGGCAAAATGTTGAAATATTAGTAATTTCAGTGCAGCATATAAGAAAGTCGGTGGCGACCACAATGTCCCTGTTAACTATTACGTCGGAAATGCGCCAAGCAAGTTTATGTCGATCTGGTGGAAAGAGCCTCAAGGCGAGTCAATCGGCACCAGTAATCCGGTTTGCTTGACAGCCATGGGCACCGTCCGGCGTTGGCACTGGCGGAAAGTCTTGACATAGCGCTAGACAACTAGAAATCCTGAACCAGTAGTACTTCTGATGTACCCATGCCAATAATCGAGAAAAGCCGAGGAGCCCAAAAGGATTTTCGTCGTCATGCTTGCAAAACTTCGTCGCGTAGCAATGTCGGAGCCACTAGAAGGTAGCGAGGGTCTGTGCGACCGTAGTTTTTTTTTTCTTTTTTTTTTATAAGATATAATCACGCAGTCAAAACGACGACAAGCCGCATGTAAAGAGGTGAGGAGGCGACGAGGCGCTTCCCTCGAGGCCAATGAGGGGCAGCAGTTGGGTGTCGTCCCTATTTAATTGAGCGAGATCATACGAGGAATAATTAAAGCGCCGAGAAAAGCGGGGTCATATATGTCAGCTGAGTCACCATCGCTGTGTTCCTTGCTGGACTTGTAAATGGTGGTTACGTCAATAACCGAAGACGAAGTGAATAGTGATCACTTACGACCCGAACCGGCCCCACCATTCAATAGAGTATACACAGGCGTAATTTTTTCACAGCTGACAAAACGGCTGAGCACTGCTTGAAGTTGTAGAATAATTAGGAGCCTGACAAGTTTGAAAGCGTTTGCGTCTTGTGCCTGCCCTGCCTCCCAGCGACGACAGCTCCTGGGAAGCAGGAGGCAGGCAGCTCCTGGATCACCTGCATAGCTACTTCTAGGCCTTCCAGCCGATACGTAGACTCACCACCTGTTACCGGCACAACGCCAACTGCAGGCCTCCTGACACCTCGTCGCTTTTTGGCGTTGTTAGAGCTGGGGTTTGGGTGCCGCTGGACGGATCCTCGGTCGCATCGACGCCCGCTCCACCTCCGGAAGAAGTGCCACTGAGCGGAGGAGTTGGGAGTAGAAGGACGACAACTTGTTTATTTACATTGTTAGGAGGAGTAGAGAACTACGGAGAACTGACGATGCCCAAACACACACACAGTTTTTAAAGGGTTCGTATTCCCCAGGTTCCCTAGGTGAAGGGCGGGCTCGTCGTTGAGGGAGTGTCCTTATCACTTTAATGTCACTCACATTGACACACTTTCACTCTCGCAAAAAAGCCCCCTCTAATGTTTAGACTTGGTGGGGAAGGGGGAAGCCGCTGTGGCGATGTAGAGGGCAGCACACGCGGAGCTCGCTGTCTGCCGGCGTCTCATAGTCTGGGACACACCTGCGTCGATCGGCGTCTGTCGACCGTCTCATGGTCGGGGTACACCTGCGTCGAAAGAGCCACCGCGCGCCGTCGGCAAGACGAATTGGAGAAGCGTTGACTGCAGGTGCCTCATGGTCTGGGCACACACGTCTGCGTCGCAAGGGCCGCCGCGCGCCGTCGGTCAGACGAAGGAGATGACCGCGTGGCCGCCTTGAGGGTACCGACCCACGCGGGAGACACCGGGATCCTCTTGAACCTTTTTGTTCCCGATGGCCCGTAGTTGACCGCTGTCACTGACCGGCGGAACAACCCCACTTTCTTTTCCGGCATTCTTTTGTGATGGCCACTCCAAGTGGTGTCATCGCCTTCGCCATTCCTGACCGTTCACCTCTTTCGGTCGGGACTTCTTGCCTTGATCGATGTAACTGGCAACTTCCGTGCCAACCTGTTGTCTTCATCCTTAACAGCTCCTCCGCGGCTTGGAGGACTGACCTTGGAGCGCTCATCAAAGAAGCACCAATGCTCGAGATTGAGATGGACCGAAAGTAGCAGTCTCCGATCGGCAAGCTTACACCTCAAACTTTTCCGTGCTTGCGTTCGATCGCTCTGATGGCCTGTCTTGAAGAGATTGTCTTCCCAGGTAACAACACCCAAAGCCAATCAACACCAACATAGGAAAGCATAGGTGAAACTTTCCGCACAACACAGCAGTGCCACACGCGCAAGCGCACTAGGCTTTCTGCTAAACCAAACAAATAAAATTTTTTAATTCTGATCCCCGCAATTTTGCCCAAATTTCTAGTCAGAGCCAGCTTCCATGTCCCTGTATGAGGCAACCAAAGGCAAATCCGGCATGCTGTATACGGAAAGGGGGGGATGGGTGTTCTACTGAGATAGAAAATCAAAACTAAAATTTTCATCACCACTTCCATCCCCTTATGATCTGAGTAATTGCCTTCCTTTTTTTTCTTAATGTTCATACTGACCTTGGAGCGCTCATCAAAGAAGCACCAATGCTCGAGATTGAGATGGACCGAAAGTAGCAGTCTCCGATCGGCAAGCTTACACCTCAAACTTTTCCGTAGAAGCTAAGAAAAGCAATTATGTAGTTATCAGTGGTCTGTGCTCTTCGGTGTAACGATTTACAAAATGAAAACGTAACTAAAACTGGGCAACTCATACCTCAACTGCGTTTAAACTTACACTCTCGTCAATGACAGACCTCTCAGCACACATTCTGTGCATCCCTAAATTTGGTAGCTTTGCCGTAAGTGACATCTAGCATTCGCAAATAAAAGCTACAGTTGTCCTCTTATCCTTCTGCGACGAAACGTCCGGTCAACGTCAAAGCAAAGTATCATTTCGTGCCATGAATCCACAAACTAAAGAAAAAAAAACTATAGAAACGCTACGCGAGGGTGATTAGACGTCCTGCCCCGTCGAAAGGATTACTCTTTCAGGCGCGCTGGGTGGGGTCGCAGCCTGACTCTTTGTACCTCTGTCGAGGCCTGACGAAAGACGTCACGACAAGTCTCTGCTTGACCGCTATCTCCTTGCATACTCGCGGCGTAATGCACACTTTTACCCAGTGCCTGAAGTCGAAAAGCACTGCTGAACAAGCCAAACGAGTCTCTTGCCTCTCCCATCGCGTCGGGCTCTTTCCTCGACCACGCAACTCCGCACGTATTGTGGGCGATTCTCTCGCGGGGTGAACCTTCATTTGTCATTTCCCTCTCGAACGGCTTGCCAATCTACTCTTAGGTCCGCGCCGCCTATGCCCTCTAGACGTCTCATGCAGCTTTGCCTGTGATCTCAATGCCTTTATTTTATGGCGGCGCCTTTTTACTCCCTCGGAGGCCTCCCGCATTTTCAGGGACTTCGCACCTGTTGTAGTTCGCAAAAGCGCTTTTCTTTTGACGTTCCTTTGGCTACCGCTTGGACCTCCCGCCAACGTCGCCTGATCCTGAACTGTGCGTGCCCTCTGCGTGCGTGCGTGCGTGCGTGCGTGCGGCTGCGTGCCCTCTCCGTGCCCCTCGTGTTCGTTCACAAACTCTCCGGGATCCCTGTAGGCACTGCGGGTACACTGCTCTTCCGGTTCACGAAGAAAACATAATCCGTTAAAATACTCTTTTCGAGGCGCCCCTCTGGAAGTGTTTAGCTTTGGTCCTCTGGCATTCCTGCTACAACTGTTACAGGTGGTCATCTGAGTGACCGAACCTAGGTGTTCGCACTTGGCCTGCCTCCATTTAGCATTATTCCTTTCACGCCTAGAATATTTCTTGCGCGTTTCGCGAACAAAATCAGCTTCCTGCGGATTTTGACTTACACGGCGTGAACACTCTACTTCCTTTTCCAAAATGGCCTCTCGGTTCTCGCAGCGCAGCGTCATCGCTCTTGAATCAACTGGCTGTACTTCGTCTGTTGACGATTCCACTTGCATATTTAGTTGGCCCGTGTACTTCGCTACTCCTGCTTTACAGTCTTCCACACTGAGCTTTTCTGGCCTCTTTAGCTCAACAACTAATGGCCTCTCGCTTTCTGCACCAGTGTGGCCCAAAATCGGCGCGCTCTCGCTGCCTAATCCTTCGACTGTCTCACTCTGGCAAGGAGTTAAGTCCGCCAAGTTAGTGCCATTAGACGACAGTTGCCCCTCACTCTTTCTGGGCTTCGCGTCTGAACTATTCGCACGAGTCTCACGATCAGAATTTACTCTCTCTTGTTTCTGATACGCAGTACGGATGTTATCTTTCGGCTACACATAGAGAACCTCACCCTTCTCTTCATCAGTATTTGTTAGCACTGGTAATTCAAGATTAAGGTCTTTGTTCTCTACCACCTCCGGCAGTAATGCTCTTTTCTTTTCTCGCGGCTGCGTGCCCTCTCCGTGCCCCTCGTGTTCGTTCACAAACTTTCCGGGATCCCTGTAGGCACTGCGGGTACACTGCTCTTCCGGTTCACGAACTATATTCTCACTAGCATCGCAGCCGAGGGCAAATTCTATAGAGTATCTACCGAAACACGGCTCCCTGCCGCAAGCTCACTTTTCTGAGAGTTGTTCTGGGCCGTTTGCATATTACTCTGATTTTTGTTCAGGTCGCTAAGCTCCTTAGTGTCACAAGCCATGCGGTGGCACTGCTCAACGCCGCTTTGAGTACACTTTCTAAGGCTTCCCTGAACTTCGGGTTCCATACTGGTACATTTCGGCATCTCTACTCTTTCTTTTCTATGCCCGTGCCGATTGGATGCTTTGACAAACTCCTCTATCCTGATGTCGCTTCTATCCAACTCGCTCTCGCGTGCCACTTTCCTCCGGACTGGGGTCACGCTTTCCCATTTTCCCACTTTCTCTCCGCTGGACACATGCATGGGATCCCCTGTCCTGTCAACGCTGCAACTCGGCTGGTCAACTGTCCTTTTTCCCACTAGCGCATTTGTCTCCAGCTTTCTCGCTTTTCTTTTCCATTTGAAACGTTTAGAAGCCATTGTCTCATTCGCAGTTTTTGAGGTCGCTAACTCGGTCACGGTCTGAAGCAGAGCGGATCTCAGCTGAACAGGGGTCGAATCGCGATTCCTTCTTGCATAGAAGTGCAGCCTGAAATTTTGCTGGTCGGTATTAACTTCGAAGCGCCGCGGTTGAGTATTATTCCTTATCGATTAGCTGTTCATCCCCTCATTTGATTGATCACGACTAATTTCTTGTCTCCCTGCTTCATGCGCTCAAATTTCTCGCCTTTTCCGACCTCCGAGGTTACAGCTCTGGCATTCTGGACTGCCCTTCGCTACATCTCAACTCTGAGCTCAAGTATCTCCAGTTCTGCGTCTAGCATTTGTCTTTCTTTCTGCTGCTTCGCCATTTCTGCTTCCCATTCCTTTTGCTTTTTTCGACGTTCTTCATACTGCTTTTTCTCCTCTTCCTCTTTCTCACGATCAGTTTTAAAGACTTCCTATGTAAAGCTTAATAGCTCTTCTTCCCCAGTTTCCAAGCGAGCTTTACAAATATCAGATTTCTCCATCTGATCATCACCTTCCGCACCTATCTCCTCGCACATCGCCAACAAATCTGCCTCCGGTCAACTCATAAGATGCATGGTTGCTGCTCTGATTTTTGACTTTGCTGACACAGTGTTGTCGTGAGCTTATCCAGACGCGTCTCACTTAACAACTTCCTTTTATTCCCAGTAGTTAAAATTAAATAACCCCAAATTTGAAGCCTGGCGAGTCTCAAGCAAGGTCCAAGCACTCACCCGCAGAAGCTGTACCCGGTCGCATGGTCGATCCAACCGCTGCCATCAAGTTGTTGGAGGTGGGACTCGGGTGCCGCTGGACGGGTCCTCGGCCGCATCAACGCCCGCTACCACCTCCGGTAGAAGTGCCGCTGAGCAAAGGAGTTGGGAGTAGGACGAAGACTGTTTATTTACATTGTTAAGAGGAGTAGAGAAGGACTAGGGAGAAGAACTGACGATGCCCGAACACACAGTTTTAAAGGGTTCGTGTTCCCCAGGTTCCCTAGGTGAAGGGCGGACTCGTCGTTGAGGGAGTGTCCTTATCACTTTAATATCACTCACACTGACACACTCACTCTCGCAGACACGCCCCCTTTAAAGTTTAGATTTGGTGGGGAAGGGGGAAGTCGCTGTGGCGGTGTAGAGGGCAGCACATGATGAGCTCACTATCTGCCGGCGTCTCATAGTCTGGGACACACCTGCGCCGATCGGCGTCTGTCGGCGTCTTATGGTCGAGGGCACATCTGCGTCGAACGAGCCACCGCGCGCCGGAGCGGCTTCTGCTCCGCCTTTATACAAATATTTTGCTGTGCCCAGCAGCTCTCAAACACTTCGACCACTTTTAAGGAATAACAGAGCGGAGATGAAGGACAAGGAAGACGACAACACTAACACGTCAGCGCAGGTGTTCTCTTCTTTCTTGTCCTTCGTCTCCGCGCTGTTATTCCTTAAACATACACACACTAGCTCAACTCTCCGTTTTATTGAACTTCGACCACTCTTTCTCGGGCCGCTGTCCGCACTGTGCGGAGAAGTCTCCGGATATTTACCACATGGTGTGCCCCCCCCCCCCAACTCTGCTATCCCCCCTCGTCCCAACCCCACCCGGGAGGACTGGGAGGCGACCCTGCTCTGGTGCTCTGACCTACAGGCTCGAAAGGCCTTGGTTCCAGTACTAAGGAATCCAGTACTAAGGACCCCACCTAGTGCTTGTGAGGACTGGGCTCTTAAGGGCTGGTCCAATCATACCTCCCTGTGAATGCTCTTTTGAGCCAATAAATGTATTTCACCACCACCACCGTCGGCAAGACGAATTGGAGAAGCGTTCACTGCCGGCGCCTCATGGTCTGGGCACACACGTCTGCATCGCAAGGGCCGCCGCGCGCCGTCGGTCAGACGAAGATGGCCGCGTGGCCGCCTTGAGGGTACCGAGCCATGCGGGAGACACCGGGATCCTCTTGAACCTTTTTGTTCCCGATGGCCCGTAGTTGACCGCTGTCACTGACCGGTGGAAGAACTCCACGTTCCTTTCCGGCTTTGTTTTGTGATGGGCACTCCAAGTGGCGTCTCGCCGTCGCCATTCCTGACCATTCTCTTTCGGTCGGGACTTCCTGCCTTGATGGACGAAAGTGGCAACTGCCGCGCCAACCCGTTGTCGCCATTCTTAACAGCGTGTAACGCAGGAGAGCATAATTTAATGTTTTTTCCCCTCTCAGCCCGCGCTGGTTTCTGAAACGTTCTTTTATGCCAACCAAAATATATCAGTTCCAACCTGTCTTATTTAAGTATGCATTTACTGGCTTCTTCACAGCGGGCATTAACCCCGCTAAATGCCGAGGTTTCGCGTCTCTATAAACGAGCCATTTATTGCCAAGCGTTGAGGTGCCACAGCTTAAACATTCGTTTTGCTTAAGTTCTACGCCAGCTTTGACCTTTATGTTGCCGCATGTTGCACGACAAGGCCCCTTGGACTTCATTAAAACAAAACGAAAGTGATGGTTGATCTCATTTCTCTTTTTAAATAAGAAATACCGAACGAGGCCGGCCGTACGTCCCACGTTGGCGGCAAAGGTGAGCGACGTGTGCATTCTAGCCTGACAAGAACTCATTGTGCAAACATTTCCTTGCGACGGCTTGTGAATGTGTAATGTACCCTATTGTGTAGCTGTATGTTGTAAAACAGATTTCTCTAACATTTTCTTCTTTGTGCACAGTGAATTCAGTTATGCAGCATATCCTTTACCTTATATTGAACAGCAGAATTCAAGTACTTGTTGGCTAAAGCCCAGTTTCGGTTTATGGGTTTAATTTCCCAAAGCAACTCAGGCTGTGAGACGCCGTATTGGAAGGCTTCGGAAATTTCGACCAACTGGGGTTCTTTAGCGTGTACTGACATAGCGCAGCACACGGGTGCTTTGCTTTTCGCCTTCATCGAAAAGCGGCCGCCGCGGCCAGGATTCGATCCCGCATCCTCGGGCACAGCAGTCGAGCGACCTATCTACTGCACCACCGTGGCGAAACTTTGTGGCTAAGGTGCGGCAACCGACAGCTTTAACGTACCGTCCTACAATAGCGCCCCTGCTTTATAGATTTCCAGTTGGTCGTCTGGTAAGTGCTGAAGTCGTCAGTTAATGCCCCGCTTACGCCAAGGAATTTAGCTTCCACGAGCAACCATCACTGCAAAAGAGAAACCAATGCACGCCAGGGTACCTTTAATGAAACGACTCTTTGCGGCAGGCGCTGTGATGAACATGCCCCCTAGGTTCAGATGGCTCACTGGACAGTCTGCAGGACCGGTTTCTTGTAGATTTCGGCTGTCACATGACTGCCACTAGACTAGAGTAGCCAGTTTTTTTTCTTTGTGAATGTGGACAAACAAAGGCGCCAACAACACTTGTACCTGGTGCTAGATGAGCTCTGACTGATGGTGCTTTACAGTCCAGCTGCCTTTTCTCTTGGTGTCCCTTTCACACCAGCAGTGGGCACCGCTCGCGTGGGCTCATGGCCTCGCCTGGCTTGCATTTGAAGGCAGTGGCAAACTCTTCGAGGTTGCGCACCGCCGTATTGCAAGGACTGTCCTCACGCCCGCACCACTTGTGGCAGCTGCTTATAAAGAAAATTTGGTCAGGAGAGTAAACCTCGAGACCTTTTAGAAGCACGTGCTGGTGGGTCCTCCGGAAGGCATGGAACGCGAGACGCAAAGCGCTGCTCTCCAGTAGCGCTCGGCTGCCGCCCTTGGGGCACTGGACGCGATTGCGGAACTCGTCTGCGGTGGCATCGTCCCACCAG
Source organism: Amblyomma maculatum (assembly GCF_055883805.1). Lineage (NCBI taxonomy): Eukaryota > Metazoa > Arthropoda > Arachnida > Ixodida > Ixodidae > Amblyomma > Amblyomma maculatum. The sequence continues at coordinate 259,046,770 of NC_139344.1, forward strand.
TCTCTCTTCCGGCCCCGTTCGTCGTGCCAGCGGCCGTGTTCGTCCATGGCGTGAAGCAGCTGGAGTGCCATGCGTTGTCCCAAGCCAGCATAGTTGAAGGCTGCTGGAAGCGTCTCCTCGAAGAATGGCGTGTTGAGCATGCCTGCCGACACGACGATGCTGTTTCGCTCTGGTGAGTAGACCACATTCACGGACGCCTGGTTCGTCTCCTCTGTGTCTCCGTGGACGCTGTGTTCTGTCACATTCAGGTACGACCTGAGGAAGTCCGTGAGCCCGAGGTCACCGGTGCGTGCATAGGCGCGGTTGACATGCATCTCGTGGCGGTGCCGCGGCAGCACCCATGTAAGCTTGCGCACCTTGGCCGTCGCCATGGCCTTGGGCCGGTCGCTCATCCAGCGGCTAGCTCGCACGCTTGCCAAGGCAGCCGCCCGCAGGCCCTCCGACATGGACTCCACGGCGCGACGCGAGCGACGCGTGACGAAGTGGCGAGCAACAAATGCATTATACGCGAGTGGCATCAAGTTGGCCACGTGCGCCACACAGGTGGCTTTCACCAGGGCAGGGCTGGGCTCCAGGCGGCCTAGCGAGTTATGCAGGGTAGTCCGGAACAGGTCGTACTGGGTGAGTGAGCCGAGCACGCGGGCCGTGTGCCAGGCCACGTAGCGCCGCAACGTGGGATCCGACCGGTGGCGTCGGAAGAAGTTGGCGTACCATCGTACTGCAACCGGTGCTTGTACGGCCACCGGCGTGTGCGTGTTGGCTCCGGGTAGCTCGGTGAGCCAGTCGGCCAGCGTACCGCACTCCTCGGCAACTGCCTCCAGGCTCACGGTGCGCTCCTCCTGCTCGTTTGGTACGGGGCGCGCGGTCAGCTCGTTCTCCACCCGTTGCAGGTCGCGAGCCACCAACTCTGGGTCGTCCCGAAGGGCCAACTCGGTTACGCGCCGCACGTAGGCCGGCGGTCCACTCACGGGCGGCGGCTGGACGGCCCGCAGCGTGATGCCGCCGCCAGTGGCGTTCCGCCCCACCGCGAACAGGAGATGCAGTCCGTGGCGCGATGAGAGCACCAGCACCGCCCGGAAGGCGCTACCGAGCGACGCGGTGCTTGGCGTCAGGCCTAGCTGCGCGAGCAGGGTGCGCAGCGTGCTGCGGTCTCCGCCGCCGGGGGACAGAGAGGTTACGCAGCTCTGGAATAAGGCCACCGCTTTGTCAACGGCCGACTGCTTGTGGTGCGGTACCTTGTAAGACGTCCAGGCGTAGTCCATGATGAGCTGAACGCGCGAGCTGGCTCGCTCCATGCGTGGCCAGCCGTCGCATACAAAATGCTGCAAGTCCTGGCAGGGTGCGACTCTGCGGCTGAGCGAAACGTTGAGCGCCATGGCGGCCGTGCGGCAGGCAGGCGTTGAACACACACCCGGGGAGCCTACCGTACCGCGGCGGCCCAGGCAAGTGGCCAGGCCCAGCAGCGACAGCGGCAGGCCCACAAGCATGGCCCCGGTGACGCCGCAGCGCCATTTGCTACGGCCGCTGCCGCCTTGGTCGCACATTTGGCCACCTCCAAGACTGGCTGTGCCCGCTGCCGGTGCGGTCGGTTCGGGCCCGTCGTCGCGAGGATCTCCCGCCACGCGCCTCGCTCGGCCTCCTTCGTCACTGCCTGCGCGAGAGGAGAACAATTTCCTCTAGGTGGCGTTGGGAGAACGGGGTTCGCAAGATGTGTGCTTACGTGATTTCAGGCAAGGCGGGCAGCGCTGCACAAGCGACACTGGCAGCAATTTACTTTCCTCAGTTCTGATATGTTATCAGTTACTTTATTCAGTAGTTTTGGAACAAACGCAATTATTTTGATATCACTTTTATTTAAACAAATGACGGGCGATTTATAGGTTATGAAGGAGCACTGACTACATACAAACATCTGCGAAATAGGCCTTGGTGGTAGCACAGTACACAATTTTGAGGCCGCTTAATGCGCCGTAAGAGGGACGTGTTATAGCGGTGTGTTTTAGACACACTGCGCACGTATTAAAGATGATGAAGACGACGGCATGCAATGCACAGTGCGAAAGAGTGCCACCTAAACAACGGCACCACAACAAGAACAATGCTGTTTGGCTGCGGCGATGGAGTATTGTTCTTTCGCACAGGTTCAGTGAAGCTCATCCCTATTGAAAACATATGCGATTTTAAAAGGTCCTGTATGAAATAATATGGGAGTATATAGGAGCCGATATGGGGCATAAAGGACCCATGAATAAGCATGCATGACTAGGAGGATGCACAAGATATGCATATAGATCCTGTTTCTCCTTATCAGACTTTTGTGACTCCTTTATATTGCATGTGGGATATATATTAGGACTTACCAAAGTTGTGAGTAGGTCATGTGTATCATGATACAGGAGTTGGATATCATAAGGATTTGTTTTATGCAAGGTTGCAAAGGCAAAGTTTGATATACGCGTAAGGTGTCCCAGCTAAATTGGATCAAGATTTAAAAGCAACAAAGCGTTTTTCAAGTTTAAATGAAGTGGACACTATTGAAAGTTTATTTTTCATCATCGATATCTGCATGGTCTCGTAAGCGTATGCGTTAATTACAACCAACAATCGCTTCACGTCTTCCGACCTTATGTTGCACGTTCACATCTGCACTGACACGGCCGCTCGATGGAAGCGCACTGGGTGCGGCCTGCTGCGTCGCGCCGCCGTCAATGGGCAAGCGCGTCCTTGGGGAGTTTACAGTTGCTCCCGCTATTTCTGCTGAGGGCGCCACTGTTCGGGGACACGTCGCTGCCGGGGTCGCCGGCTCCGAGCGCGCGGTTTGCTTCCTTTCTGGACGCGTTCGCCTCGTGTCTGCGTGGTAAACGCAAACATTTTTGTGTGCGCGTGTGCAAGCACATTAACGTTGAGACGCGATGCGTTTGTTTTTAAGGCGAAAGCCGTTCTAGGCTCATGGAGCGAAAATCTGTGCGTCGCATGTGTGCACTGGTGTGTCAGTCGCAAAAGCGGACGTGCAAGGACGGAAATTAAGAATGAAAATGATTGATGGTGACAGGTAATCAATAAAAGTTATAAATAGACATTGATAGAGGTAATGACTAATGCTAATGACTAATAAGGGTTAATATTGACTAAAATGATTTGTAATGACCAGTATATCAAACTATGACATGTAATGACCGCAATTGATTAGAAATTAGTACAAGTGCTTAGCGATGTGTGGTTGTGACTATAATAGCTAGGCATGACTTATCATTACTGCAAATGACTACGAAATGACCAATATGTGAAAGGATGACATATAATGACCACTGCTGATTCTTAGTTGATGCTTAGTTATGAGTGGTAAGGGCTACAATGACTACGCAGGGACTGGGAAACGACCGATATATCAAATGACGACTTGAAGTGACGAACTGTGGCAAACGATGAGAGGCAAATGATAGGACAAGGGTAGTCTTTCGCCGTCCTCCGCTTAAGAGACATCTAAGAGACCCTCTAATTTTATCTGCTGAGCTCGCTTCAGGCAAAGACAGCAGCGAGGAGTGGAAATGCACTCGCTTCCTCTGAAATGAAAGCGGCGCTGAGGTTAAAAAGTCCAGATGCTGAAGCATAATACCCTATCTACATCTTCATAGAAGCGTTCAACTGTCTGGTCATCATAACTACATGTAGGTGCATAAGCATGTACAACCTTCAGTTTATACCGCTTGTTAAGCCTAATTACGATGCCTGCAACCTTCTCATTAATACTATCAGAGGTGGGCATTCGACCTCAAAAACCTCGACCTCACCTCAAACTCAAAAAATATTTGGCGACCTCACTCAACCTCAACCTCATCAATTGAGGTTGAGGTCCCCCAGGCGACCTCACCTCACTTTTCAGATTACCATTGGCGACCTCACTCAACCTCACCTCAAACTCAAAATGTGAGGTTGAGGTCGGGCGCTCGACCTCAAAAAAAAAGAATCATTAAATTAAACCGTAACTTAAAGCAAATATACATTTCTCGGTAATCCTAGGGTATATAGGCTAGCCAGAATTTTGTCGTATGAAGGCTGTATTTTACTCCTAATTTTATACAGCAATATCCCGGATAAAAGCAGAAAAACTCCGGACACTACATGTCCAACTCTGCACTAAAGTGGCAATCCGCTCCCCCTCCTCGCCTACCTTTTTGTGGTCGGTTTCAATCTACGGCCTACATGGGTACCACGTTACTACGCATAGGCCCATAATGCAATACAAAGAGTTTATCCCATCCGACCCACGTGAATAAGGTTCGTATTAGAAATAAAACAAGCCAGTTCTTACTATAAACTGAAAAGACATATGCTGTTGACCCTAGTGACGACAACAATGACGATATGCTCTTTTGCTTTTCTTGCCACATAGCAATAAACAGACAGGGACACAGCGAGACACGCGGGACGGGCGTTTTTTTTTTTTTTTTTATCGCCCGTCCCGTATGTCTGGCTGTGTCCCTGTCTGTTTAGCGCTATGAGGCAAGAAAACCGACACCAACTCGCCCAAGCTTCCATCCTTGCTCTTTTTCTTAATTCGAAAAAAAAAAATTTGATGACTACCGAGCTTTTTTCTAATACACTGTACATTGTTTTGCGACAGAATACATTAAATTGGGAAAAAATAGGAATACAGTCGTGCCTCTTTAGTATGGACGCTTTGGTTTCCGACCAAAACTGTCCATACAGCGAGTCATTCATAATAACGAGTCATGAATAAAAACGAAAAGTATATATAATTGAGAAAAAATTTATAATTAATGGCTTCTGTTTTAATTAATTTGGTATATAAACACAGCCGAGATGTCGATGCTACCCTCTTCTCCATAAATCCGTCGACCCGAAACGTCATGTCTGTTCTTAAACCTTGTCAGCCATCCTCTTGAGTAGCTGCAGTCAGTAACGCCTAGACAGAGCGCAGAATAATATTTCTCGGTAAACATTCCCCTGTTTTACTGAACAAAAATTGCGTGATCACAGGTAAAACCTATCAAGACGGAGGAGAAGAAGCACCCATAATGTTGCCGAGGCAGCGAGCCTTCTCTTGAAGCATTTCGTCGCTCACGACAGCACCATTCGCGTACACATTCCCGAACCACATTAACAAGGCTGACTCCATGTCTTCGAACTGTGCTGGGCGCTGTCGGACTGTGGCTTTCGCTGCGATGCCGACGTTGAGCCATTTATCGGAGTCCTGCAGTATATATAGATGGTATACCGCCGACCTGGCGAGGCTGAGGCCTAGTTGAACTTGGGTCCAGTCTTTCACGGCTTGGATTGACTGAGATGGCTTTTGCCTCTTGTATTCACAGATTTCCCGCTTCGCGCCTAAGTTCAGCTTCATTCTTTTGCATTTAACTCCCGCTATGCCAAACGTCAGACTAAAGTTGAGGGTTACAGGCTCCTGCTTCTTTGCATTCTTTTTACCTAGTTAACCTCCCTGACTTTCCGTTCTTCTGATTCTCTTTCTTGCCTTGTACTGTTTCTGTATGGAAGCAAGGGCTATCAAGTTGGCAGGCTACTATACAGAGAGCTATCAAACAGCCCTTTCCTGTGCCGTTTGTATGTGTTCCTATGAAACAAACACTGCAAGCTCAAGTACAGTTTAGAACGACAGCTAGCCGACTACGAAGAGCTCAGACCTTGTCAAGGCCGCATCGTTGACTCAAGGCGAAACCGACATGCGGATCGCTGTGGTGCAAAATGTGGTAGTTCGGCTGCGCAACAGTGCCGAAAACCAGGAGCATGAGAAGGAAGGGCGTCCAGGACGGGACGCCCGATTCTGGTTGCGTGCTCGTCGCCTTTCTTTTGTCGCTCTACTTCGTGAGTGTGTCTTAACCCTGACCGAAAAGCGTTAACGGCTTCGTGGAACACACTTTGTGTTCTGGGATAGAAAAACGTCAGTTCCCACGCCCAATTTTGGCGCTTGTCTTTCTTCTTATTATTTCTTTCTTACGCTTTTACCGGCCTCTCTTCAGCAGAGCGTTCAGCAGAATTTATTGCGACCTCATGTTGCTATTTTCCCGACTGCGGCCTCTAGTTGTGGCGCTGCCGATGCACCCAGAAATCTCCCGGCTCCCTCTTTTTGGGGTCTTTTTTAGTTAGCTGACCCTCGGTTTGCTGTGTACGATCCCTGCCATCCACCCTTCTTTTCTCCTCCTCCTCCCTTCCTTTCCGCTCTTGCGCCCCCCCCCCCCCCCCCCTCCCTTCCTAAAACGACGACACGCCCGCTTTGGTTCTTTCCAACTCCACAGGACTAGTTCAGGCATTCGACCGTATCGGCTGTCGCAAAGGTTCCCGGCCTGCGCACCCTTCTTTAACTTGTTCGGACTCCCCTGTTTTTTTTAAACGATGTCCATATCAACGAGACAAAAATGCATGGGCCGAATAGGCTGTGTGCATTCATCCCCTGTCCATTGTTCAGAGAGCGAGTTTCTATATTAACGAGGCATAAATACATTGAAAAATCTTCGCCCCCAGAAAACTTTCCATAATTCGGGTCCTCCATATTAACGGATGTCATTTAACGGGGCAGAAATTTTCCATAATAGCCACTCATGAAACGACTTGCGAAGACTAAATCCCCAACAAAACAAACAAGAGGAAAAGACAGCAAAACACCAATTAATCATAAAACTCGGCCAACGCCGAATAAACCTTCAGAAAATTTCGAAAAGGAATGCTGTTTATCTTATGAGGTCCCAACCGGCCACTCCTGGGCGTTTGTTTATAATTCTGTGATCCCGTGGTGTATTGCAAGAATTGGCGTAATTGCTTCTTCGAAAACCACGCTTACATTAAAAAATTACAAGGATCGGAACTGCTAGGAAAGAGGGTTAAACGTGAACCACTTTGCTGTCGCTAACATCGGCTCGCCCGTCAAATTTCGCCGGAGCAAAATGTCCAACTCCCACCCGCCTAATAAAAAAAAAAACACGATATAAATACTTGTACGTCCGAACTGAATACTGGATACCATTTCGCCAACAATTCTGAGACGAGCTTCTTTGCGGTATTCACTTGTTTTCCTTTGAAGACTGAACTAATAAATTGCACGGTGGTGTCTCCGAAGCTGCTTCGCCCATGCACCGTACGTGAATCTAGAGAAACCGTTTCCCCGTTAGTGTCGTATAGTTACAGCACATAAACGTAAAATAAAGACAAGAACAACAGAAAGGAGGCGAGCAAGCAGCCCGGAAGGACCGCGCCTCCTGCTGTGCACGCGCTCCTCCCTTCGCCGTCCGTCTCCATGGCATCTGGTTTTGTTCATGCTGTGAATGCCGAACTGTCACCAATACACACCAAAAGGCAGTGGCGTATGTGTGCCAGCTCCGTTTTCAGAGACTAGATCGCGCTTTCCAATACTTGAAAAGAAAAAGAAAAAAACTAAATGACCGCGCCGGTAAGTGGAAAAGAGGGTTGTGCTATGGGCCTCTGAAAAATGCCAAAGAAAGAGCCTAATGTGAGGGAAGAAGCCTGTTCCCTTTTCGGCAGTGTACGAACTTAATTGACATACAAGAAAATATATGTAAAGAAATACCATGTTGACGAAAGTAATAACATATGTCGCACACAAAAAACAACAGAACTGCGCTTCCCAGAGCGTATAGAAGGTTTGAGACATCGGCTTAGTACTGCATTCCTCAGTGCTAGCATGTAATTGGCTTCATTCACGTATATCTAAATTGATTTTTAAAGAAAAAAAAATGTCTAAAAAGTTATTCCGACATCTGGCCACAAAAATTTCCATCCGATTGATTTGTCCGTCTCGAGCAGACGGGAGCACAAAAGAGACACGCTCAGTTCGCCACACCAATTCGTCCGTCTAGACAACAAAATGTCGAGCCGGAAACCATCTCAATACTTTCTAGCTCATAAAAACATGTAGGAGAACGCTTTTCTCTTGTTTTTTTCTGCGCCCGAATAAGAGATTTCAAGAGAAACCTGATATTATGAAGTTAAGAATCCCTTACTCTCCTCCTTCCTCCTGCATTGCTTGATTTCACTAGAATTTGAGAGAGAATCAAAGGGCCTTAGCGGAGCGAAATCATTTTTTTTTTCATTGGGCTATACTGTATGCAAGCCCTATATAATTTGTTTGTCTCTTCTATCTCGGCAAATAGTTAACATGAGCAGGCTTCTTTCCTGTATACCAGCTGCGCCTTATAAGCTGTGCCATCCGTTTCATCATCTTGCATGTTTTACCGCTATATTGGGTTATGTAAAGGAACGCTAGTACCTTCATCCCATTGCAGTTGTTCGGGGCCACCTGTGAATCTGTTAGAAAGAAACAAGCAGCACAAGACCAAAGAGAGGGTGTTCTGGAGAATACAAGAATATAAATTTACAGGACCGGAATATAGAACGATGACGGACTTCAATAAAATGCTCAGATGGCATTGTGCCGGTTTTCCTGATTTGTTCATGTTTTCATTTTTTTTTTTATCTGTCAGATCACGTCCTCTAACAATTTCGCTGCACCATTTTCTGTTAATTTTCTAAGTTTCTAAGTTTCCGTGTAATGTAATATACAGCGGGATCCTTTATCGAATATAAGGCAGCAGCCGTGACGTTAGCGCCTGGAAACGTGGCATGCACACGACAAACAGTTCTGCTCTGCGCCGTCTGCGCAAAGACAATTTGCTTCGCTTTTAGTATGCTTGTTTTTTTGCGGCAGCAGCCAGCAAAAGAACCGCGGGTCAACGTGAGTTATGTGCTTTGCGCGCTCCTGGTTGTTTGAGCCTGCGGCAAGCATCGGCACAAACAAGTCAGAGGAAACGGGGTGGTGGCGGGCGGGGGGCATGAGAAGTTCGTGAAGTAAAAAAAAAAAAATTTTCCTTCCAGAGAAGACCAGAGGGAAGCGTCCTCGGGCTGCGGACATTGCGGTGGAATGCCGAAAGCTGGGCAGGGGCTGTGGCATCCGGTCGTCCGAACGGGGGGTAACCAAACACCGAGAGTCGGCGGGCACAACGTGGCAGTACGCTCGAGCTCCGCGTCAAAAGAGGGCGCTCTTCGAAGAAAGCCGCGGCAACAGCAAAAAGCCTGGACCTCACAATTTCGACCTCACACGATGACGACCTCACTCAACCTCAAACTCACGCGTGAGGTTGAGGTCCAATTTCGTGACCTCACTCAAAAAATTTCGAGCTGTCACCGACCTCACCTCAACCTCACCTCACTCCGTGAGGTTGAGGTCATTTTGAGGTTGAGGTCGACCTCATGAGGTCGAAACCTCATGAGGTTGCCCACCTCTGAATACTATAGAATTCATCTATATTACCCCGCTATATACTTATTGACAAGGAAACCTACTCTGTCGCCTCTCTGGTAAACCTCGATAACACAGTACATGCCCATCCTTCAGTGCAGTATATGCCTCATTCGGCCTCCTAACCTCACTAAGCCCTATGACATCCCATTTCATGCCCTCTAGTTTCCTCTGCGCAAAGTAAAGACGCAGTATACTGTGCTAATGGGCTGCTTCAATGCCAAAGTAGGGAAAAAACAGGCAGGAGACAAGGCAGTAGGTGACTATGGCATTGGTTCTAGGAATAGCAGGGGGGAGTTACTAGTTGAGTTTTGCAGAGTGAAATAACTTACGAATCATGAATACCTTCTTCTCAGCAAACGGAAGAACCGGAAATGGATATGGAAAAGTCCTAAGGTGAGAGTCTAAAATATGTGTTCAACCCCCGCCATTATGCAAGATGTAGAGGTAATCGGGAAAGTGCGATGCAGTGACCACAGGATGGTGAGGTCCCGAATTAGCCTAAAATCTGAAGAAGGAACGCAACAGATTAGTAAGAAAGAAACCCATCAACGAATTAGCGGTGAGGGGGGGGGGGGGCAGAAGAGTTCAGGATCTCGCTACTGAATAGGTATTCAGCTCTAGCTGAGGATGGCGACATTACCCTAGAGGCAAGGAACAATAATTTGAGAGATATCATTACTGAGTGCGTGGCTAGAAGTAGGGCGGTAGGATAGTCAGAGAGGATACTGGTAAGCTGTCTAAGGAGACAAAAGATTTGATTAAGAAAACGCCAGAGTATGAAAGCTTCCAACCCAACAGACCAGATTGAATTTGACCGAGATATCAAAGCTAATCAATAAGCACAAGGTGGCCGATATAAGGAAGTATAACATGGAGAAAATTGAGCATTGCTGTAAAGAACGGGGGAAGCCTTAAAGCGGTAAAGAAGAAATTGGGCATAGGTAAAAAACCAGGTGTATGCGATAAGGGACAAGACGGGCAACGTCATCACTAATATGGAAAAAGATAGTCAAAGTAGCCGAGGAGTTCTATACAGATCTCTACAGTAGCGCAAAGTAGTCAGGACCGTAATGAGATTGGCGGTAGGGAAAAACAGTCAGACGTTCCACCAGTGACGAAGGACGAGGTCAAGAAAGCACTAGAAACTATTAAAAGGGGGAAATCAGCTGGAGAGGATCAGATAACTACAGATTTGCTGAAGGACGGGGGGGATATCGTGCTAGAAAAACTGGCCACCCTGTATACGCAGTGCCTGGTGTCATCGACGGTACCGGAACCATGGAAGAATGCAAACATTATCCTCGTTCACAAGAAAGGGGACTCTAAGGACTTTAAAAATTACAGACCAATCAGCTTACTGTCTGTTACGTATAAGGTATTTACTAAGGTAATCGCTAATAGAATCAGGACAACCTTAGACTGCAATCAAGCAAAGGATCAAGCAGGGTTTCGGAAACGGTACTCTACTATAGATCATATCCATACCATCAATCAGGTGATAGAAAAATGCTCGGAATATAACCAGCCCTTATACATAGCATTCATTGATTACGAAAAAGCATTTGACTCAGTTGAAACCTGGGCGGTAATGCAGGCATTGCGAAATCAGGGGGTAGACGAGCCGTACGGGAAAGTGCTGGAAGATATATATAGTGACTGCACAGCAACCATAGTTCTGCATAAAGAAAGTAACAAAATTCCCATAAAGAAAGGTGTTTAGGCAAGGAGACACAATCTCCCCAGTACTATTTACAGCTTGTTTAGAGGAAGTATTCAGAGACTTGGAATGGGCGCAGTTAGGGATAAGGGTAGATGGAGAATACCTCAGTAATCTGCGATTTGCTGATGACATTGCCTTGCTAAGCAACTCGGGGGATGAACTGCAAGTAATGATTGATGACCTAGACAGGAAAAGTAGAAAGGTAGGCTTGAAAATCAATATGCAGAAGACTAAGGTAATGTTCAACAGCCTCGGGAAGGAACAGCAGTTTACATTAGGTAGCGAAATACTGGAAGTAGTAGGCGAATATGTCTATTTAGGACAGGTAGTAACCGCAGATCCGGACCATGAAAAGGAAATAACAAGGAGAATAAGATTGGGATGGAGCGCATTTGGCAAGCACTCGCAGATTATGACTAGCAGCTTACCGGTATCGCTCAAGAGAAAAGTATTCAACAGTTGCATCTTGCCTGTACTCACCTATGGGGCTGAAACGTGGAGGCTAACCAAGAGAGTTCTAGTTAAGTTGAGGACAACCCAGAGGGCTATGGAACGAAAAATGGTAGGGGTAACATTAAGATATAGAAAGCGTGCAGAGTGGGTCAGAGAAATAACTCAAGTTACCGACATTCTAGTAGAAATTAAGAAGAAGAAATGGACATGGGCAGGACATGTAATGGGAAGAGAGGATAACCGATGGACGCTGAGGGTAACAAACTGGATTCCAAGAGAAGGAAAGCGTAGCAGGGGGAGGCAGAAAGTTAGGTGGGCGGATGAGATTAAGAAGTTCGCAGGGGTCAAGTGGATGCAGCTAGCACAGAACCGGGTTAAGTGGAGAAATATGGGAGAGGCATTCGCCCTGCAGTGGGTATATTCAGGCTGATGATGATGATGGTGAATACCCTATCAGCTGCCATTGAATTTGGTACAAGGGACAGCAGAGTGGACTTGTTGGTGATTAATTATAGGTTAACAGTGCAAACAACGTGACGAGAACACAGGAGAACAGGACGGCACAACCGCGCTAGCTGTGTCGTCCTCCTTTCCTGTTGCATCACGTTGTTTAACCTATTTAGTTACTAAGAAGCTGGCCAGTGAACTAGGATTTTTAACGATGTGTTGTGAAGCAGATGAACACGATGAGGTAGCGCCAGAAGCTTTCCTCGCAGGTTATGTTGCGAGGACATATAAAAAAAACGGTACGAACTGTTTTTTTTTTTTATATATAAGCATACAATTTGTTCTAAATTTTGCCGCGCTAGTCTGAGTGGCCTTGCAAGCAAAGGAGCCTGTGCATACAACATTTGTTTATACTCTTGAGACTGTTTGAGTTGATGCGATAAACTGAAAAGCCAGGTTCCACAGAAAATCCGGCGCCTGCTCTGTCGGCGGAAAGTCGGAAAAATACCTCTCTGGTAAGAGGCACGTTCTTTGGTGAATTGCCCAGACACCTTTGGCGCATGAGAACACATGACATGTTCAATGTGGCAGGAGCTGCCAAATCAGAGAGAGTCAATAAGATGTAAGGGTGAAATGGGAATTATTGAAAGCGGGAGGACCCTTAGATCCCAAGCCAGGCACATTATACTCCTATAGGGCACGTTCGTACGGCTGCAGTAAAGAGGGGCTTTATACAGCTATGTGTAGGGTGCTATTTCATATAATGCGGTGGCTTAAGGCTGCATTCTAATGATATGCGACAGAAGCAACAGTAACGGGATACGGTGAATAAGCAGGTAGAAAAAAGCGGGTACTCTAACGAGGCTCTGTAACGAGATTTAAGAACCTCAAGTTTTGTTTATCACTACCAGGTTATTGCTTAATTTATGCTATATTTGGTAATGGTTTTGAGGCGACATGTCAGTCGTGCAAAAGCCTGTTGCAGGAAATATGAATCAACTGGACCAGTTACAGGTTGATGAAAACCAAAGACAATGGAGGCTTGATGTACCCCGCAAAGGAAGTAATCAAGCTTTGTCAGCTCACGAGCACCTTCATTAACAGGATGATGAAGTCTGAAGAGGTCCGGCGAAGTAGCAAGCTGTGTAAACTTTTGATTTCTTCATTGTTTTCTCACTGTACACAGTACATGCAGCTAATCTATGAAAAAAAATGATTGTGCCCATACTAAGGCGCTATGCAAAATATTGCTAAGTTGCGGCACCCACTGATAGCGAGCTGGGCTGGAAATGTCAACTCAACAGTGGAGCGACATTTATGGCTGTGGCATGAACCTCTCTCATGAAACGTTTTCGATCTGCGATTGGTAATTTTCTTCCTTTTTTTTTTGTGCGGCCATTTAATAAGCGTACTCGGCTGCTCGCTGAATCTCGGCTGCAGTTGCGCTCTGAGGCGTGAACATTGTTGTGATCGCAGCTAAGAGTTTCACAACAGGAACACTCGAAGCGCGCTCTTCCATTGAAAATTACAAACCAGCAAAAATTGTACGGGTTTGCGAGCAGCCAATAAAGATAGTAAAAAAAAAAAACTTTCGGCGCATATACGTAGCACCTCGAGGCAGACCGGCTCTATGAAGCGCGCTTAGTTCGGTCATGCAAAATGCGGGAAGCCATGACGGATAGCCAGCCTTCTGGCGTAAAAAGTTTAAGGTCTCCAACTGAGTCGAAGAACCCAGGTTATCATGTAGATTTAACCTAATAAACATCTTCATATTTCCAACGTAACATTTGTCAGAATGAGATAGAAAAGTTGGTTACATGTCGCATTTTCACAGAGGTTTCTCACAGTAGGACAATATATTTTTATTGGATAGCGCTGTCAGCTTAGAACAGGTTAACATCAATTTGTATATAAAGCTGTATGCAGGAATGAGTAAATGGTATGAAAAATGACACACGGAATTCGCGACATAGTTAAGTGGTTATTCATTAGGCTACCATGGCAGCTGAAGCTTCGAATTGTTCACAGCCGGGTGACATTTTCGTGTGACAAACAACTTGATTCGAATGCAACATCACGGTAATGCGAGCTCTCCAATCGAGTGGCCTTGACCCACCGTCACATTAAATTTTTCGGAGTACACTCCAGTATACATCGTTGCCGAGCAAACGCTAAGTGCTGACATGGTCAAACTAGACACGACAGTATATACTAATTCGTGTTGCCAAATTGTGTGAAGCGGAGCTCTTATATCCTTAAAGTAAAAGGCTTCTACACGCCGACGCCTCCTGAAAGCGCAGCAAGGCGCAGCGCTCCGCGCGCGGCTGTCCCCGAACGGTGGCGCCGCGGCGGTGGCGACGGGAAGTAGGCGCCTCCCGCCATGGCCGGTCTCGAGGGAGAGGGCGCGCGCTCTTTTCTTACGGCCTTCTCAATCGCCGCGTGAACAATGGAATTTTTCTCCTTGAGTCACGCTCTCCGCCGCCGCAAGGGGCGCGACTCGCTCACCGTTCGCTCCGCATCTGCTTCAGTGGCGGCGGGTAGCTTTTGCCTGATTTCGCGCTGTCGCCCGCGGGTTTCGTGGTGAGTGCAGCCCCTAAATGAAAGATTACAGAAGGTAGATGCTGCAGCGGCATCCTGTCAACGTGCTACACACGTGAATGGAGTCTTTATATTAAAAAAACACTGTCACTCAGCAAACGTTCGACAAGCATATGACATGTATTGCGGCATGGTATCTACTTTTGTTCATTTTAATCTGAATTTTTTCCCAAGCCTGTACAAGAAGATGAATAAAAAAAAAATGAATGAGCAGTGATCACATCGAAGCTTCTTCAAGGCAAACATAACAGCGACAATAGCAAAACCGTCTTTCAGCACTAGATGAGAAACCATTGATGTAGCACCGAAGATGAAAATAATTTTATAAAAATGTAATGTAAGTTGCACAATGCTTACATGACAAAACGCTTTTAAGTTTTGTTATCAATTTTGCTATAATTTATAGACCAGCAAATGTTTTATGTTGTATTATAAACATTATTTTAATTTTGCAAATAAACGTTGGTTTAATGAAATGTTTGCATGATATCATAACTATTTCATGAAAAAAAAAGAACAGGAAATCTATTTCAAGCACTAATTCCTAGCAATATTTTCTTTCTTTTTCTAGTATGTTTTTGAACTAATAATTCCTTGTAACTATCTGTGCAGTAATGCCTGCCTTAGAGAGCAATCGCTGTCCCATTATTTTGGTAGAATGCTTTGCTTATTACACATTCGGCACTGTTACTCAAGGGACACTCCTCAATAATGGATATAAAAACTTTTCTCTGTGCTATTTATTCAGAGGTGACTATAGGAGTTGTATGTCGCGCTGTATTGCGTAGCTGTGTACCGTCACCAATGGTACGTAGGCTACATGCTCGTGCAGGGTTGTTTTATCATTTTCAAGAACGCTAGTATAATGCTGCACATATATTAGATATATGTTGTTAAAATATTTATAGAAAGGTTATGCTAACGTTTATTTATAGCTCTATTAGGCGTTAAAAAAAAAGAACGTTAGGAACACCGAAATAACATTTGACCAAAACTGAAATTGAACACTACTGTAATATTTTGAGCGATAGCTGGGCCGAAATGGAGGAGAACAAAAAAAATTAATTACAGTAGTGCCTCATTAATATGGACAGTTTTGTTCTCGGGTTGTCCTTAAAACGAGTTGTCCGTAATAACGAATCGCGAATAAAATTTTTTCAAATATTATGCCATGATAGGATCTGCTTCTGCGCATAGTGGGGCAGATCCTATCATGGCATAATATTGAGGCTCTCTTCGGAAAACTAAGCCAAATGTGCGGAGGGAACGACATGCTAGATGCGAGAGCCGTAACAGCGGCACTTGACCACATTGTCAAGATGGAAGTTTCATCTGGGAGCCAAATCAAGGCATCTAGTGTCGACACCGACGAAATCATTTCAGCTCTGCCGCAATCAGTAACTGAGGAATTGAAAGAAGTGATGGTATCTCCTGTCATCCCATTACCCACTGTCACGTATTCTGGTTTAGCTTACGTCGCTGGATACATTGTGAAGTTAATCAGTGACTTCGGGTGTGACGCTTGTGCTATCCTTCTTGAAACCAGCGAAAGAAGCAGCCCCATGTACACTATTCTGCGAGGACAAGATTCTAGCGGACTACATTATCCAAAAGCAGAGTTTGTAGCCCTCTTGGACAAGGTTGTGTCTTTTTTTGAAAAAGCTGTCGTGCACCTACCACACACAAATGTCCTTGAAGTCCTTCAAATCTTAATCCAGCCAGAACTTGAGAACTCACCTTTGCTGAGTTGCCCGGAAGGCATTGACAATAGCCATGCTATAAGGTCCGCTTCTTTAATATGTGAGAAATTTCTCAGAATCCTTCTTGTCAATTATGCTAAGAAAGTGACAGACAGGAACGAAAGGCCAGCTCCTTATGTGCACAAACCGTCCAGAAAGATTTTGAGACTTTAATTTTCTAGCTGCATGTACTGTTTTGATGAATGAGTGCAATGTGTTAACTTTGAAGGACATTTTTTTTTTATTTGCTTGCCGCTCTTTTCAATTATGCATATCTGTTTGTGCCCATTTCCTTGATTAAATGTTTTTTATCACTGTATTAAACTGACTACGACTGTCTACGTGTGCGTCAGTCGCGAGACTACGTATACATCTGCTGTCTTTCAACCTACTGATTTTTTTTAAACGAAGCTAGAACAGCCCACTTCACTAGACAACTGAAATTTTAACTATATGCGTAAATTTTTGTTCCTTACTCTGAATCTGAGACGTGCTATGAATTTTCGTCAGGGCCTCTTTTGCTCTAAACGAAAACGGCAGCGGTTGACAGAATATCCACCGAACAGTTTGCCATGCACTAGCGTCAGGTCGCGCTCTACATGCTTACAGCTTTCAAAGGCACAGTGCATAAAATGGTACATATAGTTTTGTGAAAAATTTAGGGGCAAAAAGTGTTGATGTAAGTGCACCCGAAACTTCATTCGACCGTGCGCGACAGCACTGACGAAGGAGCGCGCGCTCTCGCGCGCACGCGCATTATTGACTATTTTATTGCTCATACACGATAAATCAGACGCTAATTACGGCTTCTTCCTATAAGCCATATGGGGTGAAATATCAGGACCTGCCGGTGCAACCGATGCGGGCGGAGCGAAGAGCGAACGCGCGTTTCCCTTGCGCGTGAACGGCTGTAGCGGAGGAGCAGCAGTGGGGCGGTGGCGACCCCACCGAGACGCGGCGGGCGGTGGAAACAGACCCCATTGGAGAGGCCGTAAGAGAAGAGAGAAACGCGCTCTCCCTCGAGACCGGCCGTGCTCCCGCCGGTTTCGGGCGACGTAGCAGGCCGCACCTAGTGCGCTTTTATCGAGCGGCCGTGGCACTGATGACGAGCCTGCAATGTGGAAATGCGAGGAATAAATTCGCCTTTTCACGGGAACATAGCAAGTATGCTCGAGCATAACTTAAAACACGTCGCCGCCCGCCGAACTATTCATCGACAGCTGCATATCAACAGCGATGCTTATTTAAAGGTTTGCATATGCAAAAGGCATAGTGGAAAGTGAAATACTGCCGCCGCTGCTCCAATGGCAACATGTGAGGCTAAAAAATGCACTATGACATGCGGCGCTGCACGAGATACCTCTGTAGAAGAAAGAAAAATGAGCTCTAGCTCTAACGCGACGAAAAAATAGCCAGCACATAACATATTCGGATATTTTGAGATTTTCCGTCTTTGCCCCCGCCGGTCGGCGGAGCAGGCGCGGGGCCGAGAGGCAGCGATACGATCGTGGTCGCTGTAAACCCCTTTCGGTGGCTGGCCGCTGGTCATCGGCAGCGAGCGTAAGCTGCGTAAGCTAGCTGACGTAAGCGAGCTCCCTTGGTCTCCTCCTTGGGATGATAAAAAGTAATCGCGTGTGGCGTCTGATATGGCGCGTTCGGAGCATTGTGACACCGAGGAAGCGCGCTTCGCTTAGCAAAAAGTAACCCGCTAAACGCTCCACTCATTAAAATAACTTGGGCGTTTAATACCAACATGAAGCTCATATAGCTGTCACGATCGGACAAATTCTTGCTTTGCTGCTCTTTTGGTATATTGGGAAAAACGGAATACAACGGATCTCCGAATTTCAATGCGAAGTTTTCTGTGGTTCCCAACCTTCTTTTTTGACTACGACCGGCTTTGTTGTGCCGCTTCGTTAAGGGGGAAATTAGGCAAAATCTCGAGCCATTTCAAGTGCCCCCGTTGCTGCGTACTGCACTTCTAGTCATTTAGTAACGGGCAATAGTGCGTAATGCATTTCGTGCGGTAATTCTTGAATTGATCTGCTTGACCCTTGTTAACGATGCATGAAAAAATGACATTCTCAAACCTTTAACATACAGCACTCAGTTTCTCAATACGTGCAGCCGTTTCTTTACGGCTTAAGCAAGACTGTTCTCGAAATGAACAGAAAACTAGACACGCGCGCGGCGTTAGGACTGCGAATTAGTTTTGTGTTACTATCTATTACAGAGCCAGTTAATTGATAGTACAGTGCCCGCTGGGAAAATGGTACCCAGTCGAAAAAAATCTACAAAACTGTGTCAAAAATACGACAAAATATCCTGTAGTTCTGTCGTAACCATCAGATTTTTCTGTGGTTCTGTAGTACTTTGCTGTAGTTCTGTAGTTCTTCTGTAGTATATTTCTGTTGTCTGTAGTTCTGAAGCACTTTTCTGTTGTAACTACAGAAATTTCTGATGTTACGACAGAATGTTCTGTTGTCACAACAGGTTTCGAAATTTTCTGAAGTTCTTTACCACTGGGTGGCATCAGAAATTCTAAAACGCTGTATGTAACCTTCGAATGGCATGCAAGATCACGTGCGGAGCCTGGAACTTGTTCCCTTGTTAGGTCTGTCGCCTCAACGGGAGAGCAGGAAGTTCATTGCACTAGAAAAAACAATTTATTCATAGTCGTCCTTCTAATAGGGAGATATTCTTGGGGGGACAATACGTTAGGGAGCATTTACATAACGCATTTGCAATACTGCCAAATATTTTTGACACAGTTGCACTCCTTACTCAAATTTTCTGCATCCGCTTTTGCGTTACAAGAGCCAAAACATTACGCACATCTGTACTGTGCGTTACATAGCGGCATCAAATTGCGGCACTGAAGGATACGCCTCGTTACATATGCAGCAATAACAGCACTTGAAAGTAAGATAAATATTGCCCCATTTTTCTCTCTCCTCCACCTCAATGAAGCATTACACCCGTCGAATAGGAATAGAGAGGAAAACCACATCGATTTTTCGAGAACCTTCCCCCATCTTACTTCGATAACACTGCAAAAGAGAAAGCACGCGTTTTTCAACTCGTTGTATCTACAGGAGCTGCGTACTGATAATAAACACGCAAGGTGTTTTAACAAAGAGCCCATGTTTCTCGCCACAGTCGAAAACGAGCGTTCAGCGATGATGATGATGATGATGATGATGTCACGGTGATGCCCTTTGCAACGGGTGGACGTTGGTTTTCACGTGTCCGACCAAAGTCAAAAAGTCTAACATAAATAAAAACACATTGTTCAGCCCATAGGGTCCCATCAGTCGCATCCTCGCACCACGGCCCACCACTCAGCCAGGCGGCGCTTACAGGCTGCCACTGCTGCCGGTTTCACCTGGCCAAATCCGAGATCAGAGCGCCTCCGACAGCGTGGCGCCCTCCAAGGGCGGTGTCGCGAGTTCCCTACAACTGAGGGCGAGGTGCTCCACCGTTTCCGCTTCTGCCCCGCACACCCGACACATGGTGCACGACACTGTAGCCTCAAAATGGCTGCGATATTCCAGCGTCCGGATAGCCCCAGCCCGGGCCTCGAATAGGAGGCCGCTAGCACCGCTGATTTTGTATAGTGGCACAGGCTCGATGTCGGTCTTGTGTAGGCGGTAGAAGGTCAGTGTGCACTTCTCCATGTTTGCACCCCACACCTCTCGCTCAGCTAGCTGAACGCGCGCTCACGCACTTCAACTTCAACCGCCCACCTGGTCGTGGTGTCGGCCACAATCCGCTGCTGGAAAATGCCGTATTCCTTCTCCAGCTGGTATATGCGGCGTGTCCATGTCGTCCGGGGGTATGTTGCTGAAAGGCATTCAAACACCCGGTGGGCCCACTGGTCTCGGGACAGGAACCGCCGGCGGCCGAGGTATTACACCAACTTGCTCTTTGCCTCCCGGGCTTTTAAGGTCGATCTCTCCAGGTTGCCCTGAATGGCCTCGTTCGCTACCCCGCCATGACATACGAGCGCGGTGCGGCCCACTTCTCGCTGACGCCGCTCCAGCCAATCCCTTGTTGCTGCCGAGAGGCACACCACCGCGTTGACGAATGTGAGGCCCGGCACATGAACTAGCTTCCAGATTTCTGACCATGATGTAGCGGTTGAGTGATGTTAAGTTCGTGTTCGGCAGGTTGATGAAGTAAGATGACAAGTCAGGCTGTATTGAAGTTGAACGAAGAGGGATGGTATATTTACAGTTTATATACACAAATGACAACTGAATTTACACTGGTGGCCTCACACAGAGCTGCCACCGCCCTAGAAAAAGGGTACATCACAAGCACAAAACATCTTACACAGAGAACCGCTTAGCTCACACAGAGGAAGGCTACGTGTCGAGCCCGGAGTCGCCAGCTTGTGCTCGACTGGACATAACTGCTCAACCGGGTCTGATGGCCGCTTTTTCATGGCAACGACAAACAAAGACACGAGGGCGGTCGCTTCACATGGTCTGCCTCAAAATTACGCAGCCAATCAGACCTGTTGATTAATAAGACCCAACCCCGGTGGGATGGCCATAATCTCGGACCCAGGTCCTCAATTCTCCAAAAATAGAAATGCAGCGTGCTTTCTGCACGCTCTCTCCACTCGAGGGTTATCAACCTCTCCCCATCGGCGCTCGTCCTCCTTTCTCTATTTCAAGGCGGTCCACATGGGAACACAGAAATGTCGTTGCCGCGTTTTCCAAAGAGGCGCCGCGGGGGCGTTTATTGCCCCGGCGACAAAAGCGGATGCCGCTTGGGGGGGGGGGGGGGGGGGGGGGGGGGGGGGGGTAAGCTGGCGCCTAGCGTCCAGACAGAGGGGCATAGTTTGGTGAATCTTCCTTAAAGTCCCTGAATGGGAAGTGAGCGCCCTTCCGAGTCGCGTCCGAATCCGTCAACAAAGGAGACAGGTGTCGTGGCCGGTCTGACGGGTTAGTAGCGGAGATGCGTGGGAACGAACATCTTCGCAAGTTCTCACAAGGTCAGTTTCCCCTAAACCAACGCCGCAACAAACCGCGACGAAAACAAGACATGTATGACACTTCACACATGAATGCGGCACAAAATGAATCTCGTGACAAAAAATGAGTAACGCAGAATGAATCACACACATTCGCATCGGCGGACCGGGCATTGTTCGTGAAAGTCCCGCGCGTGAGCAATTGGATGTCCTCACACAGAGTTCACGTGCACTTCACCGTTCACATCACACATTGCACCGGGTACTCGGGAACATTCACGCGTCGCCGAAAGGCCATGGCTCAATCGTGTGCTTGATACACTCCAAGTAACACTGGGGACCCGGGATAACGCGTCGGCGTTCCCATTGCTTGACCCTTTTTTATGGGTCACTGCCACATCGTAGCGTTGTACGGCCAGCGCCCATCGCGCGAGTTTTGCCCCATGAGGCGTGTACTAGTAGTGAGATAGGAGAGGGGGTTGTGGTCAGATATACACGTTAATTTCTGCCCCGTACACCCAATGATCAAATTTCTTTAGTGTACAGATAATGACGAATGCTTCCCGCTCGATCGTAGACCAGCGGGTCTGCGTTAGCGTGAATCGGTGGCTGGCAAACGCTATCGGCCTTTCCCGTCCCTCGTCTCCCATCTGCGCTAAACAAGCCCCCGCTGCGACGTCGGACGCGTCGGTGAACAGCCAATATGGCCTTTTAATCTCGGGGGTGTTCAGCGTTGCAGCTTGGCACAGAGCTGACTTGAGCCTGTCGAGCGCGTTTTGCGCTTCCTGGCTCCACGGAATCGTGTTAGGTACACCTCGCCTCATCAAAGACGTGAATGGTGCGGCCACCTCAGCGTAGCCTTTAACGTAATCGCGGTAGTAACCACATAAGCCTAACATACTTCGGAGCGGTTTCTTCGTTGCGGGGGGCGCGAGGTCTTGAATGGCCGATACCGATATCTTTTCTGGATCGGGCCCATGGGTTCCGCCTCCCACTATGTGTCCTAGGTACTTAATGTGCGCCTGTGCAACCTGGCACTTTTCCTGGCTCACTTTAAGCCTGACGCCGCGCAACAAATCAAAAATGATTTTCAAGTGCCGCAAGTGTTCAGCCCACGAGGAAGAGAAAATGGCGATGTCATCGAGGTATGCGGCCGCATA
Organism: Amblyomma maculatum; assembly: GCF_055883805.1. Taxonomy (NCBI): domain Eukaryota; kingdom Metazoa; phylum Arthropoda; class Arachnida; order Ixodida; family Ixodidae; genus Amblyomma; species Amblyomma maculatum. The sequence continues at coordinate 259,069,160 of NC_139344.1, forward strand.
AGCCTGATGTTTCGAGAAGAGGGTGTTTATTATCCGCTGATAGGTGGCCGCGGCGTTCTTTAGCCCGAACGGCATGACACGCCAAGCATATTGTCCCTCATGGGTTACGAAAGCGGTCAGATGTTGGCTCTCCGGAGCTACCGGCACCTGCCAGTATTCGCGTCGCAAGTCAGAGTGATATATCTAGCGCGGCCCACCCTCATGATTAGCTCTTTAGGGGGTGTCATTGGAAAGGCATCCGTGTGCTTCGCTGCGTTTAGAGCGCGATAGTCAACACACATGCGCACCGATCCCTCCTTCTTATCCGCGCATACAACGGGATGGGCGCACTCGCTTTCCACCGGACACACCAGCCCAAGGTCTAGCAACTCGTTTACCTGGCGGCTCACCTCGCTCCTTAATAATCCCGGCACGCGATTTGGGAAAGTGCGTTTGAGCTGGTGGCCTTCGTGCATCTCTATATTATGCGCACCAACCAGTGCGACTCCCGGCCTCTCGCTGAACAAATCAGCGTAAGCGGCTAACACCTCCGAGATCTCGAGGCGGTTCTGAGTAGGTATAGTGCGCGAGTTTCTCCGCATCTATGGGACAACCACCACAGGCACAGACCGAGGGGTGTACTCGATTTCACCAAACTCCTCGTCTTCCTCGAAAACTACTCAGAGATGGCTGACACGTGCGTAGTAAGGTCACAGCCTGTTCGCATGAAATACCGCTGTAGCCTCCTCTCCCCTGTCGATTCTGTACGAGTTCTGCCTCTCTAGCGCGGTTACGACGAATGGACCGAGCCACTTTGGGGCCATTTTACTACCAGGGTGTGTGTCAAAAAGCAATACCTGGTCTCCGACGACAAACGTCTTGCTTCGGGCTCCTGTTATATGCCTGCGCGTAACTTCCCTGATGTGTGCTCGCCGTCAAACCCGCTACTTCTGCTGCTACTTCTAGCTGCTCGCGTAGCTGTCGCAAATACTTCGCGGGCTCTTCCCTAAGTGTGTTCGGGAGAGGTTGCTGGCCTGTCCATGTTCGCTGCAGAATTGCTAGCGGTCCGATAGGGTTCCTATCGAATAAAAGCCGGAACGGCACCACGCCTGTAGTGTCATGGGGGACTTCCCTGTACGCCCAGAGAACGAACGGGACCAGTCTATCCCAGTTCTTGGGATCTTTCTCAATAACATGGTGCAACATGGTCTTCAAAACGCGGTTCCACCTCTCCACTGTCCCGTTGCTCTCCGGGTGCTCAGGAGTCGAAAAACGCGGCGCGCATCCGTCTTGCTAACATCTCACGCGTTAGCTGTGCCGTGAAGTTTGTTCCCTGATCTGAACAGACAACCTCAGGTATGCCCGTGCGGCTGAAAATCGTAAGCAAGGCGTCGCATATGTTGCCCTAGCGGTCAGGGATCGCAAACAGACTACCTCCGGCCACCGCGTGCATGCACAAGGCAGAGAGCGTACCTATGACTCCTGCCTGACGGGACATCGAGCGGCCCGATTATATCGACATTTACGACCTGAAACAGATGGTCGGGTCTGGTGAGAGGTGTGATGGAAACCCTGTCTTTAATTCGCCTGTCTGAGCGGGTTTGACAGCCGTGACATGTCCTGCAGTGTCGCGTTACGTCTCCCTCTAAGTCTGGCCAGAAAACGCTGTACTTAATTCTAGTCTTTGTCTTCCTTGGCCCCAAATGGCCTCCCCAAAGGGACTCATGCGCAAGGGAGAGTACCTCTTCGTGCCTGGAAAGGGGGAGCACAAGCTGCTTCATTTTGCTACCGGAGATCGAGTCCCAGTGATACAAAAAGCCGCCTGAAACAAACATGCCGGCCTTCCTTGCCTTTGCGTCAGCCCACGCTTTCTTTAGGGTTTCATCTGATACTTAGTCGGATCTGAATACCTGGCGCTGTTTTAGGACTTCCTCCGCGTCATCCTGGGTCGAGATTACATCTTCCTTTTCGCTTTCTTCCCGGTCTACTTCACAGGGCTGTTCCGTCGCTACACCCTGCTCACCACTCATTAGTTTGTCTGCCTCAATTCCCACTGCTTACTCCTCGTGTGATGTAGAGCTCAGCTTTGTGCTCTGCTCAGCCATGGCGACGGACGCGTTAACTGCTTCAGACAGAGGGCGGGCCTCACTCGTAACAAGTGCCTCATAACGACTGTCTCCGAAAGCAATTCCCAATTCTCCCTGGAGAGCAAACAATCTACTCCCTCCACCAGCTTATCAGAAAGCGCGCATACAATGTCTACTGCTTCGGGCCCTGCTATGTGTGCGGTGGACCGCCTGATGCTTACTGCAAGAGTGACCAGTTTTGCTTAACCGTATCGTCAAAAGCCGAAACTAGCTTTATCAAGCCGGATGGCTCCCGACCTATACTTGCACGAGGTTTTCCCTGACCACGTTAATCTCGCTACCGGTATCAATAATAGCTGTCGCCGGTATCCCTGCGCACTTAATCTCCACCTGCTGTAGCTTCGATTTGCCTACCTCGTCGAATGACTGGGGCGTTTTCATCTATGCCACTAGGGTTGTCTGCGAGGTTACTGTTGCCGGTGTTTCGCATACTTCTACGTCGGCTACAGCTACTTTTTGAGCTCGAGCGCGTTTCTCCTTCTGCGCGTTTTGCGAACTGCGACGGCATTACTTGGCCCGGTGGCCAAATGCGCAGCACTCATAACACTGAATCGACCGTTTTCCATTATTGTTCGCCGCTTGCGGGGGTCCCTTCGATTTTTCCGCGTACACGACAATTTGTTTCGCTGCGCGCCCCTTGCCCTTAGTTTGTTCGAACGTCTGGAGAACGTCAGATATCTCATCCGGTTTTAGCCACCTCTTCTACTCGCGAAGACGCACATACTCTAAGCCCTCAGGGCTCAAGCTACCCTTTATGCGATCTGCGATGATCAATGATACCAGGTCGTCTTTGGTCTCTACGTCCCTTGACCGAAGGTAGTTCTGGATGTACGTCTTAGTGCGCGAAGCGAACTGCGCCCAAGTTTCATCGCGGCGTTTCGTCGCGCGCTCAAAGCGTTCGAGGTACTCTGAGGGGTTAAGCTTCAGCTCCTTTAAAACGGCTGCTTTTACCGAGTCGTAGCGGCCACACTCATCGTCCCCGAGGTTACGGAGAAGGTACCTACCTGACACGCCGAGCTAGTGCTGGCATGATTAAGTGAACGCGGCTTTCGTTTGGCATCTTGTACGTCGTGAAAATTCTCTCGACTTCCTCGAGCACGTCCGCGTCACACGGCAGCTTCAGTCCCTTAAGGACTTTAGCACATTGGGAGACTGGATCGGGCCCCATTTGACGGTGATCGTCAATGTCTGACCTTACAGACGTCTGCCCGCTTCCCGCTATCGCCAATGCAACCGCTGGATCTAGCCCAAGTTTTTGTAACCCTAGGCGTTCCTGTGAAAGAATTTTCAATTTTTCCAGCTCAAAATATAGTTTCATGCGGCGAATTGCAACCGCATCGGATGCCGACATCTCCGCTACTTCACGTAGTGCTCCTGCTATAGGCTGAGTTGTCGCTTGCTGCGACTGCTCGCTGTCATCTGTTATATATCCCCCTGTTACTATCTCACCTACGCTCGCCATCATGCTCCGTGTTAAAACCATACGCCACTTTACACTTGAGCCATAGCCACTTCAACAAAGCGCAAGAAATCCCGCTAACCCGTGCTAGTGTCGCCAGGTGGGGCCTCCGTTCCTTGGTTCCGCAGCCTCGTCGGAGTCCTTCCCCAGAACGCTGTCTCTGGTTCGGGGCCTGGATCACCTTGCTGCTTCTGGCTGGACGTGCGGACGATTGTTGCCTAGTGGGTTCCCAGGGTCTGGGTGCTCTGGGTGATGCTCGTGGTCGCTGGTCGCCGAACCCTGTCGCCTAGCGTCCAGACAGAGGGGCATTGTTTGGTGAATCTTCCTTAAAGTCCCTGAATGGGAAGTGGGCGTCCTTCCGAGTCGCGTCCGAAGAAAAGTGTCGCGAAGCGACGGTACCGGCCCTTAATCCCCACCGTGACGGGAGCTTGAATCGGTCAACAAAGGAGACAGGTGTCATGGCTGGTCCGGCGGGTTAGTAGCGGAGATGCGTGGGAACGAACATCTTCGCGAGTTCTCGCAGGGTCAGTTTTCCCTAAACAAAAAAAAAGGCGCCGCTTATCTTGGCCTTACAGGTTGAATCCCCAGAGGCAGCGGCGACGAAGTATGGACTGCGCCTTCAGAACGGCCTGCTGAAGATGCGTCTCATGTAGGTCGTACATGCCCGCTTCTGCGCTTATCCATACCCCGAGGTACTTGAACGCCTTGCACACCGGGATACAATCCCCGCCCAATGTGAGGTCTGCTGTTTCCGCCCCTTCTCCCGCCAGCCAAACGACGGCAGACTTCCGGCTGCTGAACCTCAGGCCTAACTGCTTGATTTCGGCGGAGCACACGTCCAGCAGAGCTTGCATGTCTGCCTGCAACTCCGCCGTCAGCACCAGGTCATCCGCGAAGGCTAGGCCCGGCAACCGTTGCTCCTCGTCACATCCACTGGTGGAGCACGACAGGCGAAAGCCAGTGTGTGCCTGCAGCAGGGCCCGCTCAACGCTTGTGGCATATAAGATGTATAGAGTGGGTGGGGGGGGGGGGGGGGGGGCATCCTTGACGCGCAAGCCCTTCGCTACAGTGATGGGAGCCGATATTGCGTCGTCGAAGTGTACTACGATTTCATTCCTATCATACAGGCGGCGAATGGTGCATAGCAACTCTTCAGGCATCCCCAGCTCCGACAGGCGTTTGAACAGGGCTGCATGTGGTACGTTATCATAGGCCTGCTCGACGTCAAGGAAGCAGCATAGAAAGGAGCACCCTTCCCGTCTAGAAATGTCGGCACACTATGTGAGAACAAAAAGGTTAACGTCCGACCGGCGGCCCTAGCGGAAGCCGTTTTGTAGTTCGGTGAGGACAACGGCCGCCTCAGCCCAGCCGCTTAGCCACCACTTCACGACACTCGATCGTGACAGTGATTGGGCAGTACGATCGGAGACTATCAGTGTCGCCGCCTCGCTTGTGTATAAGAGTGACTCTTCCCTGCCGCCAGTCTTCAGGCACTGGAGCCCCCTGAATGATGCTCGTAAAGAGGCCGGCAAGTTGTTCCATGGCGGAAGTATGTTGTTCTCTGGCCTCCGGCCCAAGACCATTTTTTTAGTAGAGTCACTGGAAGTGACTCTATTTTTTAGCTGTGCGCAGCGCCCTCTCTCAGTAGCATAGCGCTCCGCGAAAACAGGAAATCGGAACCGCGCATGCTACTGGCTTATACTTTATCCCAACAACGATAGCGATGGCAGCAGTCTACGTCAGCGACTTTACCCTCGCCGCCGGGGATCGGCGGCCGCCAACGACGATCACCGTGCCGCCGCTTTGCACCGCGCTGCTCCGAAGGCCGGAGGCGCGTAGGCTCCCTAACTTTTGCAAAAAACGGCACGTGCAAAAAACTGATACGTTTGAATGATGGATGATATTGGCCACCCCTGGTGATAGAAAAAAAAAAAAAGGAAGGTTCGGCGTGTTTACAGGGCAATCGCTGAAGGCTGCCCTCGAGGAAAAGATACAAAGTGCGAAACAGCAAAATAGCGCTAGAAAAGGAAGAATATATAAGCATAATAGTTGGTCGCTGTGTATGAGGCGACAAAGCCTAGGGAGAGACCGCAGTTTTTTGAGGATGTCACACCTTTCTTCAAATGTAATAAGCTCGATCCTGTTGGCAATGGGAGATTTCAACTGTGTTTGCGAAGCTGAGGAGAGAACTCCGGGGAATGTCCACAAAGACGCGAGTGCCGATTTCTTAACGGACGTAGTGAATGCGATGTAGCGCATTTGTCGAATGGGCGAAAACGCAGACATTTCACCTACCATCATGGTTCAGACCATGCCAGATTGGATCGAGCGTACATCTCGCCCCAACTTGCACCAAACTGCGAGGACTATTTGGTCGAAGCTGTGTCATTCACTGATCATAGTTTGGTTATGTTCTCGATCGGCAGAAAGAAAAAAAGCAAATTAGATTGGGACATGTGGAAATTCAATGCGAAATGTTTAAAAGATGTCGCATTTATGACAGACACAGTAAAAAAAAAATACAATATTTGCTACCCCTGACAAAAGGACCATAACTGAAAAGTGGGAAACTTTTAAACAAAAAGTTAAAATGAAAGCAGTAGAAAGAGGTTGCAAACTGAAGTTCACAGCACGAAAGGAGGAGAAACGCCTCAGGGAGGGGCTGCAAGAACTAGTTAAACTCCAGACAGCAATTCCTGGGGGATTTCTTCATGAAATCAGAGAAATCAAACTAAAACTGGAGAAGCTCGATGAGGATAAATACAGGGGACAGTGATTCGTGGAGAGAAGCTGCTGGCCGGTGAGGAGACTAATAAACGCGCCTTATCGGAAGAGAAATCTTACGCTGGAGGCAAAGAGATCTTGAAAATAAAGTATTACGGGGTAACATCACACGACCAGTCAGGTATCAAGAACGCTTTTGAAAATCACTATACGGAGCTGTTTGGGTGTCGACTACCGGAGAAGCCCGAGATTCGGGAAGATTTTTGGTCCGTCATTCCAAAGATAGACCTCGAGGTTGTGACAGCTCTAGAAAGAGATATCACAGTCGGTGAGCTAGTTGAAAAAGCTATTGACGAACTGAACCCTGGAAAATCACTGGGTCCTGACGGATTAAGTGCTGACTCTTATCAGTAGTTTATATGTAACATCGCCGCAACCTTGCATTGGGTTTTCATGGGATCTTTACGAGCGCGGATCATTATCATCCTACTTTCACGTGCGCTCACACTGTTTTGATACCTAAAAGCAAAGAGGAAGTTAGACTCCGCTCTGTTAATGGTTATAGGCCAATAACGCTAACAAACGTCGACTGCAAGGTCCTTATGAAAATCTTGGCTAGGAGGCTTGTTATCAAAGAGCTAATTGGTCCCCACCAGACATGTGGTATTAAGAACAGGATGATCTACTCAAACATCCATGTGGCAAGGAGCATAGAGAGCTCTGTGACAGTGAAGATAGATAGATGTATTTATTGAAAGGAAAAGGCAGAGAGGTTGGCCGGAATAATTCAGATCTGGCCTGCTACTCTGCACTGGGGAAGGGGAAGGAGAGGAGGAAGAAGGTCATGATGGGTGACGATGTGGGAGAAGGGATATGAAATATATATACAAACACAGTAGCTTGTTTTACAAGAGCGAATCAAGTCCGTTGGCGCACAAAAAACGGCAAAGAGCACGCACTGCCTGGACACCCTTCCCCTTGTCCTGCCAAGCGCCCAGCAGCAGTTCCTCCAACAGAGGCCTCTTGTCTAAACGCTTCAAGGAAGCCGCTAGCACACTTCTTTCGCGCGCATACGCTGGGCACACCAATAATATATGGTCCACAGTCTCTGAAATGCCACAAGTTGAACATTCCGGCGAGTCCATCTGTCCAATTAAATGTAAGTACTTGTGCGTGAAAGTCACGTTTAAACGAAGTCTATGTAGTAAGCATGCCTGATGACGCGGAATATCACGCGGAACATAAAATTTTAATGTTTGATCGAGCCTTCTTAGACGAATGTGTCGGGCGTCTGGCTGGGCCCAGTAAGCTGCTGTAGCATTATTCATACAACTCGTAAGAAGGCACGTCGTGTCACCTCTTGAAAAAGGCACAGCTGTTTGGAGGCCATTGATGAGTGCGCTTTTCGTTTCAACATCGGCCTGTTCATTCCCATGGAGCCCGCAGTGGGCAGGGATCCATTGAAACATTATCCTGTGGCCTTGCAGCTGGGCAGATGTGAGGAGCTCGATAATGTTTAGTGCCAGGGACTGATAGGCAGTGTGGCGTAAGAAGATTTCCAAAATTTGTAATGCCGTTTTTGAGTCCGTGAATATACACCATTTTTGAGGTGGTTCCTCACATATGTAGCGAATAGCTTCCCGAATGGCTACAAGTTCAGCAGCGGTTGATGTAGAGGTATGTCCCAAAAGGAAATGCAGAATCGTTTTCTGAGTTGGTATGACCACAGCTGCAACGGATGCCTGTGCTGACACAGATCCATCGGTGTGTATACGTGAATATAATGAGGATTCTGACCAGATGTGCACTAATTGGTACCACTGATTTCTTTAGTATTCCGGGAACACGAAGGTGCACCAAAGGTTTATCCATCGTCCAAGGTGGTTAGGCGGGACGATATATGGGAGGGAATATCCTGTCGGTACTTGCGACTGATGGCAGCGGAGTGCACTTGTATAAATGCAGTCCGGCCTTTCATCCAGTATCTTGCTGAGCGGGTGAAAACAGTGTCTTGTAAGTGCTCGTAAATATACACGAAGTGGTTCGTGTGACAAGTATATGGATATTGGGCGAGCATGTGCCTCTTCAATTGTACCTTTGTTAGAGGTGCATCTAAGCAGTCCAAGGCATATTTTCAGTGCCTGCGATTGTACGCTCTCTAAAGTCCGCAAGCATGAAATGCTCATACTAGAGAGTACAGGAAGACTGTACCGGATGTAGCCAACAAACAGGGTCTCGTAAAGCCGTATTACGGAGCGCTCAGTTGGACCCCATTTGATGCCAGCCATGTAACGAAGTACATGGCAAAAATTAATTAGCCTTTTATTCACCATAGTAACATGTTTCGACCAAGATAGTCGGTGGTCAATAATTACTCCCAAGAATCTGTGCCTGGAGACGTATGGTATTACTACTCCATGAAGGGTAATCGGATAGCGGCTGACACATTTCCCCGTAAACGCAATCACTGCACACTTTTCTGCCGCTAAATATAAGCCTTGACGCCGTAAGTACATCGATGTCGATGACACAGCTCGTTGCAATCTCGCACGTAGTTGTGGGCGCGTCGAACCAGAAGCCCAGATGCAGATGTCGTCAGCATATGCACTTATGTGGATGTTAGCTGGCAGTTCACTCACCAGGCCAATTAGCGCAACGTTAAATAAAGTTGGGCTGAGGACTCCTCCCTGTGGAACTCCATGACCGACCTGAAAGCGGGTAGTATCTCCTTCAGGCGTAGTCATGTAAACAGAGCGGCCACAGAGATAGCTTACAATCCACAAGTACAGCCGGCCACCAACTCCCACGTCGTCGAGTGCATCAAGAATAGCATCATGTAGGATGTTGTCGTAAGCTCCCTTTATATCTAAAAAGACAGCTACTAGTCGACGGTGACGCTTTTCGTGTTCTACTGTCGCCACAAGGTCGATGACGCTATCAATGGAAGAGCGTCCGCGGCAAAATCCAGTCATCATATTCGGATAAAGACCATTACTCTCTAGATACCACTCCAGTCTTGCCAGCACCATTCGCTCCATAACTTTTCCAATACAGCTTGTTAGAGCAACTGGCCGGTATGAGGTAAGTTCGAGAGGAGGCTTTCCAGGCTTCAAAAGAGCAACCAGGCGGCTAATCGTCCAGTGTTCAGGAACAGTACTAGAAGCCCATATATCATTGAAGTAATTAAGTAGTGCAGTTCTGCCAGCCTTGCCTAGGTTTGATAAGGTTGTATAAGTAATCCCGTCAGGACCAGATGCAGATGAATGCCGACAAGAAGCAAGAGCGGCGTCTAATTCAGCTATTGTAAAGGGCACGTCATATTGATCATTCGGCGAAGGTGGCGCGAAAACCTCTGAAATTGGTAACTGTGCCTGGTTTGTGCCCACAACCATTTTACAAAAATCTTCAGCTACGTCAACTTCATTGCAGCTTTGATAAAGGGCCAGGGCACGAAAAGGGTGCCTTTCTCGCTGAGGTGTGCGCAAGCTTCTTGCAACATGCCAGATACGCGACAGGGGCTTACGGGGATCCAGTGATGAGCAGAACTGCCTCCAACGTTGCCGTCCTAACCTCTCCAGGTGGCGTAGAACGTGCCGTTTAGCTTTGCGAGAAAGTGCGAGATCTTGCGCGGATATCGTTCTTCTGTACTTCCTTTCAGCTCGCCGACGGATCGCGCGAAGTCGCTCGAATTCCACGTCGCTGCTGGACACTGACATCGGCACACAAACATAGCGAGTGTTCTCACCTAGAGAGGAAGTAATGAGGCCCTCTATTTGAGATGGTGACCGGAGGTCCGTGCTGGAAATCTCCACCGATGCCCTAAAGGCGGGCCAGTCTGTGTATTGCACACGAGGCGAAGTGGCAGGTGCAAACCACTTGATGCATACGTACGTTGGTATGTGATCACTCCCATGTGTTTCCACATCACTACACCAAGAAACAGAGGGATGGAAGCTTCTGGAAACAAACGCCACATCCAAGCAGCTGCTGTAGGTTGTTCCGCGTAGAAACGTCGGTGAGCCGTCGTTTATATTGACGAGATCTTGCGTATGCATAAAATCTGCCAGGTCTCATCCTCGATTGCTCATTATGGCACTACCCCACTGAGGGTGGTGAGCATTAAAGTCCCCCACAATAATACGAGGAGCTGTACAGCACTGGATTGTCGAAAATAGATATGACTTGTCCAAGCCATCTCTCGGTGGAATATGGGCGCCAATTGCAGAACATACTCGTCCTTTCAGGGTTATGTCAAACAAATGTAGTGGTTCGTGCTGTGGGGCTGCAGAGCATGGCGGACGTGCGCAATGTCTTGGCGTACACACACCAGCACTTTGCTTGTTTCGTCTGCTTCTCGAGACCACAGCAGAACATATCCAGAAAGGCGGAAAGCAGCCGGCATGTTGGGCTCACAGATCACAATCACGGGAAAGCGGTATCTGTACCCGCTGTCGGAAGTCACTCAGCCGACCACGCAGGTCTCGGGCATTCCATTGCATCACTACACTGCGGCGCAAGTGCATCGTCACAGAGGTGGTGTTAGTTTGTTGCGCCATTGTGAATTATTGCAATGCCGCCAAGAGCGGCTCAAATGCGTCCAAAAACTGAACAGCAAACTTTGCTTTTTGCGTGTTGATGCTGGAGAGCAGCACCCGCATTGATTGAACCAGCTGTTTAAGCATTTCTTTCACCTGCTGGCTGTCGAGGTTGTTGGAATTTTCAGCACGTGTGGCAACCAAACTGGGATGAGGCCTGGTGATGGCCTTTGATGGTAGAGCAGGCCACTCAACATCAGAGGCGGCAGGTAACACAACAGCTTCTGTCTGATCCTTGGCCTGTGACATTGCCTGTGACATTACAGCAAGAGTATTCTTAACGGGATTAGACCCAATCTGTTGTGGCACCTGAGCTGTCGTTAACTCTGAAGTTGACTTATCCAGGCTAGGCTTGCTTTCCGATTCCTTGTGTCGGCGTCGGGAACGGTGTTTGCTACGACGAATAGATGCATCCGCTTCTTGATGAGTCGAGTTGTCTCGCACCATCTTCTTTAGTATACGTTTTCGTTCCTAATTTTAGGACAGTCCTTAGCCGTTGCTTCATGGGCACCCGAGGAGTTCGCACACTTGATAGTCTCCGTCCATGGCATGTGTCATGAGGATGCGTACCGCCGCATCGACGGCAGGATGTTTCGACAAACGGCACTTACATGTCCGATCTTGTGGCATTTGTGGCACTAAACAGGTCTTGGAACGTACATCCGAACTGGGTGTCTCACATAGCCCACTTTAACGTGGGGCGGGAGGGATTCAGTTTCAAAAACTAATTTAACGCACTTTGAGCGGCCGAAACAATGAACATCCACAATGCGCGCCGTAGATTTGATCAGCGTGCAGAGATCGCTTTCACTTATCTCGGGGTCAATGTCGGTGATTACACCCGCAGTAGTCTTTTTCCCATGTGCAAAAAAGGAACGGACCGGCATGTTGCCAAGCGCTCCAATTCCTTTCAGCTTGTCCACTGTAGCCTGGGATTTGACATCCACGGTCAAGACATTCTTCCAGGGATTAATTCTGACTTCGTCAACTTAACAAGCTGGTCGAAAAACTGGGTCAGGTGCTGTCTGTTTATAACATTCAGATTCGCCGTTGCTGTTGTTGGTACGAAGGCCACGGAAAAGATCCCTTGCTTTTCAGCATTCTTCTTTGGTGTCTCACTCATTACTGATGTTCGGCGCAGCTTCCTTTTCAGGCGGCGCGATTGTACAGGCGTGTGGCTGCTGTCAGAATCCATCTCAGTCACTGTGGAGTCATCTGCCGAGTCTGGAAGCTCCACGTCCGCGACGTTGAGGTGACCCGTCGAGTACGCCGCAGCATGTTCGATGGTGGCGGGTGGGCGCAGGGGTCGTGCGCCCGCCATACCGAAGGATGACGAGATCACAAATAGCTCACAGCGATAGAACATTCAGAAAAATGGAAGAGCGCTAGCTTCAGGCGTTCGGAAACCTCCACTTCGGAAACCTTCACTGTGACAGTGAAGGTCTCCAAGTGACCATGCTGCAGATTGATCCCGCTAAGGCGTTTTACAGTATCATACGACATCCTCTTTCTCTTACTGTATCATTTTGGTGTCGGTTAGTCATTAGTAGTGGCGTCAGAATGGCGTACAGAAATTGCACGACCAACCTGGTGATGGCGAAATGAAGTTGCGTCCGTGCGCTTTGCGATGTCAGTGTATGTTAAAGATCCACAGGTGCTCGAAATTACTCAGCAGCCCTCCACTAAGGCACCCCAAATTTCTCTCTTTCCGCTTTAACTCCCACCTTCCTTCCTTCCCTTACGGCGCTGTGTGCACAGAACAATGTGGGACAGATACTGCGCCTTTTCATTTGAAACAATTATTATTAATTATATGTAGCACTGCAATAAGAGGTAAACGATGAGAGGCAAACGATATAGGACCTTTTCTATTACAGAGACCCTTTATTTTTATTACAACGCTTCCGTTGCTGAGGCCATGACCGAGCTACCACAAAGATTCCAGGCACAATTTTGACGAAAGAAACGCCTGTAAAGGAAAACTGAAAATTTCTTGAGGGAGCAGAGGTATCAAATTCTAGTTGTACAGCTTTTGGCAAAAGTTTAGAGCCAATAGCTAGGGTTTGCTTCTAAGCCGTTTATTGTGACTTCTTTAAAAATCGTGGAAGTCCTAGCCATTGGAGATGGTAGGACGAAGAAATCTTGCCTTCAGCAAGTTTGGAAATGTGGGAATGCATTGCAAACCACATAGCATATGGCTCAGATATGTAGACCCACTGGGCTCTAAACTTTTGACAAAGGGTGTAATTGTTAATTCTGTCTCTCGAATGATCATCCACGTGAATTGCGCAAACAAAAAAATTCGGTTGTGCAGTTTCTGTTTTGATTGCAAACGCCGAACGATAGCTGTGAAGTCACTGACAAGTTGCGACAGTGCCTCCTGGAGAACAGTGCCTGCAACGTCGCGCCCGTCGCCATAGTATTGAAATTGGCAGTTTGTTTCACTGAGGGACTGTGTAGTGGGGCTAGCGTTACCTTCTATATCAATACATGTGTTACGCGCGCGCGAAACATTAATTTGCAGGCGCGCTTTTGCATGTGTAGCCCTTTTTCATTTTCTGTCGGTTTGAAACATCTTTAAGACTATTAAAATGCGTGGAAGTCGCCTGCATGCGGCTGCTCCGCTACATTGGCTCCGCTGGCGCGATGAGCGTCTGCTAGAATGGCCTCCGCGATCACCCCCCCCCCCCCCCCCCCGCGCTCGCGAAACGTGCGCACGCGGTGGTGATCTTGGAGGCCATGCTGCATGAGAATAACTTCGCGACGTGGCCGCGGGGCGAAGCCACGATTACGTCCAATTGGGAAAGAGAGTGGGAGAGGGTATGGCGGGAGGCAAAAGCTCTAACACTGCTGTTGAGATCACATGCGGTGCACAAAAACGAAAAAAAAAGAAAGAAATCCTGAGTGTGGCCCTCTCCTTAAAACTGACTAAATAGTTACGGGATCCCTTCATATAAAACGCTGCATCTGATGTGCAGATCACACACGCACGCAAAAGTAGTCGCCCCCTCGTTATACGTACCCTCCTCCCCCTTCTCGACTCTTATTTTTAGCTACGAAAGGGTTTTAATAACTTTTTCGCATAGTAGAGTGTGGGCACCATCAATAACAGTGCGATTAAAAAAACCTAACCCAATCAACCACTGGACGTACATCGGACGTTCAGTGTACGTCCGGTGCTGGACATACGAATATCCGTCGGAGATCCGTGGATGTCCAAAGGACCTCCCACGGATGTACAAAAATAATTATTTGAATCTCCCACGGAGATCCGCGTCGGATATCCGTTGGCGTATCTATTGAGGACATTCGGAAGTGATACCTCCTCTACTTAGAAGCAATCTATGATTACTGCAGGCAATTAATAAATCTGGCAGACTCCATGCACTTATATGAGTCCATGAAATGCTTGATATTGGGCATGCACCCTGAAGTATGTGGGATGCATGCCTCTACAAAGCAACTAACGGCCACAAAGTACAATGCATCACATTGATGGCAATTTTATTGATGAAATTAATACTGCTTCCAGTCTTCAAGAGGTTTTCAATCTGGTCATACCGGCACAGCATTGAGGCAAGCAGTATCCTTACAGCAGGAGTTGTATCCAAAATTGGAACGATTTTCTGAAAAACAAAACAAAAGTATGCCAAAGCAAAACACTGTTATCGAAAGCTAAGCAATTTTTTATGTTCAACATACTTTATTACAAACAATATTAGAGATGTGCAACTTTGCCTCTACTCATCAATGCATCTTCATGGCTGTCAGGCTTGGACAAGTATTTGCAGTGCATATACTCATTATCACCATCAGCCTGAGTGCAAAGTGCAGAAGGCAAAATTTAGCAATATTATTTGCAGCCAGGGATAATAAGGCTGAACACTTTCAAGGTGGTAGTTTTATTCATCCTATGCACTATAATAGGAAATAGTGCTCATATATACCTCACCTTCCCCCCCCCCTCAATTGGTGAGGTCAACAGTAGGAGCACACATATCTGTTATAGTGCGCAGAGGTGAGAGGCGCCAGGATTGGGGCAGGTTGCCCTGCCCTTGGCAGTCTTGCAAACGGTTTCAAGATAGAGTATAGAATTAGTGGAACATAAAGGAACAATGCACACTGTTCATGTATCCAGATATGACAGGCAGGTGTGCAAGGAGTGCAGCATACTTTTAATATATATTCATGCATACTTTATCAATGGTTGGCAGAAAGAATAGTACAAAGTTATAGACATGAAAAAAGCCAGCAGTTGCTAAACCAAAGGAAAGAATAAGGGAGTATTTATACTTTCTAATTTGCAGCATTGATCAACGAGGAAACAATATTATTTTATGGCTGAAACTTGATTACAAGGCAAAAAAAGGGAAAAAAAACAGATGCTGCCAGTAGGATCTAAACCCACAACCTCATAAAGTTTAGCATATGTAGCTGGAAGAGCAAGTCTATATATGTTTTACAATTCATAACCCATAACCAACAAAATATTTCTTGAAATGCAATATTGATATGATC
The DNA here is from genome assembly GCF_055883805.1 of Amblyomma maculatum. Taxonomy (NCBI): domain Eukaryota; kingdom Metazoa; phylum Arthropoda; class Arachnida; order Ixodida; family Ixodidae; genus Amblyomma; species Amblyomma maculatum. The sequence goes on from NC_139344.1 coordinate 259,084,582, forward strand.
TGGTTTATGGGGTTTAACATCCCAATGTGACTCGGGCTATCACCATAATGGAAGTCTCTGGAAATTTCGACCTCCTGAGGTTCTTTACCATACATCGACATTGCACAACACATGGACATCTTGCTTTTTGCCTCAATACAAAAGTAACCATCACAGTTGTAATTTGATCTTGCATACTAAGGTTCAGCAGTCGAGCGCCATAACCTTTGCACCACTGTGGCAAGACTGAAATGCAATATATTTGTTTTCCAGACACACTGTAAACACATACCTTAGTGTAAAAAGTCCGCATTATGCAACGCAGACGCTATAGATATGACCACTCTGAGCGCCTAATAAGAAGTGACAGATTCAGTTCATTTCTTGCCAGTGCCTTGGTACTAGGTACAAGTATACACCGAACTATAGCTGGACATTCCTCTGACTGCATACTGCAGAAAGCAAAAACAAAGTGCTGATTATGTGAGGGGAAGAAACCTGCACTACAGAATTCAAACTTAACTACACTCTGCTGCTGAAAACAGGTACTATACTGTCACTAGCCCAGGCCAGTCACCTCCACAGCACATGGCCAAGAAATGAAGTGTGAGAAAGCAACTTGTGTAACACATACATGCAGCATACTAGCTGATGTCATTATGCAGCAAAATGTGGCCTTTGTCAGAATTACTCGGTATGAAAGTTTCATTAATGAATGGATTGTGGGCTCGTTGGTTTTCAGTCTGTTTCAGCAGCACATTGCAGGATGAGAACAGAGCATGGAGAAGCACACAGAATAAACAAGCACTGAACCAAACTTAAAAGGAAAAAAGGTATTTATAAAATGAAGGCATGTAAAGGGTGCAAATAAAATCAGATAAAACCACAGATGAATGCAATCTACGTACTTGAGATGCAATCTATGTACACAGGTTGTGCTGGCACATTCACCCTCGAGCTTCACGATCATGGCTGCTTCCACTATTTTGCGTGTGAGCTTATTATGGTATTTGTTCAGAATGGTGTGTGTTCAAAAACTGGGGAACAATTTCCATTGCTGTCACATTTGTCACAGTGCACTGGAAGGCTTCTGGGCCATGAAACTTTAATATCATTGCTGCACTCTATAAATTAGTCTTCTATTGATAGTTTGGCCAGTTTGGCCGATATATGCTTGCCAGAAGATAGTGGAATGGAGTATATGACGATTTCTGTGCATGCTACAATGGGATTTTTGTGTCATATAGTACAACCATTGTTTCCCTTTGCTGTACCTATCAATAAAAGACTAATAAAGCACAGAAATGACATTAAATGCTCCCTGTTCAGAAATCTGCAGTGAACATTGCAAATGTGACAGCAATGCAAAATGTACCCCTGTTTTTGAATAAACAACCATTCTGAAAAAGTGCCAAAAAAAAGCTCACACGCGGAATAGTGGAAGCCGCCACTATCGCAAACCTCGAGGATGAATGCATGAGCATAGCCCCTGTTTTCCTTTAGCACAGGGAGGTTGCTTTCATCTCTAATTTTATCCTTGATTTTATTTGCACCCTTTACACGCCCTCACTTCACACATTTTTTTCCTTTTAATAGTCTGGTTCAGCTAATCAACAATGAAATTTTTACCTTTCTGAAAACGAAAAGATATGAAATGTCTTAGCCAAAGCAGTGTCCACCCAAAGAAACAAAGCCAAACAAACACAGCAAAAGCAGTCACACATTGAGACCAGAAGCAGTCACGAGCCACACACACACCTAAACACAAAGCAAAACAGCTGCCACACAACCCTCACAATACAGAAAATTGCAACAAGATACTTCATTTCTGTGCGTAGCTAATGAATGTGTCACTGATGGTAGGGTACCAGAACTTCTTTCTCTCCATTGGTAGTCTCTCAGCGAGTTAAACGGCAATTGTTGCTGAGAGGTGTCTCTGAACGCAGCCTAAAGGTAACATACACCCAATGAAGGCAGGAAATGATTATGATGAAGGTAATTGTGCAGTGTAACCATTGTCACACCGTCACCTCCTGGCTGCGTTCACGGCTGGTTTTGCGGCTATTAAGGATCAAAAACATCACATAATGCAATCTGAAGAGAAACATAGCCCAGGAAAGACATTGGTAGCTTATTTTGTGTGCGGCTAGTGTAGAAGCACTCAACACCACTATGCAGTTCCAGAATGCTAGCTCCAATTGCGCCCACTAACAACAGGTGGACCAGGAGTCGACGGAGACAGTGGCGGCAGCTGCTAGAGACTTGCTATGCTCAAGTTGGATGTAATAAGGCCACTTCAAGGTCATTTAAACAGACACCTTTATCCTCAAAATGTTATCACAGAATTTAGGAAGCGACATGTACATGTAATGCAGCAGCAATGTGTTCTATATTTCTTTTTCACGCACGTGTGTGTGTGTGTGCATACATCTTCATAACAATGAAGTATTACTTCTTAAACTTCACACCTTTCCTCGAGAATTATTTGCACACCCAAGTAGTAGTAATTGGAAATATTAGAAGCAAGCTCAGGCCCCTGGCTATAGAAATTTTGAAGATGGATTTTAGCAACCTTTTATTCAACTTAATGATCTCAGTCAAGCCATTACTCACAGTGAGGTTTTTGTGTATGAGACGTGCTTTCAGTATCCCATGACACTAATTATAACCAAGCTGTGGCTGAATTACAAATTGGCAGAGCAACTGTGGTTTGCGAGTTGGTACTGGGAAAACTTAATTTCTACCAATAAAAATAAAACTTTTTTAGTATGCTTCCATGATCCTCTGAAACTTGTTCCAGTCACCAGTCTGCTTCTTCATTCTCTTCAGTGTAATGACAGTACCTACTCTTTTATTCCATACCTTTCAAGCAGTCATTTGGCTAATGTTTGTGATCGGCTGCCCGAATAGATTGTCTGCTATATCCTATGCCTAATTAACACAGAAAAAACAATAGCACATGCATTGGTGTACAGCATGCTGCGATATGGAATTTTTTTTTACTTGTGTTCATGCAACAAGGTTTATCTTTACTAACATCTATAATTTGTACCCTGCTATAGATATGCCAATTACCAACAATTCCTGCTTTTGTGCTTTCGTATGCCTTTGTTCACATTATTACATAAAAAAGTGTTGTTCTGAAGTATAGGCAAAATAATGTATTCTGCCTCCTTATATGTCCGCGCTCGAACAATCACAACCTTATGATTGTTTTGTTTTGTCCACAGTGTGGACAAGGTATGGTGAACCTGTCCATGCTTTCAATGTGCTAAGGGTTTATGATTTGCCAACTAGCGTTTTTTCTTGAAGCAGTCGAAGAACGTGAAGCCTGTTTTAAACTGTGTGCTTTTTTTTTTTTCTGCCTATTCTCTAGTTTTATTTGCTTGTAAATTGAGTGTGGCGTATGCTCCAACTTTTTATTCTGCTGGACATTTCCACAAGCCATTTGTGGAAGCCTGTATATGCACCATGACATTTCACAAACAAATAATTTAGTATTTAAAAAATTTTAAAAGGTCAAAAATTTGTTCACAGCCATGTAACTATGTAGCTTTTGCATAAAACAAAAACATCTGTGTAGAGAGTAGTTGCAGTAACGGTACCCCTCATGTAATACCCCCTAAATGGGGCCTTTGAGGATCCCCATTTAGGGGGTATTACATGAGGGGTACCGTTACTGCAACTACTCTCTACACAGATGTTTTTGTTTTATGCAAAAGCTGCATAGTTATATGACTGTGAACAAGTTTTTGATTTTTTAAAATGTCAGCTTATTTCTTGCAGTTATTTACCGAGTATTCATTCTGATAGTGCTTCAATCTTCTCGGCAACCAGCCACACAATAAAAACAATAATGAGTGCGCAAACGTTACGGTATCAACTGTCCATTACTATAGTGCTCAAAGCAGCGATCACAACAGATTCAGGCCGTTCAGACTGTCACGACTCACGAGCAATGCTGTACAGGCTCCAGGAAAACGCAGCTATACGGAATCGTACGATGGTACGATTGGTATGCATGCCTCTTTTCATGCAGAAGCCACCAAGATATGAAGCTACGGTGTCATTTGAACAAATATAGACACTAAAAATCTAAATCTATAATCAAATAAAAAATAAATGCAGTTAAAAATGCTTAACGCTTGAAGCGTTTACTCAGCTGACGTCGTAACTCCGTGCAAAAAGCGGGTCAGGCGGGTCCCCTTCAAATTTGAGCCACGTGACTAACTTAAAAAAAAAGCAAAAAGAAACTGAAACGCTCCAACCAACGGCCGTCCTCCAGTCTGCCGCTGTATTGGACCTTGGTATTGGCGCGAAGACGCAGGAACGCATGTGAGGGAAAATCAAATAAGTTTAATTTAAACAGCGTTGAATATTCCGTTGAATGTGTCTATTTGAATCTGCGACGCAAGAAAATGTGTGCAAGAAATTATTTAAAATGGAGTTCTTAAACAAACGACGAGAGATCTACGTTTTGCAGCGGAGAGCCTGATCGGTTACTGCGCCGTGCAGCGCTGCGCGGAGGAGTTCCGGTTATTTGTAACTTCGCGCGGGTTTTGTGGTGCTTGTTCTCATCGTAGTACCTGCGTTCAAACGCGCGGTTCTTGGAGAATTGAGAAAATACAAGTTTTCGGTAAGTAAATCCTCTGGATTTGTTTCAGGTAAGGTGCTCTCTTTTCTTTATATGTCTTTTGAAGGTTTCATAAGCGTTTTTTGTCCCCAGGAAGCTTTAAGTGGACAGTGGCAAGAAAACAAAAACCGTTGCGCGTGCAACGGACGCACCGGTCTAAGTAAGTACATACTTTTGCTATACGAAACTCACTTGGATTTAATTTGAATTTTAAACTCGTATTATGTTATTGTAGCTGTTGATTCGGGCTGCTGATTTTTTTTCTCCAACCTTTGCGCTCGTCGCCGTGTTGTGAAAACGCACGCCGGCCATGTGGTTGGCAGGCAAGTACCACGCTAGTATGTAATATACTTAGTGAATAAGTTTAATTTCAAAATCAAGCTTTGTTGTTGACTCGGAAAGTGTTCAGGTATTCTCTGACGTGCAGTGTCTTGTTCCTCCCATGGTTTTCAGCAGCTGGCAGACTTTTTTTTGTTTCCTTTTTTTTTTTTTTTCTCCGCAGCGGACTACGATCTTCAGTGTTCCTTTGTTAAAAGCGAAGGCGCCTTTTAGCGTATTGTGAATTTCAGTGATTAACGCTTTTTCGTGTTGTTTAGAATATATTCTGGCCAAATGCGGAAGCCAGCGACGATCGTTTTTGAATCTACGCTTTTGCGCCGATCGCCGTGTTTTAAGGCCAGCGACGCCGGCCCAGCGTTCGTGCACTTCTTTTGTCTCATTTAATTAAGCGTTGATGTTGGCGTAAAACCAACCGGACATTCTGTATTTTTACTTACTCTTACTCATGTATTGTCAATTGCATTTTTTGCCAGAACACGCCGCGGCGTACTTCGAGCTAGAAAGCATTTCGAGAAGCCCTCTTCTGCGCAGTGCAAACAGCATAGCTTGTTTGCATTGTGCAAAAACGTCTCCTCAGTGAACGTGCGAATCGGCGAAGATAGTTTAAGAAGAATTTTCGTTTTGTATCTATCTAGAAAACGTGACCGGTCAAATCTCGTGCTCCCCATGTACGAGACCTTGGTGTTATTTTTGATTGAAGATGTTATCTCCGATTTCGTGTATCTTCAGCTGCCTTACTCTCGTTGAAACAGTGTTTTTTTTTTCTACACTAAAAAAAAAAAATTTGTCGCAATGAGCGTCACTCTTTACTGCGCACTTCTGAGACCGCGTCTTGAACTCTCGTCAGTATCCTAGAATAGCGTCTCTGTTAGCCATTGCGCGAGAATTGAAAATGCTCGGCATAAGTTTATGCGTTCAAGTTCGTACTTTTCTACTACAGTACAGTGAATACTATAGTTTCTACAACTATGATTCTCTTTTGCCAGACCTCAATATGTCTGCTCTTAATAGCCCTGTATACATGGACTCGACAGAGTCGGGTCGAGTAAGCCTGTCGAGTAAAAAACCAGTTGTCGGGTTCATGTATACAGTCGGGTCGAGTAAAATAGCCGCGGAGCGGGTCGCGTTAACTCGCTTGCAGGGGGTAGGTTAACTCGCTTGACCCGCTTGTCTAAAAGCATGTAGACGCTGTCGAGTCAGCGAGTCGAGTTATGGCGAACTCTGGGATTAAAAAGCAACCGGAGCGGCGAGGAGCGTCAGCGAAGTTGAATGCTTTTTAGCCCTCATCAACGATAAAAAAGAATAATCGAAGCTCTCGATAGTAAAATGCAACGGAATCAAATACGAGTAAGAAACTTGCACAATAACTGCAAATCTCGACGCTACGCGCCGCTGCGATACTTACTCGCTAGAAAGCGAGTTCTTGTAGACACCAATCGGGTCGAGTAATGGTGACCTCGCTTACTCGACGCTTACCCGACCCGGTGCTGTCGAGTCCATGTATACAGGGCTAATGACAGGCGGCTTCTGCGTCCCATGACTCATTTGCAGGTCTCTTATGACTTGACATTTATTGGCATGCACATATTTGCCTTATTGCTTTTTTGCATGCCTCATTTTTGAATGAATGCTTTTAAATTGTCTGTGATGTATGGCGCACGTCATATTTGTTTTTGACCTGGTGTGTGCTTGTTTAGGCTGCTTGGCTTTGAGGCACACTCAGATAAATCCATCTATGTTGAATGCACTTAGTTTCAGATATGCATAATAAATCGCGGAATCTGTGAAAGCCGAAATTCGTGAAATGCTGCAGTGGCTGCACAGCATTGTGTTTCTGGCTTTTGTGACCACAGTTCGCCACTCTCCTGCCCATTTTATTGATTCATAGTCACGGTGAGCCTTTGTCTTACCCCCGCAGGGGGCACCTGTTAAAGCAGGTGTTTGTGTGTTTTGTGCCAAATCACGGACCCCGAGCACCCACGCTTAGCCGTGCGTGGCATCGTCGTGTCTGGGGAAAAGGGGATCCTGGTGGTTGAGCCGATGCCGAGTGTTTGGACCTTTAAGGCCCCTCGGTGGAGGCAACACACCACTTTGGCCCACGTTTCCCATAGACGGCACCTTCGGCCTGACCCGACCGGGGGAAATTGGCAGTTGCCTTTTCCTGTCCTCCCCTCCATCTTTTGCTTTCCTGTCTTCTTTCTTACAACTGTCCTGTCTCCTCCTCTTTCCTTGGATTTTTCATTTTCCAGGTGGCAAGGGTTAACCTTGTGTGGCTAACCACCCTGTGTTACGCCATATTTGGTTATAGTCAAGGTGTAAGGCTGGCATGGGCTGGACTTTCTCGGAAGCTCCTGTCCCGTCCCTTTGTTGGGCTCGGTGGTGGGTGGCCGCCACCCTGGCCGAACATCAACATTATTTTTATGGCTTCTTTACTCTCACATGATCGATCCCGAAAAAGGGGTCGCACCGATGATACCTCCAAATTCTTCCTGAAAAACCCAAACAGGTTCCCACGATTTCATGTAGTGCACAGTGACAACGCTGAGAAAACAGCTAGACAAATCTCACCTTTCATAGTGACCAAGACACTGACAGAAGTAATAAGTCAGGGTTACAACGTGAAGAAACTTCTGAACGGAGACCTTCTATTGGAAATCTTCTATAATCATCAGCATAAAAAGCTGTCCACATTGAAGTCTTTTGGTGAAATCCCAGTGACCATCAGTCCACACCGTTCTCTGAACACCGTCCGCGGAGTTATCTATGACGACGACCTCAGATCCCTGACCGAAGAGGAACTTCTAGAAGGCCTCAAAGACAAAACGTAACAGATGTCTATAGGATAAAAATGAGGCGTGATAACAAAAAGATTCCGACCAAGCACCTAGTCCTGACATTTGCACAAAGCATCCTCCCCGAATCAGTCGAAATAGGCAATGTGAAACTTCAACTCAGGAAATATATTCCAAATCCTCGCTTCTGCTTCAAGTGCCAATGCTGTGGTCACAGCTCCCAGACCTGCCGCGGCGAGCAGAGATGTGCAAAATGTGCTTCCCGTGAACATGATTCCGAGAAATGTGAGGTTCAGCCACATTTGTGTGCCAACTGTGAGGGTAGTCATCCTGCCTATTCACGCACATGCCCAATATGGAAACAGGAAGAGGAAATCATTACCATCAAGGTCAAAGAAAACATAACTTTCCGGGAAGCAAAAAATCGTGTTCTGTCGAAAAACCTGCCTATTCTGTTGTGGCACAACAGGGCACCGAGCCACAAGAGAGTCTGGCACCTGCCCAGGTTTCACACAGTGAACCGGGAGCAGGGCCATCCGTGCCCTTGGTGGCTGCGGCCAGCGCTGCGCCACCACCAGAAAAACAGGCTGCGCAGACCCCCAGGTCAGCCGGCCCCAAGGCCTTTCACCATGCGGTGAGGGGAAACACAAACGCACCTCTGCGGTCCGCACGGGCGTCCGGCGTGTCAGAAGAGGCGATGGACACAAGCCAAGGCAGTCCTGTGCCGTTGACGTCAGACGGACGGCGCAGCTCCTTGGATTGACAAAAAAGAGATAAGCCCCGAATCAGAGGGCTCGAAAACAAAACTTAGAATTCTCTACTCATTTAATACAAAATGGCTTTTATACAATGGAACTGCAGAGGACTTTTAACTAATATGAATGACATAAAATACTTATTGGCCACTCACTCATCACTAGCCTTGTGTTTGCAAGAAACAAATTTAAGTCCCAAACATAAGAACATACTCAAAAACTATACAGTCTTCCGTCGCGACCGAGAGCAGGCTCTCGGGTGGCGTTGCCATCATAGTAAAAAATGGAGTAGCAGTTCAAGAATACAAACTTAAAACTAAGTTTGAAGCTATAGCGGTGATCTTACAGGCCTTTAAAACAATAACTGTGTGCTGCATATACTTATAGCCACACCTTAAATTTAGTATCCATGAATTAGAAGATCTTTTAAAGCAGCTTCCAGAGCCTTTTTTAATAGTAGGAGATTTTAGTGCACATTCCATCCTTTGGGGCAGTAGAAAAACAGATACGAGAGGCGAAATCATAGAGGGTTGTATACTATGTAATAATATCTGTCTCCTTAACACCTGGAAACCAACCTACTGTTCATCTAGTTCATAAAAAATGAGCTGTATTGATTTATCTCTCAGCTCACCCTCTATATGTACAGATTTTAAATGGGGCGTTTTAAATAATCCATACGGAAGTGATCACTTACCTTTACTAATCAGCTTAACATCTTCACCACAAATCATCCCATCCAAGCCGCGACGCTGGAAGCTGCATTTAGCCGATTGGGCACTGTTCCGAAAGAAGGCCAGCCTAGAAAAAATTACTTCAGATAAGTATAATATAGATGAACTAAATGATGCTTACACAAATTGTATTCTTACTGCAGCGCACATAGCAATTCCTCAGTCCTCTGGAGTGATGAAACAAAATCATAGTCTGGTATTCAAAAGAATGTAAACAAGCAAAAAAGGAACAAAACAAAGCATGGAGAATTTTTCGCAGGTACCCAACACGACAATTTCGTAAAGTTTAAAAAAGCAAGAGCCAAAGCCCGCTACATCCGCCGCCGCGCCGAAAGAGCCTCCTGGCAGAATTATGTAACTTCAATAAACAGCTCAACAACATCAGAACAAATGTGGGAACAGGTTAGAAAGCTAAATGGCAGCTACTCTCCATTTACCATTCCCCTTCTAACAGCCCCCGGAGTACAGACAACTATACAACAACTGGCCGACATTTTAGGTGAATACTTTTCTGCAGTTTCCAGTCCATCACACTACACTCAAACATTCCTAAAATACAAAAACACTGCAGAGCAACAAAAACTCCCTACAAGTAGTGGTACAAAAGAACCGTATAATAGCTTGATTACACTACAATAAATAAAAAATGTCCTAGCTGCCGGTAAACAAACCACCTAGTTCTGACCAAATTCACTACGAAATGCTCGCCCACCTATCCGAACCTGCTATAGAGGCACTATTAAATTTCTTTTAACAAAATATGGGTCCTAGGAAAATTGCCAGAGGCGTGAAAAAAAGTTGTTGTCGTACCATTTTTGAAACCCGGAAAGGAGCCGACATCTCCTGGTAGTTATAGGCCCATTGCTCTCACCAGCTGTTTAGCAAAATCCTTTGAAAGTGTTTTAAACATCAGACTAACTTTTGTTTTAGAATCTCATGAACTCTTAAATAAATATCAGTGTGGTTTTAAAGAAGGATGCTCAACAACTGACCATCTCGTGCGTCTCGAAAACACTGTCAGAGAGGCTTTTATACACCGACAGCATTGCCTTGCCGTTTTCTTTGACCTTGAGAAGGCATATGATACAACTTGGAGGTTTGGGATATTGCGCGACCTGGCAGATTTAGGCATATGTGGCAGAATGCTAAAGGTTTTAAGTGACTTTCTGTCACATCATTTGTTTCAAGTACGTCTTGGGACCACTTTGTCAAGAACCTTTCTGCAGGAGAATGGTGTGCCCCAAGGGTGCATTTTAAGCACCACACTTTTCGTTGTAAAAATGAATACGATTAGTAAAGTAATACCAAATTCCATAATGTATTCACTCTATGGACGACCTTCAAATAGCCTACACATCATGCAACATGTCCACATGTGAGAGACAGATCCAATTACCAATAAATAAGCTAACAAAATGGGCCAGTGAAAATGGGTTTAAATTTTCTCTGCAGAAGACAGTGGCAGTTACGTTCTCGCTCAAACGAGGCATACAGCCCAATCCTACCTTACACCTAAATGAAATCAAATTGCCCGTAAACAATAACCATAAGTTCTTGGGCATTACTTTTGACAAAAAAACTCACTTTCCTCCCCCACATACAAGCACTAAAGAAGAAAGCTTCCGAATCCCTAAACATCCTAAAAGTCCTTTCACGCAAACATTGGGGATCTGATAGGACATGCCTTTTGCATATATATCGCTCTGTTGTGCGCTCCTCCTTGGGCTATGGAAGCATAGTTTATGGATCAGCTAGGCAATCATATTTAAAGAAATTAGACCCAGTGCATAACTTAGGCCTCCACCTTGCTTGTGGTGCATACAGAACGTCTCCTGTGCATAGCCTCTATGTGGAAAGCAACGAGCTTTCACTGAAAGATAGACGAGCTTTACTTACATGCGCGTATGTCCTCAGAATAAAGTCACAAAAAAAAAAAACGCCTGTGCTATTCAATAGTCGCAACTTGCCCTTCCGGTCATTTTCACAAATAGGCCTCAGTCAACGAGGCCATTGATAAAACGGTTTGAAGAGATATGTTGCAAACTCCATATTCTGGACACATTACCGGATATCGCTCAAAACAACAGCCCTCTACCGCCATGGTACAATCTTCCCACAATCTGTGTTCTCACTCTCACACAGTTTCCAAAGACTAAAACCCCACAGGAGCACATTATTCAGGAATTCCTTAAACTTCAGGAAGAATACAGAAGCTTCACAGAGTGCTATACCGATGGATCGAAAACAGCTGTGTACACGGGAAGTGCAGTCGTGCGAGGAGATTCCGAGAAAATAATAAGACTTCCACATTGCGCATCTATTTTCACTGCTGAATCCCACGCCATTTTTGTTGCTGTAGACAAAATAAATAAAGAAAACGTTACAAACAGCATTATGTACACAGACTCCCTAGCCATCCTCACAGCTCTAAATCCAAGAAATGCAGCCGCTCCTTTGCTCGGAGACATAATACACAGTATAACAACGGCCATTGCTCGAGGATATAACAAAATTTTGTTGGGTCCCGAGTCACATGGTCATTAAAGGCAACGAGAGAGCAGACACGTGTGCTGCTAAAGCCCGTGACAAGCCAATAAAGAGTATAAACCTACCCTACAAAGACTGTATGAAACTTGTACATCACAAACTAAAAGAAAAATGGCAGTATTCCTGGAATAGTAAAGTGGATAACAAACTACACTTAGTAAAGCCCATTTTGGGAGAATGGATGTCGTGCCGGCATCAGGAACGTTTCATAGTAGTATTACTATGCCGTCTCCGCATTGGACACACACACCTGACACACAATTTTCTTCTGACAAAAAGAGAGAAACCTCAATGCTTAAAATGTGAACAACTAACTATTAACCACGTCTTTATCATGCACAGATCTCGAAACATTAAGAAAAAAATATTTTACCCCATTTTACAAACAACACATTTCTTTTCACCCAAAACTGATTTTAGGCGAAGATGGACTTGTAGATTTGTCTTGCGTTTTCAGTTTTCTAAAAGAAGCAAATGTTTTATACAAACTGTAGAATAAATCAAGTGTGCATCAGTAAACAAATTAAAACTTTAAGCTTTCCACATCATTGCATTAGCAGCTTATGCGCCATAAAAACCAGCACAACCTGTTTCGTAAAAGGAGACTTTCTAACCAAACTCCAGTTAGAACACACGTGGTTTCCCCCTTTTTTTCACACACAAAAAATAACCTTGCTCTTGGCGCATGATAGCCTTAGTTGCTTATGTGCCAAAAAACCCAACACAACACCTTTTGTCTTACTGTTGTGAACTGACATGATTGAACATGTGCAATTATATTCTACCTTGGCACGCTAAACTTGCACAATATGCTGCTGCTGCTTCCACGGTTTGACTGTGTAGTACACATTTTCACAGGTGTAAGATGTTGCGTGATTGCTTTAACCCCTTCACCGTTTTGTTATATCAACGAATTTCTTAACAAAACTGCTTACTTTTTTATTCCTGATTTCGGGTATTATTGCTATAAAAAGCATGCATTCAATCTTTAAAAAATATTTGAAGCAAACGCGAAGTCAAATTAGCATATTGAACTTTATTATTTTTCGCAATACGGTAAGCCAACTGCCTGCTGGTAATGAGCAATAAAAATTAAAAAATGACCACGGCCAACAGTTTCTTAACTTTTTCACTGAGTTATGGTGATCGTCCGAAGAAGATTACAACGAAGAAAAGCGTAGTTTATGAGAAGACGGGCCAGCAGTGCACGCGTCGCCTCCGCCGGATGCCATTTTTAAAACCCATGTTGCCATACAAAAAAGACGTTTATGTGGTAGAAAAAAAACGAAATTAACAGGTCAGTGCTGCCATCTGTCGAGCAAAATGCCATTTAAGCCACAAACGAGCGCTGCTCGTCCGAAACGCTGAAGGGAAGAACCTATTCAGCGAGGACAAGCTATAGTCGTCCAAAACGGTTTGGGGACGGCTTGGCAAGGACGAGCGCAGCTCGTCTGAAACGCTTAAGGGGTTAAACTTCAGTTTTAATTTGCATATTCGGGGGTCGTTTATCTAGTATCTAAAGTGAGTTTTGACATGCACTTTTCTCTGTCCATAAGCACACTCGTGTGTGTGTATGTAGCTTCTTTTCTCTTTTTTTTTCCACAGATGGCATGGTATCCGAAAATTGTGACTATTAAAAAGGATGGAACCACAGGGTCCGTGTTTCCATTTCCAAATGGCCGATGCTCGGTTGGTGGGTAAGTATATTCACTCCGTGGTTGTGGTTGTTGTACAATGGACCACATTGTCATCGTGGTCTGCTGTTTTGTGTGAGCGCTGTTACCTTTGAGTATAGTAGTAATAACATTCACTTTATGAAACCTGGATCCGATATCTGTGTGCAGTGAATTTGGTGCTTGATGAAATATGGCCTAATTTACTTCTGTGTTATAACTGACTACTACTACTGCCGGAAATTTGTCTCACATTCTGCTTCGGTTTGGTTTAGAAGGTTTAATGTCCTAAAGCAACTAAGGCAGATGCTGTAGTGGAGGGCTCCGGAAATTTGTCATCTGGGTTTTTTTTTAACGTGCAGTGTATATTGCACAGCACATGGGTGTCTTTTCTTTTCACCTCCATGGAAAAACTAGTGCCAAGGCTGGATGGCACTGTCATGCTATTGAGGGTCCAAAGTGTAGCAGGAACACCCATTAGCTGAGGTATTAAATGTTTCGTTTGTCATTTCAAGAAAAATATGTGTATATGTATACATATATATATATATATATATATATATATATATATATATATATATATATATATATATATATATATATATATATATATATATACATATATATATATATATATATATATATATATATATATATATATATATATATATATATAAGAACGGTAATTGAGGTTCCATGATCGTTTTTTGTTTTCAATGAAATTTTGGTACCTGGCAAATTTCTCGACACAGAGGAATGAACCTTAGTTTTGCAAGGTGTGTAGTAGTTTTCTCGGACAAATAATCATACATAGCTATAGGTGCAAAACGCCGTTTTTGCCATTTCAAAAAGTTGCAAATTTGGAGACCTGCTGCTTCCGCACTGAGCTCTTGTCATCTGTTATGTTTTACCCACTAAAGCTATGCAGTTTTCTTTTACGGGAATTATTAAAAACTTGTTTTGTTGAGGCTGTTGATTTAGTAAAACATCGCAAACATCGCTCCAGAAGCAATGCGCTACAAAAAAGTCCATTTTCAACCTTTAATACGGGCATGATGCGTTACGTTGTTAGCATAAAGATTTTTCTATTTATTATTCAGATAATTTCCTTAATTTTAGGCAAAATTGGGAGCTCTGGACAGTTACGTGTGTTCTCTACAATGCATCAAATGCGCCCAAAATTTCGAGAAAAGCCAGAAAGGCGCAACTTTGACTCCACTTAAAAAAAAAAAATCATCTGCAATTTTTATAAAAATCCCTCTCAAGAATCCTCAGTACCTCAGAACCATTGCGGATTAAAAATTTTATGCATTATATTTTTTAAAATTAGAAAAAAAAAATAATATAAAACCAAGCGCTTGTTTTGAAAATTGTCAATATGCAGCCCAACATTCTGGCGAGACTTGCTAAAATCTTGGCAGTGAAACTTTTTTTCTATATTATTTGTGCTTTGGTTCCTGGAAAAATTTGAAGCTCTAGATTTCTCCGTTCTTCCACAGAGCTATCTAGCTAAGAAAAAATGTGATCCAACACGGAGCGAGTCTGCCATCCCCCTAACCTGCAAAGCGTATGTAACCTCAGTTTACGGGGATGACGGGTTTGCTCTGTGTTGGGTCGCCTTTTCTGTGAGCTACATAGCTCTGTTGAAAAGAATACTCATCCTCTAGGCTCATTCGAGCTTCTGCTATAAAGAAATATACAATTTCGATAACACTAGTATGCTGCAAAGTGTTTTGATCAGGATTGTACCCAAGTGCATATTAAAAACAGTCTTCATGAAAAGAGTATTGTTACTTGTTCTCATAACCGGAAATGAAATGAAGAACAGGATTGAATACCACTGTACCTCGATACAAAAAATATATATATATAGGATAAAGAAAATGTTAAACCGTCACTTGCATTCTCCCATAAAATTACCAGAAATAGCGAATTTATTCCAATTTAAGCTTTTTCCAATCATAAACACTTTGGATTTTGGATATAAACAACATTCTAAGCATTGAGGAGGCTTTGGATATTGCACAAGTTAAAAATTCAACTAAATTCAGAAAGTAATCAATCGAACTTATGACGCTTACTCCTTGGGGAAGCGTCATATACAATCATATAACTTCTATACAATGAAAACATGCGTTCAGATTTATATTTATTTTTATATTTCTAGTTTACATAACGCAATACATTTTATGCCTAGTGCTTACGAAGTACTTGGGATTGTTTTTAGTAGAATTCGATAAAAATCAAACATGCTGTAGTTTTTTAAGTTTTAATCAAAGTTGTTCTTTCTATATATATTTTTGGATGTTGGCCGATTTCAAGATAACATGGGAGAAAGAACGGAGAAATCTAGAGCTTCAAATTTTTCCAGGAACAAAGCACAAGACACAAATAATACAGAGAAGTTTCTCTGGCAACACTTTATTAAGTCGCGCCAGAATGTAGGGCTAAATATTGACATTTTTCAAGACAAGCGCTCATGTTTCTATTTTTAGACGATATAATGCACCATATTTTTAATCCGTAATATTTCTGAGGTACTGAGGATCCTTGAGAGGGATTTTCATAAAAATTGAAGGTGATGTTTTTCTTTTAAAGGGGAATCATAGTTGTGCCTATGATGCGTTTGGGCGCATTTGATGCGTTGTAGAGAACACACCTAGTGGTCTAGAGGTCCCATTTTGCCTGAAATTAATGACAAGAGTTGAAATAGATGACAAGAGTTTAGTGCGGAAGCAGCAGGTTTCCAAACTTGAAACATTTATAAATGGCAAAAATGGCATTTTCCACCTCTAGCGATGTATGATTTTTTTTTTTTTTTTCTGAGAAAACCACCGCACACCTTGCAAAACTAAGGTTCGTTCCTTTGTGTCGAGACATTTGCCCACCTCTTATAAACATTTAATTGAAAGGAAAAAATGGTCATGAGACCTCGATTACCGTTCTTATCTGAACACACCTATATAAATATATAGATATATATTTTTTGTAGGAGGTGTGTCTACTATGAGTGTTCAGGGTAATTTGATAGGACACATATATCAAAGTACAGCTGCCATGTTTGTGAGGGGATATTTTGGAAGCACAGAAACTAAGAAAGTTGGTAATCTACTTTGAAATAAAGGACAATAAACCAGGCACAAAGCATTTGAATTGTCTCGTCTCATTTCCCGTTTCCATTATTCACTTAATTCTAGCTAGCAGCAACAGCTGGAGGAGACATATTAAGGTGGTAATATTTTTTATTGCAATTTGGGGGTCAAGACAAAGGCTAATTGGAAAAGTATAGTCTGGTCACACTTGGCTGCACCAGAAGTGTATGTGCAGCCAAGCATGACCAGGAAGAGGGCAGGATATGCACTCTGCATGTGCCACATGTTTCCAACTTCTCTCTGTGAAATTGCCTGTACATACAATTTGGTCAAAAAGCACCAGTTATAAGAGAGTGGCACACTGCTCTATTTTACAGTTTTGTGACAAGGTCACAAAAGAGTAATTCGTCAGTGGTGCTGTGGAAGTGAGCGGAAGCTTGTTCCACGTGTGGCTTCTCAATGTTGGTAAAAGACGATACACAAAGAACTGTCGATCCGCTCATTACATGTTCTTATGTCACTGCTATGCGAGGTACGGTGTCGGCCCTTGGGCCTGTGAGGCAAGAAATCTCAAATGGCTTTGCTCCAGCGGGATTTAGCAGTGGGCTGCGAAGCTTTGTGTGCTGTATGGCAACCAGTCCACTCTTCCAAATTTTTCGGCCCTCGGAAATGGGCTCGTCCACCATGTGTACGTGGTGGTGGAGGGTTGAAAGAGGAAATTTAGATAGACAGGGTCGGTAGGCTTGAGGAGTGCATGGACAAAAGCTCGTCTCTTTCTCTTGTCTCCTTCCTGGCATTGCCAATGGCTTTAGAGTAGTCTGGCAACGTTGGTTTACCCAATGCGGTTGCTTTTTTTTGGTCCGCCGAGCCCGCTTGCAGCCATCGGGACACAAACCAATTTGCACTGATGTGTGAACATGTGATGCATGGACCCGTGGTCTGCCATGTGAATCAGCCTTGACATTCAACATTGGCAACTCTTGTCCTGAGACGGACTAATTTGGGAAAGCAGCACACGGGCCACCCTTTCAAGTGCAATCATTAGAACAGTCAGTTTGCTCCCTGGTTGCGGCAGCTGCCCCTAGTGACTTGCGTCAATGTTTGGGTTTTAAATCGGTGGTGTTGATTTTGAGAGATGGGAAACTGGCATTTCAGTCTAGTGAGGACAGTGTTGTTTTGCTTCATTTGGTTGCCTTGGTTGTCAAGCTTTCCTTCACAGAACGAAAGCACATGAGTGAGCAGTGTATAGTAATACAGCTTTTCATAGTATTACTGTCACATCGCCATGGACCAAGTGATTGGGGTCTAACTGGCCTGCTTACGGAGAAAAGTTGTGCCCATCTGCTTATTGCCACTCTTCGCCTTTGCAAGTGGCGGTGATCGGATCAGATGTGCGCACAATGTTTAGCCATGCTACTTCAGCAACAATTGCGTGCTAAACTTGGTCGTTATGGAGTTGAAGTGAAATGTCCAGCAAGACTTAGTAGGGATATTCATTTGCATGCAGCATTAAATACAACAATGTAAGGTTAAAATAACTTTTTTTTTTTTTTTTTGCTGTGTAAAATTCTTTTTCTAACAAGATTCAATGCCTCGCTTGCGTGTGAACCATTTTTTCTTTGTTTTGTTTTGTTTATATGAAATCTATTAACACGTACAGAATAGATGCTTTACAACATGACACGATCACCGCCATATTCGGTCATGTGGCCTTTCCAGCACCACTGGCGCCCGGTTATAAGGTGCTTGTTCTCGCTGCCATCTGTGACCTGGTGTACTAAGTGTATTTTAAAGGAGGAGACTTTTTTCAATATATGGTGTATTTTGTAGGCTTACCCATGTGCAAGTAAATTGTAGAGTGAGAAAATATGGATAATTTTTAGTGTATCCTCATTAGTTTTCAAATTCTTTGTGTCACTCTTCCGTGTTGTCTTGCCGTAGCACTGTTTTATTACGTTATAGGCAATGAAAGATGATTGCTGATTTGCTGGTAGCATGATTTCATAGTGTCAGCAAATTATGTCGCACTACATTACCCAAGACTAATCTAGCCATGATTACTTTAGGATTTCTAGCTGTGACATTCAAATACGAGGAGCTGGGTCAAGCCACTGTTTGATCATTGTGGACCAGCAAAAGCAGGTGAATATATATTTATTTGATTTAATTCTGCAGCGAGTGTTTCATGCTGTGTTTGATCGTCTTATTAACTGTTCAGTGATATGTGTATACAGACACACAGAAGGCTAAGGAGAGCATACGGGATGGTAATTTACTTGGCATCCCTTGGAGCGATGGCAATTTAATCCAATAATTTCATCCTTTTGTTGCCTAACCTGAATCTTTCATGTTAAAATTACTGCCCTCCAAAGTTGCAGAGATAACAAATGACTCAAAAGGTATTTCATGTAAGCTTTATATTGTTTCAGGACACCTATTGCACACTGATGCCAGGCTTCCTTAGCCTGATAGGTTCCTTGTCTAAGGAACTGTTTGAGGAAAGGGTTTTCTATTGAAGAAAGTTTGCTGGGCTCTTTAGGAGGCCGTAGGCAGGGGTGGAAGTGCTGCATCATTTGCTCCAATATGCTTCGAACTGCTTTTCCTGCTCCAAAACGGCTGTTTCAATGTTCTATAACAAATTTAGTGTGACACGGTTTGCAACCGTGCAAAAAATGCAATCTGATGCAGTTTGATTAAACGGCTGTGATAACTGCAGCAGGGTGATGGCATGTTGATCAAATATTTTAGGAGAGTCCCCCAAGGTGGAGTAGATTTTGTAATAAGGGAGTAATTACTCATTGTCATCCAACCAAGCGCGGCCTTACGGCTGCAGAGGAAAGCTATACTAACGTTACTAGATTACTTTTCAGTTTGCAAACTCCGCCGCCGCCGGTGTCTCCTTTCGTTGCCCCGCCGAGCGGGGGCGCGCTTGTCGTTTGACCGGACTAACAGCCTCTGTACCAACGCTGCCCGCGCTAGCAGTCAACATACTACGCCCTCTTTTGCAGAACGTTTTTTTAGTTTTTTTTTTTTTTCCTTCATCTCTGTTGCATGTTTATCGCTATTCTTGTGAGTCCTCGCAAGGTCTATCTAAGCGTGTAGAGCGACGCAGCTTGTGCCGATTGTGCGGTGTGTAATTCTGCCGCAACTCAACGCAGTGGCGTCTCTGCGCCCAAACTGCTCATCTTCGTGAGATGCAGCTCACGTGAGCCTTTTTCCAGCTTGAGTTCTCCACCCCGAAATCAAGGCACAGCGTTTATGCAGTGTTATCGAATGTCCAGAGCCCGTTGTTGGCTCCGATGTATATCTTACTACTTATTGGAGCTTCAAGGAAAGGTGCATGAAGCACCCAGCAGATATATGTTGAGCAATCAGGTTTGTTAACAGTGTAATGTCTGCTGCTGCATTACATGAAGCTGGTATTAGTTCATTTTCTGGGACTAAGATATGAAATTGGGGTAGTTGGTTCATAGTTTTAGAAAATTTAAAACTGAGCAAGTGTACAGGCCGCTGAAAGTTGGGAAGGTACCGTCTTTGCCAAAAGTATCCAGACTGCATGTTTAGGCTACTGCAAAAAGAGATTTCAGTTCACGCAGGAAGAATGTTGCGTCAGAACAAGCTACATCACCAAATTCACTTTAGATGTTGTTTACGAGACTCCCCGGTCGTGCAGTCGATCCTACAAAGGAGAAACTGGATGGTGGGTGCTATTTTAATGAGTGAGCTCTGGAACACGGCGCGATTTATACATGCGCACCGGCACAGGCAGCAATCTCCGTCTGCGTTGCAAGAGCTGTGACAGCAAAGGCTGCTTGCTTTATCTTGAAAACAAGATAAAATTCGTATTGACGGCAAAAACAAAAACAGGAAGAGAAGTTGCACAGGCATTTTACATCGCCTTATTGGAGTGGGGGGGGAGGCATCGCTATCAAGAAAAAAGCGAATTCTTAGATGGACACATCAGAACTCTTAGAAATTCTTATGCACATGCGTCCTGTTGTTATCCTTGCCTCATGTACAGCCTCGTCCACTTCTATCTATAACACGGTCACTGCTTTCAAAGCATCATTACGTCCGACTCGGCCAAGCAATATAGCTTAGTGGCAGGCCATGTGAAGCAACACGCCCGGGTCCTTCTGTGCTCGCATCGCTTAGCATCGATATATGCCTACGTCGGGCGCAATGTTGCTTTGAAAGCAGTGACCGTGTTATAGCTAGAAGTGGACGACCCTGTACATTCCTCAATTTCCTGGTTGTGCCTTTTTCTCTGCTTATTTATAGTCCCCTGCTTTCATGACATAAATTAAGTTGGAAGCCTGCGCTCTCTGTGCACATGTTCTTCTCTCGTTTCGTCCCATCCTCTTCGTTCGCCTTTAAATTTTCTATTTAAAAAAGGGGGGGGGGGTGCTTAAGGGGCTAAAAAAGTACAACATTCTCGGGGTTTTTTTTTTTTTCTTTTTTCTTTTTTTTTCCTACATGGAGTTTGCTCTGGTTTCAGATACTGAACTATGTTATTGTAGCAGGAATGCATATATTCCCGGAAATGTGAACCACCCGCTATCAAGCGAAGGAAAGGTGGCTGTGGCAAACAAAAAAGCTCGTCTGTTGTAATTCTAGCTCTTTAAATATGCTGCAACGATATGAAGTTAAGAAAATCTCATTTGAAAATTTTGGGAGGAATCAGCAACAGGTTTTATTTGGATGCTCCTTATCTGTTTTCCTACAAAACAAAAAGTGCCTTATTTCATCGAAGTAAACATAAAAAAAAATGATCTAATTGTTAAAAAAATATATTTTTAGGAAGTTACAGATTGATTGTTTTCTTTTATTTTTTTGAGACAATAGCACAGGGCTTGGGTGTCCAGCTCTAAGGACAGTATTTTGAGCCCTGAAAATGGTTTGTTGAAGGAGCTAGTGGTCCAGAAACAAGGAGACCTTATACCGTTGTCATACAGGCACTTAGGATCGCGATCGGTAATGATCGGGTTTAAGGTTTCAAGCGCAGTTGAGATGGATTGTGCTACACACGCCTACTCGATTCCGATCAAGTTAGATCGCTACACGAGAGGTGGCGCTACGCGCACGGTGAACGTCATTTGTTTTAATATCTTGGCACATGTGTTGACAAGGCTGTAAACGCCAAAAGAGAAGACAGGTGTAATCGCACTGGAATCAACTCTTTATTGGGATGACCTGCACCCACAAAAGAACTACAACTCGGTGTCGGCAGTAGCAATAAATGTGCTCTCTGGTCGTCGAACGGGAATGCCTGTCACGCCCGTCAGCGCTGAATTTATAGGCTGCGAAGAAACATCTAGATAAAGCCACAAACGGTGACGAACACAACCTATACTCCGTTTCAAACATCAGGTGTTTAACGCGTCGCTCATGGGCGACTAGAACTTCGCCGCCGTAGGCTCGAATCCGCCGCGAGACATTTTTTTTTTTTTTTTTTTTTTTCAGCATTTTTTATTTGGCATGACGGGGAACTTTAGGTACTTGGGTTTGAATCCACCTTGCGGTTTTTTTAATAGCATTTTGTACTTGCCACCAATTTAAATCATCTTTTTATTCAGAACACCTTCAATACCGGGCTGACATGATGGTGCAAGGTGGTCTTTATTTAACCGAAGGCGTTATACTCGCTCTTGAGCCCCTGTCGCGATACCGGGCATGTCATGAACGATTCCGTTCGTCCAGCAGAGCAGCTGATTGAGTATTCAAGATGGTACAGGACTGAAAAGCGCTCCATTGTGGAATATCGCGATGCACTTCATGCGAGCAGTTTGTTTTTTATATTCCTTATTCCAGACTATACTGATATTAATTTTTAATGAGTCAATTTTTTCTACTTTTCTTTCTGCCTAGAAATGCATGTCCTGCGTCTTGTCATAAATGAGAGCTTGATCACCCGCAGGTTCCGCTGACTCCAGACAGCAAGATTTCGTTTTCTTTTCTCGAATGCGAAACCAGTGTCCTTCAACAACCTCCACGAGGTGGTTTTCTTGAAGCTCGGCAGGTCGTCATTTTTATTTTGAACACTTTCCAGCATGGGTATCTCCCTCTTCGTAATTAATTCGTAATTAATTTCCACGAATGAGGGTGGCAACGACAGCTCGACCTCACTCGAGGCGGTAGTAGTAGTAGATCAGGATCGTGGGCGATCACGATTGATTTCGCCGTTTAGCAACGCCAGATCTGCATCGAGCTTGATTTCGATCGACTTGATCGCGATCCGATGTGCCCGTGTGACAGCGGTATTAGCCCCACTATAACAAACAGTAGGGTGAACCTGAAAAGGACCGTTGCGTATGACACCTGGGCAGTTGGTCGCTCACGTCTTCTCGATCTCGCCAAGGTTCTGCACTTCACATGCGCGATAAACTTAACACTTTCTTGTCCGCAATCACAAACTTGGTACCGGCATTTGTGTTCCGGGACTCTGCGCTGACACCAAGAAGGTGAAACTTAGGCTGGGTCACTACTGGTAGAACAGACTTTGCTCAACACGCTGAGCCGGCTCCGCTGTAGAGTAATATGCGGCATCAAAACAAAATGTACCGTAATGCAGTTCGCGCTGTAATTTGGGCTCTCGGTGTCGTCATCGGGCAGTGTGGTTGATGCTCCCTGCAGATCTAATGAGTCTAATACTCGTATTTACAAACACGCCTCGACTTGATGCTCCACCTCCACTCTAGGGCCGATTCGGAATCATGAACGCCCTTCGGCGTTTCCTCCAACACAGTCTCCTCGAGAATACCTCCTCCACTTGAAGCAGCGCAAATGGTGTATGGGGACGAGATTGAGATGAACTTTTGGCCTGAAAACTGTGCGCTGAAGTGTGTAACACGCTCGAAAAAAGGCGGCTGTGAAAAATGGCTGGAAATGCTTTTGCATCTGGCAACAGTCTCTGCTGGTGACATAGAGTTTATGCAGAACCTGACATAGGCTTCGGGAAATGGCGTGAATACTTCAGTTTATTTTTTTATGTGAGATCTACGCTTGCCCTTCGCAACTTTGCCTTTTTTTTTTTTTTTTTTTTGTCCGTCTTTTGCCAGTAGAAGCTGCCAACTCCTATGAGCATGGCACTGGCCTTCATAGGGCTCGAGCAGTGAAAACATGCGTGCTGCTTCGCAGCGCAGTGTGCATGAACTGCAACGCTCATGCAAACTGAATTCGACTCTCCAGAAGCAAATGCTGCATGCAGTTTCTAAACGAATTGGAAGCCCTAATTTCAAACATGCTTAAAAAGCAACGCTCTTCATCGGTTGCGAATATCCCTCCATAGGACGAGCATACTAACGCGTTTCCTCGACGGCGCCGCGCGTGCTACTACTGGACGTACTATGTACCCTCGGGCGACGGGCAAGGCATTGATGCGTGGGGTGCAGCACAGATGTCCACATAGCCGCACCGCGCCTCCGGTGCCTCCCAGCTTACTGCATGGAACACTCTGTTCCCCCACAGTTCGCCGCCGTCTGCGGAAGCCACTGTGCAGGGCGAGCCACGAAAAGAGTGCGCCTCCGCCGAGTCGCCGCTTGAATCTGTAGTCCGGCTGCGGGCGAGCTCACCATCAACGGTCAAATTGCGCCTCAACTCTGCAGTCGGTAGGCTCCAAAAAAAGTTGTTCACTTGTCCGGTGACGACTTGAAATGTGCCGCGCCACAGAAGCGTAATGCGATGATCAACTACAGCACTCGGAGTGAGCGGCAGGAACATCAGGAGGCTAGCCACTGTAGCACCGGTAAAACAATAACGTGCCAGAAGTCCTGATTTGCTGTCACTCTCAGCCGGTACTTTAGAAAAAGGTTCGGTGCATCCTCATCGTATCTGCTGTCGTGAAAATTTTGGTGTACCGGTAGAATGAAGTCCACACAGCGAGCGAGCGATGCGATGTCCGCCATGTTTACAAGTTGAGTGCCGGTCGAGGAGCAGCCGAGGTAGCGTCATCGCCAGCTCGAGATTCTCGAGAAAACTCGAGTTTTCTCCGCCGCGGGAGAAGTGGAGGTTCCTTTTGGAGTGGAGGTGGAGGTTTCTTTTGAAACGAAGAACAGGCCTCGAAGCTGCTTGGAGTAGAAGTTCGAGTGAAGGCGTGTTTGTGAATGTGGCGGTGACGCTGACTCCAACACAGGCCCTGATGGCACACTTGGAGCCGACAACCTCTCATTTTTGTTTCACGTTCATTGTTATGGCTTCCAGAAGCTCGTTGCTTGCACAGTTACAATCTACTGTACAATCTAGTATCCAGCATCTCAGTGGCACAGAAAAACTTAGCCAAAGCCTAAATACAGTTTGTCGAGAAACACCATTTGCAAACGCAAACGCATACAAAATGCCAGCCATGGCAGGGAACGCAAAACAAGAAGAGAAAAAAACGTGCCGTCCGTGTCAGTCAATAGGAGATGCGGAACGGCGTGTTTGAAAGGCACACAGCATGTGAGCCAATCAGAGACTTGAAAGGGATCTTCAGAAAACCTGTATAGGCAGCCACTCTGCTTGCTTCAAACCAAGGTCAAAGTGTAACGAGTGTAACGCGCGCTCTGCATGCGGGAAGTCCGAACAATTTCCTCTTTTTGGGGGCATTTCGTGGCTGCCTTGATGTTTTGAAAGCTGATTTTATCGCATTTCCTGACCGAATTCAGCGTTAATTTGAGTGCAGGTTCTCAAAAGGATAAACGTTTCGAAAATGAGTTTTCTCAAAATCAGTATTTTGACTGCTGTAAGGCCCGCGTCTCACTTTAATGAAACATACTTGGCCTTAAACTGAATAATAAAGAGTCAGTATAATCTGTTTAGTGAGTTAATGAAGGAATTAAACTGAATGTAAGGAAATACTGCGAGGAGTGCTACATGACTGCAGATGATATGCCGTTTGTTTCACCAGGCTGCTATGCACCGTTTTTTTTTTTTTTTTTTTTTTTAATCCTACACTACAGTGTTGTGTGACTCTAGAACGGCAGTGAAGAACTACGCCAAGGGTAGGGTATGTAGTGAGGCCGCGCGCATACTGCGCAAGGCCGAAGACATCGGACGCAAAAGTCCTGTGGTGATCAAGTGGTTTCCGGCCCACATGGGCAGTGACGTGTCGGAACGCGGAAACGTGAACCACAACGAGACGGCCAACTCGGCCGCGCGAGGACTAACCAACCGCGCGGCTGCAAGCATGGCCGACTCGGAGTCTTGGTCGCGGCGCAGTGCCAAGGACACGATGACCACCTTCAACGAAATAGTGAAATGGTACAGACTGAACAGACAGACTATGCCGCCACCTCACCCGGGGCTTATCCGGAAGGAGGCAGTGTTATACAGACAGTTACAGACGGGGTCCCTGCTCACCCCGGTGCTAGCTAAGCACATGTGTCCGAGTGTGCACGCGAGCGACATGTGTAGACTGTGCGCGAAGGAGAGAGCCACCGCGTCTCACATCCTTTGGGACTGTAGCGTAAATCCGCGCGAAGCCAGCGAGAAGACGACGATCCCGCCGCAGCTAGAGGCTGCAACGAGGAGCTGTGATCAAGAGACACAACTCAAGGCCGTCCAGCAGGTCTCGGCAGCTCTAGAGAGGCAGCGACCGAGCGAAACCGAGGAGAGGGGGGCAGCACCCCCAAGAAGGGGGCGGCGGCCCTCTCGAACCCGCGGAAGTAGCGAGGGACGTAACAAGACCTCAAGGAGCACAACGCACGAGACTGACGTAGTGGCCGCGTCACGGTAAAAGCTTGTCCTCCCTGCTTGGAGGGAGCCTAACCGATTCTGCAGGCATTTTAAATAAAAGTTGTTCTCTCTCTCTCTTTTTAATCCCTGGCTTAAGTTATGTAAAACGTCCTGTGTAATAAGTGCATCTTAGTGGGGCTTAGTCTAAACTGCAGTTTCACCTCACTCAAACGTTTTTTTCTCCCGAACATTCTGCGCTTGCGAGAGAGTGACGTCAGTCGGGTACTTAATTTAGTGGTTGCGGGCTCTGTGTCAACTGAAAATTTGCCCCAAAAGGGTGCTATGTTGTGGTCTGTCCAGGATGGCAAGCTATCATGGAACTAGCCATCCTCAAGCCTGAATTGAATTGTACATTGTTATGTGCAAACTACTTCACACCTGCCGTTGCGCAACTGTGATGACTGCCAGTGGGTATATGTTGCTGCGTAGTTTCCTTTACCGAGCTTTGTGGCTGACTGCATGATGGCAGCTGTTAGCAGCTCATCACTGAGCCACGTTCAGTGGCACAATTTTTCAGATGCTGATCGTGTTATTATGTACTCTGTGCCAGAAGCCGTGACCAATTTCCTGATATAATTTTAATTCTTGTAATATATGAAATGGACAAGAGCTTCTAATCCTTTGGAAAGGTACACTCTCAGTACAAGGCAATTGTGGCACGAGCCGTATTGTCATACTATGTGTACCTTGTCGTATCCTCTCCTGCTCCACTACCACTGTCTCATCAAGTGTTTTGCATAGCTAATGTCGCAGTTGCTTACTGTAATCATGCGTAGCGCAAAAGGAGTAGGATAGAATCTTTGTTGCAACCGAGGGCAAAGGTAATATATTATAGCTTTAGTTTCGGTGTTTTTCTTCAGTGCTGTAGAAGAATTGTTTCTTTGGAGTGCAGCTGCAAGGATATCTGAAGTATTTGTGCAGTTTTCGGAATTGGGAAAAAGTGGGTTCAAGTAGTGCTAAATTGATCAGGGCATGCACAATGTGGGCCACCAGTTTACAGCGGCAGCTTGCCACTGCACCATTTTTTTTTTTTTTTTTTTTTTTTTTTTTTGTCTCTTGTCAAGTGGGCTCGTGAATTTGACGAAAAATTTATTTCTGACCTTGCCATTCGGCTTCATAGCTGAAAATGGACTGAGAGGCATGCGATCTTCATTAAAATGGTGGAAAAGTAGGAATCAAGACACACACGTGAGCAAAAGTTTGCAATAAAGAAAACTCAAAAGGCATTGAGTCTGGACGCTTCCCTTTCCGTGGGAAGCAGCTATTGCACAATATGAAACCTGAAAATTCTTTGTGAATTGGTAGTTTTTTTTAGCTATGCGTACTCGTTACGTGCTTTACGGATTAGACCATGTGGCACTGGTACTGTTATGTAGCATGTAGTGTGTATGCGATTAGAAGCGCGCAGGTCTTTCATGCAACAAACTGCCCCTGATGAAGCATTCATTGCTGTCTACTCACTTTGAGCTTCAAAAGAGGAAATGATGCCTACTTCTTGCTCCAATGTGCCCTGTAATTCTTTGATGTTGGCATACTAAAGAACCCAGGGTGGTCTAAATCGATCCAGAGCCTTTTACTATGCCGTCTTTCAGAGTTCATGTGTCACTTTTGTTGTTACACCTCACAATTTGTAATTTGTGTTGCGTGATGTGCCAAATCTTGGAAGCATGTGAAGTCTATTAATATAGCAGGATTCACATGAGCGGGTTGTGCACAGGCCACAAAACACTCTTGCTTTTCGGGTATTGAGGGGGCAGAAGCCAACCCCAAGGGCCGAGGGAGCTCCATCAAAACATACCTTGGGGAGGAGGCGAGACGGACAAAGCAGTGAGATGCGGTGGCCAGGCTGCTTCCTCCTTGCCTTTCAGTCACAGGGCAGGACTTGCCCCCTCCCCCCCTCCCTTTTTTTTCCTGCCTTATGTGTGCTGAGAGATGGTAGTGTTTACCTCGAAGGTGCTTTACACTAGCCGTTCTCTGCTGTCAAGATTATATATTCCTGTATGGGGGCCTTTGTACTGGTGCTGATTTTATAATTTCCATGCAGGCACATGTTGTAAATGTCGCTGGCACTCCTGATGTGAAGCGGAATGGAGAGGACGTTGCCAATGGGTCTTTGCTCAACCATAGGGATGTTGTCCAAATTGGTTCACGGCAGTTTCGCTTTGAATGGGTGCTAAAGCGGAAGAAAGGACAACAGTTTTCTCCAGTTGCAGCTTCTCACCAGCCGCAAGGTAACGTACGTCTCTTGAATTGCAGTATTATTCCTGCTGCTTTGTACAGATTGCATTATTAGCTCAGTTGCTTGAGTTCTTGCTATTGTTCATGCAATAATGGCCTAAGATGTTGACTTGTAACAATCATTTGAATTTGCTGCCTTTCAGAGAGCTTTGATGAATGCTTATGCAGAGGCTCTGCCTGCTGCGGTAGAGCACGTAGGTGTGACTGGGCAAGTTGAACTTTAGCATTCACTCTATGGAAGAAAATTGATACTGGTTGTTGCTTTGGTGATTCCGCTCACTTTAGTTAGAGGGTGTGAGTATCATCATGAAGCTGAAACTGGAGCGGCAAAAAAGTTTTTATCGTATGAGATGTCAAGAGCCTAAAATATGAAAGTCTTAGGTATTTATTTCACTGTAGTATTTCTCTTTCTTAAAATTTTAGGAGGGTGGAGTTTTTTATAATTCTGTACACGCATAATACAGTCAGCAGTTATGACAGTATTGCACAGCCTTTCGGTATGCCATGCAGTAGTTGCTAGGTGATGTTATAGTAAATCAATGCATCTTTATTTCTTGAACAAGGCTTTGGTTACTGTACAGTAGTTGCTGTATTTTTCGATGCACAATCAAACCCACTTATAACGATACCGGTTTGAACAATATGTCCAGGGGTGAAAAGTCCAAAACGCAATATTGCTTGCTGCCTTCATGTTCTGCCATCAAATTTAGCAGCAGAACACGGGAACATCTCACTGCACCGGGGGCAAAGATATAATGCATCTTGTACTGGGCTTAATGGAAATAAAATTTTTGTAAGGGAGGGAAGCATGGAACATAACAGATTTTTGTCCGCAAGTAAATTTAGTATGAGCCACAACTCATTGGAAGGAATTAATTGCGAAAAAAGAAATGCACTGTGCATATGGTGTACAGCACCTCCTCCCAGCATTTTGAATTGATGGTGTAGAGAGAAGCGATATCAGCAAGTGAAGCAGATAGGCGCAAAGTACTGTGAGCGCTTGGGAAACTTGTCTGACTGCAAAAACGCCTTGAGTCATTCTAATGCTTTCGCAGTGGAAACAAGCAGGTACTTCACCATTGAGCCCCTTTGTCAGTGACGAGCATGTCATCAGGCCTACGGCAGACAAAATTACTCTTGAAACGTAATGCGTTGGTACACCAAAGATGTCAATCGCTAGGAAGCTTCCCAAAGGTGTTGGAAATCCATACAGGGCCTATTGCTAAGATGTTAAAAATTAGCTCCAGCATCATGAACTATTACCAGGAGGCAGTGAAGTAAAGAAGCTGATGGATGTAAAGGCTACCCCTCAGAGCCATCTTCCGTTGCTGAATGCATCACTTTCTAGTTCTCAGCAATTTATCAGCACTTCCATACGATCAGAAAGGATATGCACAAGATAGAGCGGAAATGTCGTGCCCAAAAATTTGAACTCCAAATTAGTGGTACTGCTTGAAGGTATCAAAGTGGTAGACTCGACAGATTTCTCGGCATTTAAATCTACCAAGTCAAAATAGGCAAATCAGGTCAGCCTTTACATGCTTTTACATCCTTACATGCTTTGCCCGTTTGCCTTGTCAGAGATGAGTGCAAAGTTGGAAAAGCATCTAACTTGCATAAGAAGGAATCGGATTAAGAATTTTGTATGTCAGAGAGATAAAATCGTAATTATCAAAGGCATTTGACCTTAGTGTGCAAGGCCCCGCGTCGGGTGATAACTGGCGTTTATTCCCGATAAGAAAACATATACTAGTATATACAGTGTGCTGATGCACTGTGTCATGCACAGATTGGGTTGGGGTGAGTGAAATCAGGTTTGCTCAGCTCTGCTACATCTTTCCTTTTTTGGACAAACCGGGTTCAGCGTCGCTCTAGTCAAGGGTACGGACATGTTTTTCGGCAATAAGCTTTTGCTGTAAACCATTGTCCTGCACTCCCACGATAATGCCCTGCAGGGCAAGCATTCTTCTAAGTCTCCGAACTAGCAGTTTTTTGCTAGGAGCTTTAGCTCTGTCAACCAGTCGTTTAGCAGTTCCCCTGAAATGTCAGATTCGTTGATGGTTTGTAGAATTCCTCAAACATTTTAAGCAAAATGTCGGCGTTCTTGTCCTCATCGTTGTCGAATTTTAAAGTGCTATAAGTTTTCCGGCAGTCTTTTCCAATTATTACAAGTAGCATCGCTGCTTGCACTTCTTTAGGCTGCTTATTTAACTGGGTGTTAGTGGGAAAATAGTATGAACTCGTTTTTCCATGTTTTCCAAGCAGTCCATGCGTCGTCCGAGGTATCCAATGGTTTCTGTGCCAGGAGCAGCGTCGATGGGGCAGATATAGTGAATGGACAACGCTGCCACCATGTGCAAGTCCCTGTCTTGGGTGATGAACTGGCATATATATATTTAGTGTGCTGACGCACTGCGTCATGTGCAGGTTGGGCTGGGGCGAGTGACGTGATTCGCTCAGGTCTGCTACGCTTAGAAATGCGCTCCAAAAGTCTAGTTTTGTCGCTTCAAAGCTGCTCCATAATGGCGTTAATTCTGCTCCCTGAATTGCTCCAAAATGCCCGATCCTGCTTCCACCCCTGTATATCGGATATAAAATTGAGCAGCCACTGCACCGTCGGGTTTACCATGTGTTCTATGGTAAAAAAAACTGCTTATTACAATGGTGTCATATTATATTATCAGTTATAACAATAAAATATGGTCACTGAACGTCAGCAAAAACTCAGAAACGCAGCGACTCCAAAAGCGCGTGCGTACGCAGTGATGCTGACAATGCCGATGCAGCCACAATAAAAAAGGGGGGGGGGGGACAGACCGCGTCCAGCCAACATGTTGGTCGGGTGCGCCAGGGAAGTTTGCATGCCATGGAGACGCGGGACAGTGCGGAGTGCTTCTTCACGCGGAGGAGGAGGGAAGGCGTAAGGTGGCTGCTAGGCACGGCCGTTCTGAGGGAAAGCATTGAGTGCTCCCCCTCGAGACCGCCTGTTGCCGAGGGAACTCGCGTCCTCTCTGCCTCTGCACAGGGGAGCAGTCCATTCTGAGGGTGTGCTGCACTATCTTCCTTTATTTGCTTTGTCCACGCCCCCGATTTGCGGTTGCACATGTTTTGTGGCAGGTGTGCAGCAGCGTTCGTGCGCGCCTTTCGCGCGTGGTTCTTCTAGTGTACCATCATCGTTGCCACGATGTTGCTGGCTCTGGATTTTCCATGAACAGCAATGGAGGATCCTACTTCAAGAAGCGCGACAGAACCGGCGCAGAAGAGGAAGCGAACAGCAATACCGCTAGAAGTTAAGCGGAAAATTGTACGTCTGCACAAAAACGGTGTAATTTTTTTTTTCTCGCATTTTTCATCACATGAATACAAAAAACTGCTTTGGTGTAACCGATTGAGCGTCAAATTAAAAATTTTTGCTTTATTATACAGATAAAACTGTAAAAATAAAGCATAGATTAAGAAACTTAGGTTTCACTTCGTGTTATCCAGTCATTTTCTATACTATATCTCAGTAGTTCCCTGCAGCACTGCCAAAGCTATGATGAGTGTAGAGGCGAATGTTTGCCATTGCAGTAAAAAATGGCTTTAAGCCATACTGGATGGCATGTTTTAAAGTGCGCATTCACAAATTGTTATTTTTGATCAAAACTTAAGGGGGAACACCCCTCTTCAAACCATTTTTTTTTTTTATTTATGGGCACATTTGCGCCACTTGTGCAATTTTTTGTGCCTATTCCAAAACTGCAAACTGTTTTTACTTAAAGCAGGTAGTTCTAATATTAAGGAAAACTGGCCTTTTGTTTGGAGGAAGCATGGTTAATAAACATCGAATCGTGAGGGGATTTTGATCCTTAAATAGTCTAGAATCACAAAGGACTGCAATAAAGCATAAATGAGCATTCTGGGTTGATTTGGAAGAAAGTTGTGGCTTGTCAGACATGCCAAAAAAAAAAAAAAGCTCATTTTGGTGACTGGGACAAATCGTTTACATGATTTATTTTGATAATTGTGCCAAATAAACAGTGGTTAAAAAGCAGTGTTATTGCAGAACTTATGATTTTATCTTTCTGGCAAAGACCGAAATTATAGCGATACCTGCTATAGATCTTATGCAAAATTGCTGCCATCTATCGGCCGCCGCGCGCGTTTCCGCCATGTTCAAGGGTAGCTGCATTGAGAAGCGGCATGCTGCATAGGGGGTTGCGTAGCCGGCTGCGTTAATGCTCGTTGTTGCCGATCATATCAACATACTGTTGTGTCCCTTGTACGCAAGAATAAAATAAGGGTGTAGAAGAAAAACAGCACATTACATCCCTTGAGCTTTTTTTTTTTTCTTGAGGCTTGTGTTAATCTGCTCTCGTGTGGTTGTCGTGCTAGGCGCACTTTCGATCAACGGCGCGCCTGAATTGTAAAATATCTTATTTAATGTGCATTGGAAGATTGCAAATCAGTACCCGGTGCCAAGGCAGACGGACTGCGCATCGCCTTTTCGCATAAAAGATGTGCAAGAGTGTAGTTCCTGATTTCCTTGTTGCGCTAATTCATCTCAGATTTTAAGGTTTCATGCATACAAGCTGTCAACAGATTTCGCCCGTATGTATACGTCCAGGTATCCTGATAGAACAGGTTTCGGCACTTCAAAGGCGCCAGACTGCTCTCTTAAATTCCAGCGCGATATTCTAACGTCTTTATGCATTCAATTCATCGGTGAATTGAATATAGTCAACTACGTCCACGCTTCAGTTGCTGAGATGCGTCTCCAGAACACGACTTGCAAAAGAAATGACTCGGAGTATATACGTGGCAGCAACTGCCCCTACCGTTTAGCTGCTCTCGTCTACCGAGAGTTCGCATGATTGTTGTTGCTATAGAGATGGCGATCACCGCGCTGTTTGCTTTTTTTTATTAGTGCGAGATTTTTTTTCTCTGCGAGTTGTGTGAGGTGCATCGAAAAGGAGTTACGCCTTAATTTGGACCACGCCAGTTTTCTTTTCTCCCATCCATATCACTGAATAATGCCGTTTCTTCGTTTAACCTTCATGGCACGCCATGAAAACAGTGTAATGAGGTAGGGATTGAAACTCAACCATTTGACACTATCCACAGAGCAATATCGTTTGTAGTGAGCCTTACCGCGCTTAGCAGTGTTTGCTACTGCGGCTATCGCAGTAGAAGCAAGAATGAACGCACACATGTCTTCCAACTTTATTTTGTCTAAAAGTACCCAGCCCTATACATGTATGCATCACATTTCTTGTATGCCCATTGCTTGGTACATTCTACTACAGTCAAACCTCTATATAACGAACACTCATATTACGAATTATTGAATATATTGAACTCTTCCGAAATTATTTTGTCAAACGCATGTATTTTTAACTTCCCATAGCGAACGCGATTCGGCATAAAACGGATATTACGAACTTCGCGACGCCAAGCACTACCTCACTTTAATAGCAGGAGGCAGGCTTCGTTGCACTACATGTGTGTTGTGCGGCGCAGCAAACTATCAGGACTACCTCGCAGGCGCTGACAGCACCACAGATGCCACGACGGCATTGGGAGTTGACAGCCAAAGAAATCTATGGCCTCCGAGATTACCCCTGGTGATCTCGGAGGCGATAAGAAATCGTTCGCATCTCACAATCGCTGACAGCGCCGCTTCAGCAGCGGCGGCAGCGCCGTGATCGAAGGTTGCTTTTGCTTTTTTGGTTTTTGCTTCTTTCGCATTTTTAGTGTTAGCAGATTAGCAGCGGCGTCGAGTGTGGTGCGCGGGTGTGCGTAGTGCTGTGATGGCGGTGAATGTGAAAAAAAAAAAAAGCAGCACTGACGTTAAAGACCACGCTCAAGATAAAAGCAGGGCCTTCAAGGCAGTTTACAAGAGGAGACTGATCGACACTCTTCTCGTGAAGCTTCTTATGAAGCAGGACTTGAAGATCGACTTGCTGAGAGCATTGAAGCGGCATTGGACAGCGTGAAAGGCAAAACGATTGCCAACTACTTTCGGCACGTAGGTTTTGTTCCAGCAGAGGCCCGTGCATCAAGTGACGATGGGGACGATCCCGACGAAGCAGAATCGGAGCTCCGCGAGCTTGATGAGCCTGGAACGATTTTTCGCGTTTTGTTGGTGACATGCCCGCAACAATGACTGTAGAGGACTTTGTAGGCAGCGACGACATCGCGGCGACCACGGCTGTACTGACGGACGCCGAAATCGCTGTGGAAGTTTCTGAACATCCCGCAGACGAAGCTCAGGCTGACCCTGCAGACGATGAGAACATTCCGACTTCACAAGAAGCGCTTGCTGCATTGGATTTATTGCGCCGCCACTGCAGTGCTATTGAGAGCAGTGGGTTTGCCCTTGTTGAGTGTTTGCAAACTGTGGAACAGGGCGTAATACGGAACGCGATCACAAAAAGGCAGGCCGCGATAACGCAGTTCTTTGCACATAAATAAATGGGCGTGACCCATGTAGGCACCCTCAGAGTTGCTGTGCCTTCTCTGATTGAATTTCGCTGCTCTTGCGTGTATTTTCTACGAAATTTTATATTACAAATTATGGATAGAGTGAACTATTTTCCGATTTTTTAACTGTTCGTTATAACGAGGTTTCACTGTACTTCCCTGGATTGCTGCTGGCAAATAATGTTTGTTGTTTTGCAATATGGCAAAAAAAAAGTCCCATGCATCACAGCTCCACACTGAAAACATTTGTGTTCTTTCAGATGTCAGCTGACTGGACGCCCCATAAATTCGGACTTTGCAAAATATGTTCGGCAGCTATAGAAAGAAAACCGCCATTTAACATTAGACAGCTCGTATACGTTCGCTACTTTTTCGCAAAACGATTTCGTGAAGAATGTCGCTAGTGTCGAATATTGCATGAGAACGCAGTGCGATTAGTTCTTTTTCATTCAATATCTTCACAAGCAAAGAAAGCCATTAAACCTCGTCCCCCCCCCCCCCCCCCCCCCCTCCTTGTCTCACTACTGAGCTCATCCCTGACATGGACAGATAAAAAAAATTGAAATATATTTCAATTCTGGAGAGGTGAAAGACTTTGCTGCAAAAACTGCGCATTGCAGAAAGCACTGCTCGAATATGCGTCCACGAAGGAGCTTGACATTGCGTTTGGGTATAAGGCAGACCTCTGCTATGTGACTTCGCAGGCAGCAGTATCTGCTATATATTGATTTTCACGAAATAGAACCACGGTGTGAAGGCAACGGGTGCTACATATCCGAGGAGGATCAGCGCGCACGGAATCACGTCGTTGACCTGTCGCGTTTCGCCGGCAAATTCACATGGTTGGGGGTTTTGGCCAGTAACATATAGAATATGGGATCTGCTATAGGGTTGATTACACGTTAACTAGGTACGTCAGCTGCTAAACGTTAAGACAGAGGATGTAAACAGAAGTGCGCATGGTTCACTGGGAACTGTGAAGGTCCATCAGAGCGCAGTGTTTATTGGGCATCAGTCCTATAATAAAAAAAAAAAATAACATTAAGCTTCTTCGTGTACGTGTAATGACATCGCAGACATTTTTTATACCCGGAAGCAATATCAATATGTTTTGCACTTTCATGGACGCGTATTTGAGTAGCGTATCAAGGAATGCCCCGGAGCAACAACGAGGGTTTTGCCATTTATAGCTACGCTGTTACCACCGTTAGCAAGAAGTTTTGGCAGTGCAGTATCGCTTCACGAAGTAAAATTGGAATGTAGGCAGCGTAGACAAGTCAATCGTCTATTATTCCGTCATTTTTTGCTTTGAATGCGAACAAATACACGGAAATCACAGCACAAAGCAGACTCGGCTAACGCGACGGCCGCAGCCGACGCACTCAATCCTTGAACATGCCATCGCGTAGCGCGGTTCGCTAAAGGTCCGATCGATGGCAGCAATTTTGCATAAGGTCTATAGGAGCCGAGGTTAGGTGACTGTGTCCAAAATTCAGTTTTGAGGAATCAGCGAAAAGTGTTTTCAACTCGATAAAATCAGTTATGACTGGTTTTTGGCATGAATGCACCGTTACCCTTTGAGGTAATTGTCCCTGCGACTCGACAAGGTTTGTGATTCCGCATGCCGTTCGTGACACCGTTTCGCGATCGTCACTGCCGTCGTGCCATTAACTTTTCAGGGTGCTTGATCTGTCGTGCCCACAAAAACTGAACAGAATGCCGTGTTAGCGGCGCGCCTTTTATTTCTACCTTTCTTCGTTTTTTAGGCCAGTATTACGCTCGAACCTAAATTTTCAGTGTTTCACGCCGTGGTCGTGAAACTACGCGGCCTAACTACGCGACCTTTTCAAAATGCCGCCAGGCCGCAAGCAGTTGACGCCAAGTGTTCGCTCACGGATGCCAATCGTGACATGGGAATAGACTGAATCACCATCTGGATGCCGGTGGAGCGTGTAATTCTTGACCTGCGGCCAGTCAAAACTCATCGCAATTTGACCTCAATTTAAAGGGCCAAGCGTTCAGATTCACTACTTTGGAACACTGTAACATGTGAAATAGGTAGTATTTTTCAACCGAAATTTGCAGATAATTGCAGAAACGTTTCAGGACCACGAAAATGAAGAAATAAAAATTAGATTTTTAGAAGATTTTCTGCCGCAAAGCGCAGTGTCTTCCTTTAACGTATACTCGATTCATATATGCTCCGAGTTTAGCATGCGTGACTGCATTGAACATCTCTACAGCGAAACTGATGGGACATGCGAAAAATTTAATTGGGGTGAAA
The DNA here is from genome assembly GCF_055883805.1 of Amblyomma maculatum. Lineage (NCBI taxonomy): Eukaryota > Metazoa > Arthropoda > Arachnida > Ixodida > Ixodidae > Amblyomma > Amblyomma maculatum. The sequence continues at coordinate 259,121,821 of NC_139344.1, forward strand.
CTTGCCCAAAAGCACTTTCAGATTTGACTGCACGCTTCACAGCTATTATTTATTTCCGAAAAAAGTCTGTGATTTTCGTTTGCCTCTGTCCTTCAGATATCAGCGCCGTGCTGCGCTGCTTACACTCTGTCAGCAGCTGCACCGCTACGTCGTTGTCATGGGCCCAATGAAATTGCCACAAACGTCAAATGTGTAAGATGCGGGGCGAATGTATTGTGCGTCACTCTCATGTCGGACAACGGGTCGTTATGGTGAAATGGGCCAATGCTGCGTTGTTGCTGGCCTCGTCGCACCTGCAATTGCGTGATCTATAATAGATTTGGATTGGCTGTGGCTCCGGCTTGTCACAAGGTGGCCAGCCAAGTAATCATCACCACCTAATAATCGTGCCCTTTTATTAGTTTGATACTGCGCTGCAGTGGGCGTATGTTATTGGTGAAAATAAGCGGCGGGGATGTCGGAGAAGTTACAGACAGTTGGCATTACGCCTAATAATTCATAAAGTAAATTTCCAAGCTCAGCTCGCTCGGCGAAAATTTCGTTCAAGTGAAAACAAGCCTGAAAAATGGTCCGTTGTGGCGAGAACTTTGTTGCATTGACTTCTGTGGCTAACTGACGAGGAATTAGAAATATTTCTTTGAAGCGGTGTTTGTTGTAGTGGGGTTAAAGGTTACGGCGCAAGCGGGACGCAAAAATCAGCATTTTTAGAACCGAAACTGGAAAAACAGGCACCATTACCGTTTGCCGGAAGTGACGCTTGTTTGAGACAGGAAACGTGTGCGTCGTCTGCTGGGGCGGCTGTTGCATAGCGCTGACAGCGGTTGCGCGTGATGCTTTTTGCTTTTATACGACTATAATATGTAAACGAACACGCGATGCCGCCTGTGAACACCTACATTCGGGTAAAATACCTGTGGTCTATGTACGACAGGTTTGAAAGCATTTCACAGTGGCCAAAGTGCTCGCACTACACGTGTCACGCTGCTATATTCGCCTTAAAGTATTTAATTGGAGCTTATGCGGAGTTCGGATCACATTTAATGAATCAAGCATAATCCAGTATAACCCAAGAGCAAATAGCCGATTGCTTCAAGTCATTTCTACTGACGGACACGGGTATTGCATGGCAAATCCGAGCAGGGGTAAAAAACGCGAGGTGATTCAGTGACAGTACAGTGCGTCCAGACCGATTACATAAGAAGAATAGATGCCTTTTGTAAAGTGAACGAAGAAAGCAGGAAAGTTTTACGTCTTTCAAAATCAGAATCTCCTCTTTATTCCATGAGCACGAAATGACGCTGGTGCCGTTGATGGGAAGGTATCGTACTTCGGAGCATCATGCTGCTGTATAGAAATAACGTAGTTTAGTAGGTACGGTACACAAAAAGGTGTCATATGTGAAGCGTGTTTATTAACACACTTACCTAGGACCACTTGAAGCCCATGTACTCAACCGATGGGAATGTTTTCCTTATTAGTGTTAGGACACAGCTGGGCCTAGCCGACCATACGCCCACCACGCAAACTGTCGGTACGCAGTGTACCTGTATCGACTGAGAAATAATGCAGAATATAGTTAAAATTACATTGTGTGCATTTGGAAATAATCACTGAAATAGATTACGCATTCACTTCAATGACGTCGTGAAAGCGCGGGTGGTAATGTTGTAGTTTCTTGTACTCGACCTCGAGAATGAATGGCGTGAGGCAGTATGTCACGAATTCGGTGTTTTCAGTGACGCCAGTCTTGCCATTCATTATCTTTAACAGGACCTGCTGATCTTCGCGGCAACACACACATTCCACGCAGGTTGGCATTACTATGCATCTGGCGCAGCTGCACCTGCGATAAGAGCGTGCACATGCATTTCCAACGAAGCAGTCCAACACACACGTGCATGAATACGTACCATGCCGTGCTCATAATCCTGTCTAAATTAGGGGGGCTTGGAGCCGAAGGCGGGTACTGTGAACTGCTGTTGCGCTCGGCAGAATCGCTTCTCGGCTTGAACTGATATGGAACGACCCCATATCTGGTCTCTTCATCCGAATACACTTCGCCAGATTCGCGATCGGAACTAATATCCTACATGTTTGCTTGTACAATGAAGCATATGTCACGTATTTCGTAGGTTATCATTGTTATGTACCCCAAAAGCCAAAAGGCAAAACATGCGTTTCAGTTTCGTTTTCGCTGATAAAACTAATTGCCTAGCTTTGTCATGGCAAAAGTAATATCTAGTGCCATGAATCTTCGTCAAACAAGTCAAGATTTTTTCTCATCATTCGCGGAACGAACGCCCGACAAGGCACTAAACACGGCTGGCCGGTGGGCAGATGAACTGATCTAAATTTTTCTTTGTATAAGCTACTATGCTTTATTAAAAAAAAAAAAAAAATCAGTGACCCTGAAACAGTAGCTATCCAAACAAGATGAACAATATGTAATATTGAAAAATAAAATCTGTCATAGGGTACAATAGCAGATGCGCCAATGTAGAGAAGTGCAACATCAGGTGCTAGTGAGAAACTAGAGATGCCATTTTCCAGAACGTGGAGACAACTACAGATAACAGCTTTTATTAGAACAAACAATGGACACACAAAACGTATAAATCGGTAGAAAAAACAATTGAGTTTGTACAGCTAACAAAAGTGGTATAGCAGTAAGACCAACATAATGAAATGTTAACGAAACTACAAGCTCAGATAGGTGCTGGAAATCGAGGGGTCGAGATGCACTGTGACACTAAAGTGACCAGGAATGTGTCAGTAAACAATTTCTTTTTATTATTTTTTTCCATGTGTCACTTGACGATACATCACTAAACGTGCCATGGCCATTGTGTCCATTCCATGGACAGTGGCAGAAAAGCTATTCCTTGTAAAGAACTATACGTTTTAGCGAGGTTTCTGTCAAGCACCAAACGTCAGTGCTTTCGCGCGCCGCAGCCACATATACAGCTACAGTGTCCTATCCATATAGCACTAAAGCGTCTTTTTTGAAGTAAGTTCATACAACTTACCATCACATGTCGACACTGCAGGGTTACTGCAAACATCGAGACAGATATCTGGGTTGCTTTCAGGCGCTGCAATGATTTCCGAAGACGAGCCCACACTCGCAGTAGCAGACGCCGCTAAGGCGTTATTCACGATCTACAAAAATTAATACAAAACGATAAAGGCTGCTGTGGTGCAACACTGTAATATCAACTGTGAAGAAGCATAATCACCTCCATATGACGGCGCTTCTCGAAGGCTGGCCGAAGGTTCTCGCTGCGCTTGCAGTGTGCGAAAACTGAAGGCAACGCACCGGGCTTCAAAAGTCGTTTCAGCCGATTGCACGGCAAACTTGCGGCGATGTCGGCGTCATGCACAAAGTCCTCAGCTTTGAAGTGCGCCGAACAAAGAACGCTTGTCTTGCTCGGCTCCCATCGGTCTCGCTTCAACGCCAAGACCCATAACTTGCGCAGCTTATCGCTCTTCGGAAACCGATGAAGGCTGATTCCCGGAACCGAGTGCGTGTTGAAGCAACCAACAGCGACACATTTTGTTGGCATGGCGCCAAAAATTCAGATATTGACGCCACAGTAGCCAAGTCAGCATTCGCAGCGAGACTACCGAGACGCAGCAGCGCAAAAGCAAATAGCGCGCTAAGATTGCAAAGCGAAAGGGCTGCTCGCGCACGGGTAGCGGCAGTGGTAGCGGAGCCGCGGCGCGGCGGAGCGTCTCAAATGTACGCAATTTCCGGTTTGATGGTTAGTTGCTTAGCACGCCGTTAGAGGGCTGCGTCGTCTGCTACCAAACCTTTTAACCGCGTGTAACTATAAGACCAAACGCTTTACAGCCTTAAAAACGCAGATTAGTAATGTTGGTTACATCGCCGATGCATTGGGAGCATAGTTAACCGGCGAGGATTTTCGGTCAAGTAGGCCTTTAACCCCCTTGCCAAGCCGTCCCCAAACCGTTTTGGACGACTATAGCTCGTTCTCGCTGAATAGGTTCTTCCCTTCAGCGTTTCGGACGAGCAGCGCTCGTTTGTGGCTTAGATGGCATTTTGCTCGACAGATGGCAGCACTGACCTGATAATTTGGTTTTTTTCTACCACATAAACGTCTTTTTCGTATGGCAACATGGGTTTTAAAAATGGCATCCGGCGAGGCGACGCGTGCATTGCTGGCCCGTCTTCTCGGAAACGATGCTTTTCTTCGTCGTCATCTTCTTCGAACGATGGTGATTCAGACACTGAAGTGTACATTGTTTCAGGGAGCGAGGACGACAGTGATGACTTTGTGCTGAGCAGTTCTTCCGTATTGTGAGAAATAATAAAGTTCAATATGCTAATTTGACTTCGTGTTTGCTTGAAAAACATTTTAAATATCGAATGCAAGCTTTTTATTGCAATAATAACCGAAATTATGAATAAAAAAAATAAGTAGTTTTGTTAAAAACTTCGTAGATATAACAAAACGGTGAAGGGGTTCAACTGTATTGTATATGCTGAAGGCAAGCTTTGAAGCGGGTCGCTCCGCTTCGCGGTCAACTCGTCTGTGTTACTGGGTTTTTCGGTTTGCTCATTGGTCATAAATGGTGTAGGCAGCGTTCTTTGGCCTCATCTCACCTACAGCAACAATCATGAGCGTTAAATTGCCTTTATTGTTTATTTGGTAATAATTTTGCTTCTGCCAAGCTTAAAGAAAGCTTGTGTGGTGAGAAAATGGTTGCGGTTCACAAACCAGTTGACGCTACTGGGCTGACATTACTAGGGGGCCTACATATTGCAACGGTGCCTGGCTTACAGTGGTGCCAGCCTTTGAAGGGGCACTTGCCGCCGCCCACTAGAGAACAGATGTTGCCAACGGTGCTAAGGTGCTATTTTGGTCCCCAACTGAACGGACCCGGTCGGGCACTCTGCATGCAGGAGAGAATTGGCGCTAGGATATGCAGTGGCCCATATTTTTTTTCACTGCTCACTGCGTGAAATGTTTGTTGCGCACTGCGGTGAATGTTAAGTGATAGCTTATACTGTTCGTCCGGTGGAAAAGCTGTCTGCGTAGTAGTAGTAGTAGTCGTCTGCACCGCGTATTGGAAATAATGAGGGGCTGCTTTTAAAATCATATCATGGTAAATTTTGGTTCTGATGATAGATGATTGATTAGTGGCGATAGGCGATGATAGGTTAAGAAACTGTGATTAAGTAATTATTTAAAGAAATAAAAAAATGGAAAAAGCGGGTTCAAAGGTGTCAAAACGCTCAGAATGGATACCCAGTGTACGCTGAAGAAAAGTATTAATGTATCAAAAAGAAAAAATGAAAAATTAAATGAGTGTAGTACATTGCCTGTGTATGAGATACACTGTCACGTCATACCCTTAACTGTGGAGCTATCCAAAGCAACATACTATGAGGCGTGGAGAATATACAGTATTAAACATTATTATTAAACAAAGAATATACACAACCAAACCAAGTACGGGCGGCCCTGACGCCCGAATATGCAAGCGACATTCTTATGAAAGGAAGGTGTGGGGAAGCGAAATACTGCCGGGAAGAAGGGACACGGCCATTGTCCACCGATGGCGACTGGCCTGTCTGGCTGCGATAATTGCTCTATATAAGTGATCTCGTGATATATGACATTGTAGCTTGTTAATTTGTTAATAATTATAACTGTTTGTTAACTAAGACTGACAATTAGTGTATTGAAATTGTAGCTGACATAAGCTATCCTGTAATATATGACGACGTAGCCTAAAGTTATTGTTAATAACAATCAACAAATTAACAGCTATTAACTAGGGCCAGTAATTAGTGTACTGAAATTGTACTTGACATAAGCTATCTCGTGATGCGACTTGACTGTGTAGGCTAAAGTTGAAGTGTTAATCACAATTAACTAATTACAGGGGTGGAAATGCTGCTTCATTCTGCTCCAAACTACTTTCCCTGCACCATCCTCCTCCAAAACGCAGTATTGCTTCAAAAATTCTCCAAACTGTCGACTTCTATGTTCTGCAATCAAATTTAGCCGAACCCTAGTTTTTGCCCCACAGTAGGCCATTTTGTGACTTGCAAAATGTGATCAGGTGCGAATCGATCAAATGACTGTGAGAAGCACAGCGAGGTGTTGGCATACTGCGAGTTGCATGTACACGCTATGGGGTCACCGCAGTTGAAACAATAGCAGCACACCTGTGGCAGAGTTTTAATGCATCTCGAACGTGGCCTAATACATATAAAATTTTCATGAACTAGAAAAGCATAGAGTGTAACAAACATTTGCACACCAGTAAATTTAAAACAAGCCACAAGAGATTGAAAAGAAATAATTGTGAAAAGATGTCCTGTACATTTGACATAGCACCTTCTCCTAGCCTTTTGGATCACCGGTGGTGAGAGAAGTGGAAGCTGAGAGCAAAGCAGGCACTGGGGGCTACCTCGATCCGTTAGGAAACTCGTCCGGCAGCAAAGAGCTACATGAGCTGCACTAATGGTTCTTTTGTGAAAAACAAGCATGTCAAGCTTATGTTAGATAAAAGCGTACTTGAAGCATTATTGGGGTGATGCCATGAAGGTGCCAATCACTAGAAATGTTCTCAAGAGTAGTGGAAAGCCATTCAGGGCCTATTGCCAACTTGTTGAAATTAAAGAAGCCCCTGCATCGCTCAAGTGAAAACATGATCCTCTGGTGGAAGTCCATGAAGTAAAGAACCTGAAGGAGGAAAAGGCTACCGTTAAGTGCAGTCTACCCTCCTTGATGGCACTACTGCCCAGGGCCCAGAAACTTATCAGCACATGCATAGGATCAGAAAGGATATAAGATAGGGAGCGAAAATGTGTGTGGCTCATTGATGTGACCTGCAGACTACTGGTGTAGTGGTGGGGCTTGAATGCTTCAAAGTGGTAGACACCACGTTTTAGTCTACCAAGTCAAAATAGTAAAAAGCTTTTAGTCAAACTGTGTTCAGGTATGAAGCGTAGAAGCAAGAATTCTGTTTGCTGCTGGTCTGCTCCAAATTGTTGCTCGGGGCAGTTGTGTTATCTTGAGCATCTGTACATGTTTTTGTCTTGTTTTGTCAGAGGTGTGCGCATAGTTAGCAAAGCATTGAACGTTGGATAAAACTGAACCAACTTGGATATCTTTGTATGTCAGGAAAAGAAAATTGCAGTTATTAAAAGCATTTGACCTTAGAAACATAATTCGTATGCTCCAAAATTTCGTTTTATTGCTCTAAAGCTGCTCCAAAATGCTCTAGCCTGCTTCCACTCCTGTATTTAATGGCTAGTAACAAATACTGGAAATCAGTGTATTAGAATCATACTCTGTATAAGCTATCCTGTGATATATGACTTGATGTTGTAGCCTAATGTCTAATTCTTAATCACAATTAACTAATTACCAGTTAATAATTGAAACAGGCAATTAGTGTAGTGCAATCATACTCGGTATAAGCTATTCAAATATATATGGCGATGTTATAGCATGCTGTTTGATTTTTATTCGCAGTTAACTCATTAACATCAATTAATTAAGGCCTGCAAATAGTCAAGTGCAGTTATACTGACATAAGCTATCCTAGGATATATGACGATGTTGAAGCATAAAGTTCATTTTTATTCACAATTAGCTAACCAAATTATACTCAGCATAAGCTTTCCATTCATACAACAACTGGGGCACTGTACAGCTACACATCTGCGGACACTTTCTGTACATACATTCTGTGCACGGTGCTTATCTGGCAAGTAATAGTAGGCATTAAATAATGCATCAGCGACCGTTACTTCGTACTAAGAAATGTCATTTTGGTTTAATTACAATACTGTGATTCTCTCCCCCCTCCCAAAGAAAAGAAAAAAAGAAAACATAACGTTTCTAACAGGTAATACGGCCAAATTTTCTGTTTTCCTCACCCTGGCTCTACATATACAAAGCGTGCCAAGCTGGGGACCAAATTTGCGGTCCACTATGCTTGACGGCTGTTGGCCAATATGGACAACCCTGGCATGAGACGTCGCCATCCTAAGCCGGCCGCTGGGCACAACATATAGCTCTCGACACTACCACCCTGCTTCATTTGCATACAATGAACTGAAATTGTGGATTTGACACTGTGTTACGTTACTCAAAAGCCTATTCTAAAATTAATGTTTTAGAATAGGATACGGCTCAGAGGAGCATGCTTAACGATCTCTCATGATTGGCTGCACAGGGCTCCTAGCTTCCACAGCGCTGCAGGCGATTAGATAAAGCATAAATCTCAGTTTTTTTATAACAAGCTTTGATTGTACACGTGTGTCATCCTTTGCTGTGCTCAGTAAATACACTCTGTTGATATGTTTGAAACAAACATAGTTACGAGTACGATGACATACCTTTGCCAATGGTGGTTTTAGTGTCACAGTGCTAACCACTCCTGCAGGGAGCACAGGCACAGCTGAGTTTTTTCATAAGCGGATCACACTAGCTGAACCACGGCCGGTCTCGAGGGAGAGAGCGCTTCTCTTCTCTTACGGCCTCTCCAATGGGGTCTGTTTCCACCGCCCGCCGCGCCTCGGTGGGGTCGCCACCGCCCCACTGCTGCTCCTCCGCTACAGCCGTTCACACGCAAGGGAAACGTGCACTCGCTTTTAGCTTCGCCTGCGTCAGTTGCAACCGGCAGGTCCTGACATTTCGCCCCTTATGGTTTGTACAAAGTCCATAATCAACATCGAACATTTATCGTGTACGAGGAATAAAATACAGCCAACAATCCGCTCACGCGCGCGCTCCTTCGTCAGTGCGGCCGTGCACGGTCGAATGAAGCTTCGGGCACACTTCAACATTTTTTACCCCTAAGTTTTGTACAAAAATAAATTTGCCAGGCTATGTAATGTGCCTTTGAATGTTTTAAGCAGGTGTAGCGCGACTTGACGTGAGTGCATGGTGAACTGTTGGGTGGAGACTCTGTCAACCGCTACCGTTTTCGTTTAGATCAGAAGAGGCGCAGGCAAAAATTCATGGCGCGTCTCAGATTCAGAGTAAAGAACAAAAATTTATTCATATACTAAAAATTTCACTTGTCTAGTGGAGTGGGCTGTTCTAGCTTCGTTCAAAGCATATCAGTCGGTGAAAGACCGAAGATGTATATGTAGTCTCGCGACTACTTTTAATCAAGGAAATGGGCATAAACAGTTAAGCAGAATTGAAAAGAGCGGCAAACAATAAAAATATTGTCCTTCAAAGTGACACATATATATTCATCAATTCATCAAAATGCGACCTGCGTCTAGAAAATTCAGTCTCAAAATCTTGCTGCACGGCTTGTGCACATGAGTTGGCCTCTCGGTCTTCTCTGTCACTTTCCTGGTATAATTAATTGAGAAGAAGAATTCTGAGAAATATTTCAAATATCAAAGAAGCGGACCTAATAACATAGCTGTTGTCAATTCCTTTCGGGCAACTAAGTGTTGAATTCTGAAATGCTGAATGAATCAGGATCTTAAGTACTTCGAGAACATTTGTGTGTATAGTAGGTGCACGGCAGCTTTTTCGAAAAAATAAAAAAAAAAAGAAGCTTGTCCAATAGGGCAACAAGCTCTGGTTTCGGATAATGTGGTCCACTAGAATATTGTCCTCGTAGAGGAGCGTACTACACATGGGTCTGCTTCTTTCGCTAGTTTCAAGAAGAATAGCGCAAGCGTCACACCCGAAGTTGATTAACTAAACGATATATCCAGCAGCGTAAGGTAAACCGGAATATGTGACAGTGGGAAATGGGATGGTAGAAGATGCCATCACTTCCTTCAATGCCTTGATTTTGCTCTCAGGTGAAACGTTCGTCTTGGCAATGTAGCCATGTGCCGCTAGCTGTTACGGCCCTCGTATCTAGCATATGTCATTCCCTTCCGCGCATTAACCTTACTTTCCCGAATAGAGCCTCAATGGGTCGCTATATAGGGCTTGAAATGAGTTTTCAGTGAGAGTATCCTTCTTTAATGCTTTAGAAGTTTCTTGCATACTATAGCAGGTGAACTCATTTGTATGTCACTGCATCGAGTATCACCTTCATCATTTATTGGCCTTTTTTTACCACTTCGAACACAAGTGGTGTCATGAATATCAAACCATTTTTTATTGATTTCATAACAAGCTTAATATCATGTAAAATTTCATTAAAACAATGTTTATAATACCACACATTGGCTAATATATGAATTGTAATAACATTTAAAACTCAACCCTACAACGTTTACTTTGACAGTTATACTAATAATTTATATCATGAAAGCATTTTGCAATGTACAATACATTTTTATGAAATTATTTTCATCTTCGGTGTTACATGAATGGTTTCACATCTAGCGCTAAAGACGGTTTTGCTGTAGCAGACGAGTTGCGGTCATGTTAGCCTTGAAGAAGCTTCGATGTGATCACTTCTCATTCAGTTTTTTTTTTTTTTTTTTTTTTTTTTTTTTTTTTTCCTATTCTTGTACACGCTTGGGAAAAATTCGGATTAAAATGGACAAAAGTAGCTACCATGCTGCAATGTATGCCATGTCTGTCGAACGTTTGCTGAACGACAGTGTTTTTTATATCCGTTCACATGTCTAGTACGTTGACGACATGCCGCTGCAGCATCTACCTTCTGTGTTCTTTCATTTCGGGGCTGCACTCGCCACGAAACTCGCGAGCGACAGCGCGAAACCAGGCAAAAGCCACCCGCCGCCGCAGAAGCAGACGCGGAGCGAACAGTGAGCAGGTTGCGCCCCTTGCGGTGGCGGAGAGCGCAACTCAAGGAGAAAAGTTCCCATTGTTCCCGTGGCAATTGAGAAGGCCGTAAGAAAGAGCGCGCGCTCTCCCCCGAGATCGGCCGTGGCTGAACACAAATTGCGCCGTGCTATATGGCGTAATGTAGAATGGCAAACAGGCGGCTGGGAGGAAGTTCAACATGAGTAGAAAAAATGATCTCAGACTAGCGGAAAGCCGACATTCTGCTCTGGTAGATGACTGCCTACCATCTCCAGCAAAAAAAGAAACAGCAACAGCATTAAGGATAGTCTATGCATGGTGGCTATCGCAAGTGTTGTTTTTTCATCATCTCTGACAGAATCGTCAGCATGGTTATCGCCGAATGGCTAGAACAGATGCATCAGTGCGGCTCACATATGTGTTCTCTCTCATTTTTAATCACTGGTTAGGGCTTGCCACTTATTGAGTGGAAAGTGTGGTATTCATATTGCTAATGGCCCCTCATGAGGGTACTGCTGGTGAAGTGTCAGCTCAAATCAGAGTGCAATGTTTCTGTTCATGGCAGAGTTTATAAAGAGTCGAAAACAATGTTAGGGCTCGATGTGTGAGACAGTTTGATAACTTATGCAGCATCTCCTTGTGCGCTTGCCTGTTGCACCTTTGTTGTATTTTTGGACAACAGATTATTTTGTTCAAGAACAGATAGGTACTTTGAACATGCAACCATACATCAACGGAAACTTTTTGTTTTATCTTATAGCTTCAAAAGATGGAAGAGAGAGTTCAACACTGCAAAATGGGGCTGATAATGGAGCTCACCTGGTGCAAGAGTCAAATGGAACACCTGGTGCTTCTACGCCTACCACTTATTCCTTTGACCAGTCGCTCTTCAAGACACCCCGCATTCCACCAGAAATGTTTGTATCACCTTTATCTGCATCAGATTCTGCCAAAGAGTACAATGGTGCTGGTAGCATTCAAGGGGCTGATGATCTTGGAAACAGTCGGAACAGCTCTACATCATCTACACCCTTGATTGATGAGCCAAGGATTCGAGCCTTGCGTTCAAGGAGCTCTTTTGCAGGCATGGCTAACAGGTCTCTTAAACAAGAGCAGCCTGCGTCCCGCGACAGACAAAGTCGTAGCCCACTGAAGAGGAGATCTCAATCTCTTCATACCCCTGCAAAGGAGAAATCCTCTAAACTGAGGCGGTCTGGCAGCTACGGACCTGCTCGATGCTCATCTTTGGTATGCCACAGTGATGCCAATGTACAGTCTGGTCCTTCAAGTTTGTGTTCTGCAGAAGACAGCAGGGACCACATTGAAGCTTTTGCGCACCCAGGCTTGTCTGCTCAATCTTTTGCTGCCAGTACACCTGTGACAAGAACTAGAACTGCAAGAAATGGCCGCTTGCAGAGTGACAGGTCTCTGAAAAGCATTTCTTTTTCGCACCAGGAAAATAGCTGTGGTTTTGTAACCCCAGGGTCACAAAACTGTTACCCAAATGGTCATGCTACAACGGATGAATCATTCCTTGATTCGCCTGGTGTTTCAAAGAGAGCACTCAGAAGCTCTCAAGCAAGTTTGGGCACATCAGAAGACACTTTAGGCTATGAGGGCTTGTTCAAAACTCCGAACCATACAGATTCTGTCGGTGACGAGTGTGGGTCTTCCACGACAGATGTGTCTAATTCTTCGCTTGACAACAAGCATACTCATAAGTGGCTTTCACACATTGGCAATGAAAACTCCCCACAAGGTGAGACAAAAAGTGTTACAGCAATCCCTGTAAGCCGCCGTTCAAGACATTCCTTGGAGAAAAGTACTAATGGCACCCAGACACCTTCCGACCAGTATACTAGAAGTGATAGAGCTAAGTCATCTCTTGGTCAGAACGCTCAGTATACCACCAGCTCTAGTGCAGTGGCCACTGCTGCTGAAACTACTGATAAACTTAAAGATTCTTGCTATGAAGGCCATTCTGATATGAGCACTCTGAAAGGCGGTGTGTTTAGTAGGAAGACAGGTTCCAAGCATACCACTTCGATGGGCAGTACGGTGAGCTTCAAGGAATCTCCGGGCAACAAATCGGGCCTTAGAGAAATTTCTGTTAGGGCTGCAAGAAGCAGCGTCACTAACAGAGAAGTAGCTTCACCAACTTGCAGTGAAGATGTATCACAGGATAACCTCAGTGTCGCAGCAGATGACTCGAAGAGAGCTACTAGAAGTACCAGATTCAGCCGGGCATCAAATCAGAGCAGAAATGCTGAGAGTCCAGAGCAAGAAGGTGCTGCTGCTCCTGAAAAAGGGAACGAGGAAGAAAGTCTACTAGGGCAGGCTGTGCGAGACACGTTGCATTCTGAGCAGGAGTCACTGGAGCACATGGTCGTCGTGGCAGAATCTCCTAGGGCGACTGTTGGTAAGCGATCAGCTCGCACATCGGCCTATAAGAAAGTGCGCACAGAGGCTCCAGAAAAGGAGGCAGTGGGCATGGAGAGCCCAGGCTCTGCGAAGGTTCAGCAAACTACAAAGCGTTCAAGCCAAGTTTTGGAAAACATAATAGATGAGCCGGAGAAGATCACTTTGCCCTCCAGAAGTGGAAGATACAGCCATACTCCAACTTCAAAGAAAGTGAAAGAAGAGGTGTCTGATCTGGAGACAGCAGGCACACCAAGCTCTTTGGAATCCTCAAAGCCAAGAAATTCAAGTGAAGAGATGGAGCAGATGGCAGTAAGCAAGTCACCTGCACATGTTGCATTGGACAGTGTGGATGTTGCTGCAGCAGATGAAAAGGCTTCACAAGCAAAGCAAACCTCTATTTCACAGAAGGAAGTAGAACAAAAAACATTTGGAACTCCAAGGTCTTTGAAGGCTTTGGCAGCTAGACGGGTACAGAGATCAAGTGATGTGAATGAAGAGGAAGCTGTAGGCACATCGCATTCTAGAAGTATATCACTGCAGAACAGGGGTGTTGCACATGAGAAGTCCTTTGAGCGCTCAAGGCGCAGTAGGTCCAGCTGCACACCAACTTCCAGGAGTGTGGACATTGGTGCTCGTTACCTAGTTGAAATGGATGCACAAAATCCCATGAGAAGCTCAGAGACTGAGCAAGTCCCTATGTTAAGGAAGAACAAAACTCCATCATCAGAAATGCTGAACACACCGAAGTTCTCAAAAGCTTTAGAAGGTAAGGAGACACCTTCTTTAATCAAAGAGGCGACAGGGGAGGACACAGTGGGCACATCACCAGCTAAGCGTACGCCTGTAATGGGCACTGGTTCTGTGACAAATGAGTCTTTCAGGAAAAGTGCAAGATCAAGAAACACACCAGTTGAAAAGTTTAATGAAAATGTCTTTGAGCATGACAAAGAAGGCACGCCTCACCCTTTGGAAGCTGCAAGGGCTAGTCAAAGCATGTCAGGAACAGCGAAAACCGCAACTCCACATCGGGAAGTGGTGGGCATACCAAAGTTTCTGAAAGCCTCGGGAGCTAAGCGATCATCAACATCCAAGAAGGTAGTAGAAGAGCAAGACGTCCCTAAGCAGACAACAAGGGCCTCACAGTCTAAGCGCGTTTCGTTTGATGATACTAGTGCTGTATCTGAGGGGTTGGTCAGGTCCAGAAGATCTAGCTTCTCATCAGCTTCAAGGAATGGTAATATGGAGACCTCTGGGCTAGAGGAAGTCTGCTCTCAGGATCCCATGCAAGATTCTGAAGTATCGAAAAAGAGCAAAGAAGCATTAGTGCAGGAAATGTTGGAGACACCAAAGTCCTTGAAGACTTCAGGACGTAAACAAACCTCAGCTTCAAGCACGATCAGAGCAGATGAAGAGGCCACAGAGCAGGGTGTGATGGGCACACCACCAGTTGAATGCTCACCTTTAATGAGCAACCGTCCTGTGGGGATTGAAAGAGTTGGGAGACGAAGTACAAGGTCTAGCCACACACCAGCCATGGAAAATTCAAATTGCGAAGCTCAAGAGGCTGAGACAGTAGGCTTCACAGTAAACTCTCTGGAAGCTAGCAGCCCAAGGAAAGCTGTTTCAAAGACAGTGAGTAGTGGAACTCCACAGCAGGAGGTGGCAGACTCGCCAAAGTCTCTGAACATCTCAGCAGCCAAGCGGTCGTCACCGTCCAAGAAGGTAATGGAGGAGCAAGAGGACCCTAAGCAAACACGGGCCTCACACTCTAAGCGCGTGTCGTTTGATGATACATGTGGTGTATCTGAAGGGTTGGTCAGGCCCAGAAGGTCTAGCTCCTCATCAGCTTCAAGGAATGTGAAAGTAGAGACTTCTGGGCTAGAGGCAGTCTGCTCTCAGGGTTCGATGCAAGATTCTGGAGTATTGAAGGAGAGCAAAGAAGGCTTAGTGCAGGAAACGAGCACACCTGAGCCCTTGAAAATTTCAGGAAATAAGCTAACCCGATCTTCCGCCAAGTTCAGTGCAGAGGAAGATCCCACAGAGCAGGGTGTGATGGGCACACCATCAGTTGAATGCTCACCTTTAATGAGCAACCGTCATGTGGGGATTGAAGGAGTTGGGAGACGAAGTACAAGGTCTAGCCGCGCACCAGCCATGGAAAATTCAAATTGCGAGGCTCAAGAGGCTGAGACAGTAAGCTTCACACTAAACTCTCCGGAAGCTAGCAGCCCAAGGAAAGCTGTTTCAAAGACTATGAATAGTGTAACTCCACAGCAGGAGGTGGCAGACTCGCCAAAGTATCTGAACACCTCAACAGCCAAGCGGTCGTCGCCATCCAAGAAGGTAATGGAGGAGCAAGAGGTCTCTAAGCAAACACAGGCCTCACAGTCTAAGCTCGTGTCGTTTGATGATACATGTGGTGTATCAGGAAATAAACAAACCCCAGCTTCTGGCAAGTTCACTGCAGGTAAAGATGCCACAGTGCAAGGATACTCGCCTTTAGTGAGCAACAGTCCTGTGGTGGCTGAATCCGTCAGGACGCGAAGTACAAGGTCAAGCCACACACCAGCCGTGGAAAATTCAAATGACAAAGTGCGAGACAATGAGACGGTAAGCCTCACACCAAGCTCCTTGAAAGCTACCAATTCAAGGAAAGCTGTTTCAAGGAGGTTGAAAAATGGAACTCCACAGCAGGAGGTAGCTGACACAGCAAAGTCTCTCAGTGCCTCGGCAGCTAAGCGAGCATTAGTTACAAAGAACATGGAAGAGGAACTTGGGCAAAAAACAGATGCTTCACAGTCAGAGCCGGCATCATCAAATGACACTTGTGTTGCAAATGAGGAGTCGGTCAAGGCTCTTGTGCTGGATGAAGCCCATTTACAAGAAACCACGGGAAGGTCAGGTGCTAAGCGGCAAGCAGTTTCGAGGAAGAAAAAGAAGGCTCCAGAGGGGAAACAAGTACAGGTTCCCAACAAGGAGAATGCAGTTGAAGCAGCTTTGGAGCAAGACACAGTGGGCACGCCCTCAAAAGCCAAATTGTCACCATCGTCAGAAATGGCGACTGCTGCAGAGGAAATTTCAGAAATATCTAAATATGTGGCTTTAGACAGCACAGACGTCACTATGCCAGCATCTGGTAGAGTTAGAAGGGCTGCCAGACCCAAGTGTGAAGAAAATTTGAAAACTGCCGATATGAAGACAGCAGGGCAAGAAGCAGAATGTGCAGAGAGCCCTTTGAAAGCTTCAGGGGCTGTACAAACATTAAGGGAGCTTGGAGAGGCATCAACTGGAGGAAAGCTGGAGGCAGCAAATACCAAGAAGTCCAGAAAAGTTTTGCAGGCTAAGGCAGCACAGTCTTTGAAAAAGGCAAATGATGAGGAAGAGGTCCCTGAGTTAGCCAGTGAGCGTGCTTTAGTGGAAGAACCTGCCAGACCCACAAGAGGTTGCCGTACTCGGGGCTCAAGGAAGGACACTGTAGAGGCCCCAGAAAAGAAAGCAGCTGACCTCACACCAAGTGAAAAAGTAACCAGAGCCAAGCGTGCTCGGGGCTCAGGGAAAGTTGGCAAGGAAATTGATGAAGCACACCCAAATGTTGCTGGCAGTAGCCCGGTAATGGTGACTGCTTCTCAAGGGAAGCATGTGACAGTGTTGCCGGTTGAAAATTCTCCAACTAAGGGTGTTGTGGTCACAAGAAAAATTCGAGGCAAGCGCAAGATTGATTTGAAAGAAGAGACAGAAAAGCATAGCACTGCTCAAGATGTTGTCGTTGCGAAGAGGGGGCGCCGCCAGCGGCAGGTTGCTTCGACTGAGGATGTACCGCAACACATTGAGGCAGAGGATTCTAACTACTCAGAGCAAACAACTAATTCAAAGAGCACCAAACCACGCCGTGCAGCTGCTTCAGCAAAGAAAGCGCAACAGGGTAAAGCAGTGGCTGGTGATGTCAAGGCTTCCCCAAATATTGACAAAGCTACTGTGGAACTAGCAAGTGTCACAACCTTGGAACCAAAAAGAGGCAGGCGAAAGGCAGCTGTTGTGAAAGTAGACATAGCCCAGACAGCAGCTGAGGAGACTCCTAGGAAAACACGGGGAAGACGTGCCAAAGCCCTTGAGGCTGTGCCTGGTAAGTGGGATATTGAAGATTTTTTTTTTTTTTTTTTTTTTCAGTACTTGTCTGGTAGCACCAGTCTTTGCAGTGCAATTTTTATCTGTGCAGACCATTAGGTAGATGTTGCCATTGCTTTTACCTTTTTAATTGTGCCATTCATGTTATCATGTGGGATATATGCCATTGAAGTTTATACCAGACAATTCTTCTAATCTGCACCCCTTTATTATGACAAGATGATGTTGATGACCATGTGGGTGTCACTTTCACTGAGCTTGTATTGGGCTCGTTAGATGCAACCTAATGAGGTAGTGATCGCAATTATGCGCCTGGTCAGCCCAAATTTCTTATCCTTATTGACCCTTTTATTTACTTTATGCGGTATGTTCGTGCGCTTTCGTTCTAAAGTATCAAAGCGAATGTCCAAAATTTGCTAATGATCCTGCTTCCCAGAACTCGCAGTCAAGAATTGTATCATTTGTAAACAGTACTGACTAGTGGTGTCTTCGATTTGGCTTGCACTGGCTGCACTAGTTCTGAAAAGTGCTGCAGTGGTGCCAAGCGGTCACGTGAGCTTGCAGTGCCAGTTCCGACACAGGCATACGACGGTAGCTGCCAAAACGAGTATTCATATGTAGGACTCTGCAACCTATAGCAGACGTCAACATGCGCGCAGTACATGGCAATTAATCGCTTGCCTTAACTCGATCACTATGGCCCATTTCAAAGCTGCCATAGACCTACCGCACTCTGAAAGTGACGGCAACTATATGGCAACAGTGACGTTGACTGCAACAAGTTCACGTGCGTACAGCTGCCCCAGCGTTATTTATTGGTCCGCAAATATGCCATTCATGTGCCTGGGAAACAGAGAAGGCTGTAAGTAGTTACCACGAGTATTAGTTTAAATCTGACTGCTTAACGAAACGTTTGACTGATTCAGTGGTAATAAATCTAGGGTTCCAATCTTCAATCCAAAAGCACTGCTGCTGAAAAGTCGCACATGTGTGCCTTATTACGCAGTGTATATATACATTGACTCACAAGCGTCTGTGTACACCGTAGATGACAAGTTTGACAGTTCATAGCATGTCGTTGCAAAGCCAAGATGTAGCCAAGAGTTGACTGTGAATGCAGGGAACGTCCTAACATGGAATGTGAACACGCGCCTCTGCACTGGCTCTTTTCAGTCTCCATGATGCACAGCATGCATGGAAACTGATAGCAGCAGGGTGGACATAGTTGTGGCACACGAGCACTCCACCATGTGAGCACTTTCATCCAGCTGGTAACCTGGGACAAAAACCTCTGAATAGACCACACAACTGATGGGACTGCATCGGCACTAGCATTGACACACAGAGACTGAGCAACCAAGTGCTTTCGAAGCAGTTATTAGTTATTAAACCCCGCGCCTGGATACGTGGTATCAGCAGATCACGTGGAGTTACGTGAATGACCTTGGTAGTTGCAGTGCAGGGAGAGGAGCTTGCGCTCTAAAACAACCACGTGCCACTGGTGGGATCCGAACTGACAACCTCCATATTTCACGTCCAGTGCTCTACCAGCTGTCTATGGTGACACCTGTTCAGTCTTGGGTATACGTGTTGCATGTATCCTGCCCTTGAGATTGTTTGCCAGTGCCATGCTTTTCCAAAGCAGCGGACGTGAAACTCATATGCATATTTACCTAGCTTGCATCCATGTACTTCCAATACGCTGGCTGTTCACAGTCTGTGCAGTGAAGCATCCTCAAAACATGACTGGGCCGTTTGTAAACAGGCACCAGCTGTTGCATTGCATTGCAAAGAGGGTAGTAGAGGCCTTTACAATTTTACTGAAAATTTAACCGTATGCCCTCAGAATGCTACAAAATAATTGCATTTCTGCTGAATAGCTGCTCCAAAATGCATATTTTCCTTCTCCATGAGCTGCTCTAAGACCTGTTTAATACTGCTGTCAAGCGTGGCCCGCATGGAGCGCTTTTCCGGGCGATACGGCAGCGGAGAGTTTTTTTGCCGCCGGAGAGGACGATTATGCCAAATCGTCGGGATCTGGCTGAACAGATAAAAACGACGACGACGCGCCGACGCCGGAAGTCGGCAGCGGCAGAGGGCCAATGAGAGCCGGAGCAGCCGTCACGTGATTCCGGTCGGAGCCACGCCCACGCCGGCTGAGAGACTCGCTCGCAAGAGCGGAAAGAACGACGGGGGTTTGGCGCTCCGACCTGCGCCGAGGGTTTCGAGTTTCTCGGCCGAAACGGCTGAGCAGCAATGTAGTCTTTTGGAGTCCGCTCCGCACACGAGGCGACAACAGCAAGGTCCGGGCATTGGGCACGATGCATTTCCTTTTTTTTTTTTAGGTTTTTAGGTTGGAGTTCGGTGAAGGTAGGCCGTCCGCTGGGGCCACGAGTGTTTACGCTGAGCTCGTAGGCTGTTTATGAGCTGCTAGCCTTGCCAGTGGACCTCTGATACCTCGCCTGTGCTATGGCTTCTGCATTTAGATCCATAGCTGTTGGAAGTGATGCCTATGCCTGTTTTCTTGACACATCTGACCCAGAAGAAACAGAGGAAACCACAACTTGAAGCTCGCGGCGACAGGGAAAACAAGATGTGCGCGACCTCGACGCACGGCCGGATGGGGGCGCGTGCGTCGCGCAACTGGGCGGCAAAAAAAAAAACGCCGCTCGGCTGCTGACCATGCGGGAGTGAAATCGTCGATGCCGGCGCGAGCGTCGGGCGTGCGACGCGTTTGCGCGTGCAAAAAACGCTCCATGCGGGCCTACGCTTCACACGGACATTTCGAAGGCCCTCAAATCGACGGTGTATTGACTCGAAGGCCTTCGAACGCTGCCACACGGGCGTTTACAATGACCATTGAGTCGACAGTCTATCCAGTCAACAGAACAGCTCAGAACTCTATTGAGACATCGAAGGCCTTTGAACGTCACGCAAGGTTGCTAGCGTTAACCCGAGGAGCGCCACGCACACTCTCGCACACAGCGCGTTTATGATACAAAAACATGAACAAGCGTTATTATTTCATATCTTTAATTGACAATGTAAAGTATCAGTGTGCGCAATAATTTAAAGATAGCGCTGCTCTTTTTTTAAGGCGCATTATATTTGTACTCTCTACCACTAACTTGCACTGCTGAAGAAAGCAAACAATGAAAAGCAAAGCCGTATGAAACGGTACCGCATTAAAAAAAAACAGTTGTCCTTCAATAACAATTAAAAACATGCAGTTACTAAAACAAAGGTAACAGTTATATTTTGTTAAAACAGATGCTTGGGCAAGTTGGTAACTCAGCGCTCGTGTGTGTCGTGTCTCTCTTCTTGTCTGTGTCTTAGTGCGCGCTGTTCCGGTCAAAAAAAGTTATATTTTATTTTACATTTTGTAGAAAGATTTTAGTCCTACAAGCAAAACCGCCAGAACTCTTTCAACAGCCTTAGAGCTTCGCTCTGTAGCAGCGGCACAACTTTTTCGAGTTCAATCGCGATTGAAAATCTCGGAGGCTATCGACTCAATCGTCTGAAAATTACCATGTGACAGGGGTATAAGTTGCCCCACCGCTGGCAGTTGGTCAGTCAGTGCTGCAAAGAGAATAATTGTCCTTGTGCTACATCAATAGTGGGAAAAAACAGTCTGCATGCCATCTTGCCTTGAGGAATTAACTTTGATGTTACTTTAGAAGGTCACTGCCATTTATTCCAAAATGTGGTCTCGTAAATGTTTGGAAAGGTTGCATCCTAGAATGGTCTGTCTCTTTTAATGATCAGTGCACATTTATGGGTCATCATTGGACTGTTACCAATGGATTGTGTCATGCATATATGTCTTGAGTGCATGTGAGAGTGCAATAAGGATAACTAAGTTTTGATCCAGTCATTTGTATCTTTCTCTTGCAGAGTGTGCAGATGACAACAAATGTGGCCAGTCTCGGGCCGCAGTAATGGAGCAATCTGAGGAGGTGAGAAAATAAGAGTTGCAGATTTTTCTGAGTAAGCAGTGCTTGTAAGTTTGAAAAGCAGTATTGTCGCTTTGATGCGCAACATTGCATTTTCTATGTTTTGCCTATGCACACAAGCATAGACATACATTGGACTGTCGAAATGCCGCCACTTCGAGCATGCTGCCTATTCACGAGAGCCACAATGCAATATGCAGGCCAATTGGGTCGGTGCCTCTTCAGTGCAGCCATCAGTGTGGTAGTGTGAGAACATTGGCTCCTCATGATATGCCAGAGTCTGCCTCCTGCAGTGCCTTACATGATTTAGTTGTACATTTGCTACCTACATTTTTTGGGGGCTATGGAATCAAAGAACACTAATTGCTTTTATCGCATAATTTTTTGGGCTTTGCCAAGAAAACAGCCTCTACCTGGAGAGGTCAGCACACTTTTTTTTTCTCCTTTTCAGTCTGGTTTTATTTAGTTCAAGGCATCAATTGAGCAGTCCCTCTACGCGGTTCATAGCGACATTGCTTTCTCCGCTCACATGTGGCGACCTAGAACAACAGCACAAAATTACTGTCATGTTGGCCTTGGCATGTCATTTTTCGTTGTATCGTTTTTCACTGGATGCAGGTGCTGTGTCCAAGGAGAAGTGGTTAAGCTCAGTCAGGAGTTTTCTCCATGAATTACTTGTATGGACCTCATTTCAATGCAAACAGTTTGGTTACATAGCTGCCACACTTTGTTTTGTAGTATCACATGGGATACATTACGGTGCATGTGCAACTTAGACCAATAAATTATAATCATGCTGCAGTACCAGCAGAGATCAAGAGAAAGACATAGCACAGGCCGATTTTGTGGGCAGTCAGCCTGCTGCAGGCACGGAGCTGGAATGGTCACATCACGAAATACATCCATGTCCTTGTTTCGTGACGACTTTGAGCGGCTGCATTTTCTCTGCTGCAGGCTTGCGCTTCAGCAGTCCGCAAGACCTACCACAGGGTGGTTTTTTTTTATTTTTTATTTTTTTAGCTGGGAGTTTCGGTGCTTTGGTACTACTGCACATCCAGTATACCTGCCAACTCTTACAGATTTCAAGCAGTCTTATGATTTTATGAATATTGCTTAAAATTACGGAAAATATTGTATTTGCGGGAAGAATAAAACTTGAAAATCGATTAAAACTACACCCTGGTACCTTGCGCTGCCACGAGAAGACATGTATTCATAGTCAGACATGGGCATCCTCATGAGGGCGTCCTCACCCTTACTTCGTGAGGATTTGATTCAGTGAGGAGGGCAAGGGAGGATTGACACTAAAAAATTAGTGAGGACAAGGGTGAGGGAGGGAAAGATACAGAGTTTGAGGGGAGAGGGCAAACCTTCCACGAAAGGCGTAGTTTCTGTATATAGTAAGAAAAAGCACGCGGCAACACAAAAGGCACAAGTGCCACACACTTTCTCCTCCACTAGGGTTGTGTTGTATAGAGAACAGATGGAACAGGGCATAGGCGCTGCAGCAAAAAAAAAGCAGGAACGAAAGCCACAAAGTTGCCCTGGTGCTCGTCGTGAAGAAAAGTCTAAAAACGACACTAGAGAGCTGCAGGGAGTCACCGAAAGCGATGTCGCTGTTTCCAGCCTCACGGAACACGATGGGACCGGGGAAATACACAGGACAGCCGTTTCTAACTGCTAACGTTTCTTTGCCATTCAGGCAGAAGCAGGTCCAGAGAAAAAAAAAAACTCGTCCAAAAGAGCTGGGACGCGCAGTAGAATCGTTGAACACAAAAGACCGAAGGGGGGTGATCTTATCTGCTGCGACCCTGCCATGCGTTTTTTTTTTTTTTTTTCCCCTCCTTCAGAGTGGCTTGCATGAGTAGTTGACGTACGAGAAGTATTTCTTGATAGTGTTTCGCGACTGTCTAGTTAGCAAGATTTTACATAAAACTTTTATAAAAAGTGTAAATTACAATTCGCAACTAAATCAACGGAAAATAACAGTGAGTTTGTGATTAAATGTGAGCACTGAGTTTGTGAGCACCGAGGAAATGTTTCATTTGCTGTCGAAAGTGTGGAAAAAGTGGGAAAAAGATAGAAAAGAAACCCGGTTTTGGTGTGGGCGCTGCAACAAGCCACTCTGTGTCATTCCCTGTTTTGAAATTTATCACACAGTTCCGAAGCTTCCCAAGTGAAATACCCAAGTGTTGGTTAGCCCACACAAGTGAACATGATTAGACATTTGTGACTGTTTTCTTTAAGTGTTTTTTATTGTCTATTACTGGCAAGCAGCTGGTTTGTATGCAATGTTGACAAGTAAACTTTAGTTTGATAATCTGACTTAGCATGTGGTCCAATTATTCAGTCAAGATAGGGAAGTTGCTTTGAATTCCAATATCATTTGAAATCAGCAATGAAAAAATAAGCAGTTTTAGTTATAAAAATATAAAAAAACACACTGCAGGGGTTAAAGTGCTCGACTGGGGATCCGAGGATTGATTCCTCGTGGAGACAGGATTTTTTTCTTACGACGTCGTCAGGATGATGAGTGGAATCCCGCAAAGAAGTCTCCCACTTCTCGCGGATGCATGGATGGACACGCTGACTAGTCACGAGTCATAAAAAAGTCGTAAAGTATCCGTGACTGGAGCAGGGAGATATTTGTGTACTACGTTGGGATGAAATGAGATTATATGAGTGCTGTTACTAAGTGCTGCACCTTAGTAGTGCATGTTTTAAAGGGAACTAAAGAGAAAAATGAAGTGGGCTTGCATTGATAAATGCTAGTTCCTGGTTACAAAAAAGCCACTCTTACTGAAAACAGCTGTTATGAGATGGTAAAGAGGAAGAACAGAAATACAGGTATTGCCACCACAGCCAAAATGGTCGAGACTCACAACTACAAATCATGTGACTCCCAATGGATTCCGGAGGCTGACAAATGCGAATTACATTGCCCGTTTGAATGCGGTAGTAGGTTTTGTCTCGAATATGATAACATGCTTTTATCACACGTAAACGACGTCGAAAAGACTACGTAAATGTTGCAAGGCAAATATAAAAATATACTTGGCGGTGCCACAGGCGTCCACTTCAGTTTCGGTTATGTTCCGGCTCAGGCACTTGTGCGTGCTTGGATAGTTTCGTTTTGGGCCAGCAGCACCTGAAATACGAGCTCGGAGCAGCAGATGCACCTACTCTGAGTGCGTATCGAATGAAGATCGTGACTTGGCACGCACCTGCGAAGTATTTTCCGCTCCCCGCGCGTCAGCAATCAGTCTCCTCTTGCGTCATAGTGTGCGTCATCCTACCCTACTACGTAGTAGGAGAAAACAGTTTGAATTGACTGGTGGGAACAAAAAAAAACCCTCAACTTCTTATCGCAATATCTCTGCAATAATTTGTTTTTTTTGCTGTAGGATATGCGACAACAGTGTCTCTAGTGTCCCTTTAAGGGGGATAATTATGTCGAACCCGAGCCTTTCGTTTATATTTAAAAACAAATGCTGGCCATTGAGCATTAAGGACACTGAGGATAACATCCAGTATCTTGGAAAATACAATATGTTGAATTATTATTGTTAATCGTGAGTGATAGGTTGACACACATGAAGCATGTACAGGTGCAGACATAAGTAAATGGAGCACGCTTTAGTGTTGAAATTGAAGTCACGCCTTCTGCACTGGAGATAAGAAAATATTTGTCCAAGTGAAAAAGCTCTGGTGTCTACTACGGGTATGTACATACCACAACTTCCAGTTTCAGTTATGCAAGGCGTGAAAAATTTTACAAGAAATAGCATGCTCTGTTTACTTTTTTCCGCACCGGTACATGTACAGTGCTTTTTTGGGCAGCTTAGGCTATGGCGAAGTTGAAGTTAATGCTGTAGTGTCAAAAGTATTGAGAGCAACTGTGCATCTCTACAGTGTGATTAGATAATTTTTCCAGTTCCTAAAAATTATCGAGCACAGCCCACAGAATGTTTGCTATGTCAAAGGTTAAGCTTTTATATTGTTATTGATCACTCAAATTCTGTGCAGGTGCCAGCCC
Source organism: Amblyomma maculatum (assembly GCF_055883805.1). Taxonomy (NCBI): domain Eukaryota; kingdom Metazoa; phylum Arthropoda; class Arachnida; order Ixodida; family Ixodidae; genus Amblyomma; species Amblyomma maculatum. Next base: position 259,147,092 of record NC_139344.1, read on the forward strand.
CAAAGAGGACCCGTAAGAAGATGTAATGGTAGTATTCTCCATTGTTCAGATGCATCCATTTTCAACATTACTCATCATTGTCGTAACCTCAGCTACCATCCTGTTTTTGCAATAAACGTGGTGACTTGCTGTGTTTCGTGCAAGAAAAATAATCTAGGTGGTCTTGTCGCTTCTTTGTGGCCATTTGCGAATGGCTATTGCCATCAACGGCAAGCACCAGCTGCTGCCTTGTGCTCACAAGCAACCAGTCGATATCAGTCCAGGCCTAGGGTTTACTGGAAGTAGTCACAGTATCAGTATTGGCACACAGTAATGAATTGCATTTGCTGTCGCAAATGCAAGTGTTGATTGTCAGCGTGTGTTTCACTTCTGTAAAGTCTGCTTTGTTTCTCTTGGCCTCTCAACTATCTATGTTAATCTAGGCTTTCATGCTATTTGATTCATGTTTGTTAGATATGCCCACTAGTCTGAGTTTGACTAGACTAACATTGCTGTAACACAAAACGATTAAGTGTGATAGTGTAGTTTTGCAACTGGCAGCAGTGATTGTAGGCTTGAAAACTCTACTTAAAATTAGTTGTATTTCTTTTTCTGAAACACTTTAATCAATTTTTTTGATGTTTGGGATGGATAGCACAGTGAAAAGACGTAGTTCAGCTTGTCTTATTTGTAAGCTGAAGCAATTGGTTGTACTTTCAGTGTATGTGAGATGATGAAACATGCAGCAGAATGTGCTTTATGTCTTGCCAACTAGGTCGACGTTCTACTGTATGCACGGATAGTTTGTTTAAACATTTGAAGTTTGGAATGCTCTTTGAAAAGCATCGAGGCCAAGTGATTCGGCCACAAAACGAAAGCTTGAATAGGTGTACTTCTGAAAACATTTCTGTAAGGACAATTTCCTTCCTTAGACAAATGGAAAAACATTTCTGCTTAGTCTTAAACATGTAACAGTTCTAATGGAATAGCCTGTGAGCAGAAGTTCCTACAGCAGTGCATGGAGCCTGGCAAGGTGCTGAAGCTTCTTGTTTTACACCCCGATTATTAAGGTGCCCTGCAAGCATAATCCAGCTGCCACTGAACATCAGAATTATGTTATGAGATTGTTATGTAAGTTGCATGTTTGTGTGACAAAAACATACTGGACTGTTGACTTAAATGACCACGAAAGTCTCACAAGCAGACAAGGGTATCCTTGCCTCGTGAGATTTGACTCTGTGAGGGAGAATCGGGGCTTCAAAATTCGCGGGAGAGTGAGGGGCAAATACAAATGTTCCACGAAAAGCGTAGTTTCTGTGTAAGAAAATGTACACGGCAGAATAAAGGCATGGGTGACAACACACTTTTCCTCCGCTGGGCCCAAGTTGTATAGCAAACATGAATAGAAGGGGCACAGGCGCTACAGCTAGGCTTCGAAGAGAGAAAAGAACACTATAAACGGCGAAGAAACAGGAATGAGAGCCATAAAATTGCTCCGGCGCTCGTGGTAAAAAGTTTAAAAGCGTCCCTATTATAGCTGCAGGGAGTCGCCTAGAGCTATGCCGTTTCCAGCCTTACGGAATGCGATGGGACCGGCAAAGCTCAGGACCGCCATTTCTACTGCTAACATTTCTTTGCCATTCATGGAAATGCAGGTCCAGAAAAAAAAAGTCCAAAAGAGTGGGGATGCGCAGAAGAAACTAAACACAAAAGACCGAGGCGAGGGTGATTGTATTTGCTGCGACCCTGCAATGCGTTTTTTTTTTGCCCATCTGGAGTACCTTCTCAGACAACACATACATCCCAGGGATCCCGATTATGGTAGATACGGATGTCCTAGGAAAGTCCCACAAAAATCCCCAAAACATCCCAAATGAAGCAAGGGGTCACTTCCTAAGGACGTCCCAAACTATACCGAGGTGGGAATGTTTGGGGTATTTTAAGAGCTTATTGGGACATTTAGGTTTTCCTCTGCTTGTTATTCTAGGCCCTTTCTTGTAGAGGCCTTGTAAGAAGCATGCAATTATATGAATCTCAGCTCATGTTGGTGTTATGAGCAGACTTAAGTTGCCATGTTTAATTTGTATTGGGACAATTGGGGCAGGTATGATTTGGGAAGAATTGGAGGCAGAGTTGAATTTCAACGGGAAAGACCACTATGCGGAGGGGACCGTTCTCAAACTTTCTAGTTATTATTTTGTGTTAAACTAACAATTCAAAACATAATATTTGGCTAAAAAACATTTTCCTTACTCGAACGCCCATGTGCAAAGCAATATTGGGGGGCGTTGAACACTGCATGCTGTAACCTGTACTATACACAGCGGAAACGGGTTTTTTGAGAAATTACACACACAACTTGCGCACATACATTTTGCAAAGAACAGAGGAGTCACAAGTCTAAGATCACCACACTTCTCAAGCACTTCTATATACTCCACAACAAGGGTGTCCTGATATGTGCAAGTAATACACTGCATGTGTGCAAAGCTATATAAAATTCTCTCTTGGATAGTTATATATTTTGTTAACAGTAAAGTTAACCAAGGTCACATGCCACATTCTGTTAATTGGGCCTCTTCATTTCTTTGTCGACAATCAAAATAAAGCCATTAGAGCTGATTTGTGTTCTTCGGAGAAGTTGGGCGCCACGTTTAACTGTTGCAGTTGGCAAATGCCCTTTTTACGAACATGATTCACATTGAACCTTACCTCTCATATCATGGTAGGCTGCATGTAATGCAGCATATTTCGTGACCGCCTTTTATATATTTTCCAAAGGAATCAATTCCCATGCATCAGCTAATGCAGTTATGAGCTTACATTCGCTGTTCATATGCCCTGAAAAACCACAATGAACAATCAGCTGCAACCCCCCAACATAGACTCTTGGAAAAGCGCAACTAAAATTTAGTTAGCAACTGTTGAGTATCGTAGCAGGGACGGTGCCAATTTCAGTTATAGTGATGATGCCTTTTGCTTTTGATATTTCAAGCGAATTTGGTTCTTGGTCACTAGCTTTCGTGCGACAGGGTGCAGATCCCTTACAACTGCCCTGGAGTTTATTTACCATGGTCTTATAAAAGGTCAAGCAAATGAAATGTCCCACAGAGATCCTTTGGGGGTTTGAACATAGCCCAGAAGGGAGGTCGCAGGGACATCCTGCGGATTACCCTGTTAAGATGTGGGGGGTAGGGATTTAAACGGCAAGTGCCTGGGATTTGGTATGTTGTCTAAGTTGCATGAGTAGTTGGACTGTCTGGGCAACAAGGCTTTATATAGAGCTTTCATAAGCTGTGTAAATCCCAATTCGCAACAAATCAATAGAAAATAAACAAATAGCAGTGAATCATGTTTGCAAAAACAAGCAGAATTTTCTTCTTTCTTTTATGTACCATTTTCTGTTTTGTTGTGAATTAGCAAAAACCGTCATGTCGTGCATTAAATATGGGCGGCAAGAAATTGCAACATATTCTCTTTTTGTTGTACTGTCTTAAGAACGTTTTCTTAATTGAGGCATTTTAATATTCAAGAAGGTTGACGACTGGTTGAGTTGGTAAGGATATCGCATGGTGGTGGTGAAAAACTTTATGCAATGTTGGGAGCCTTAAGTGATTACATCCTAGTGACGGATCGGCTCTTGGCTACGTGTTGTGGCCGGAAGCTGGTGCTTCCCAGCGACTCCCAAAGCCCAGTACGTCAGCCGCTTTTGAACGGCCGGGTCAGAGCGGGACACCGCAGCCTCCTGCTTGTTGCCAAGTGGCTGGAGGGTGGAATTCCGAGCATTTGATAATAATGTGTTCAAAATCAGCTTTAGGTGACCCACATAGGGTGCACTGCAGCAAGAACAGTCCTGGGTGGATCAAAGCTAAGAAAGTATAGGGAATGGGAATTAATGTACGGGATTGAAGCTGACGCCACGTCACCTGTTGTAGCTTAGTCGAGATTTATGAGGAGGGTAGATGGTTCTTGGATCACGGTAATGGAGAGAGATTTCGTGATAGGATATACCATGCGCTCGCAAGCATCTCCCCAGGCGGTGGCAGTCCCTGCTCGGCTGGCGTATATCCTCGAGCAAAAGAGAGAGCTGCTTCGTTGCCTGGGTAACCCATATGAGCGAGCGCCCGTATTAATTGAATAGGGTGGGAGGAGGGAGGCGAAGAACCGGAAGGTTAAGCCCATGGCTGAGCCAGAGATTCGACCGCGGGCGAAGTTCCGTAAAGGGGGTTCAGACGAAAGGACCGGAGCGCGGATGGTCCGCGCGCGTCAGCACGGATCTGGTGCCACGTGACCACGCGTCGATCCGGCCGTCGAGCATTCACACGAAGCCAGCGGACCATCCGCGTGTACCCTCCTCCCCATCGGTGGCGGAGCGCTGCCGAAAACCTTTCTACCGAGAGTTTCATAATGGACGCCGAGCGAAACCGTCGTCTCGCTGCTCTGGCTGTTCTACGTGAAGTGTGCGAGGACGACGAGGAAGCGAAAAAGCGTTCATCTATTGCAAGCATCGTCAATATTCTATATCGGTGGGCAGCTCTCAACGAGCGCTAAAATCGTGACTGTCGCTTCATCACTGAGCGCTTTTTTCGCTACTTCACCCATAATCAGCACTAGAAACCGAGTAAAGCTACAACTCTGGCACACCCACAAGCACAAACATAAAAAACGATGCACTGCAGCGAACACGTACAGAGCGAACGACGCAGCGCATGCACAACAATCAATAAGCCGCTCGAACTGAATACGAGACGAAAAGCGCGGGCGTAGCAACGCGGAGGTAGCAACGATAAAGCAAAAAGAATCTCGGTCCGCGCGGACTGAAAAAGGCGCTTGGCATATTCAGTCCGCTCCGCCCGGACGGCCACGCCACCCGCCCGCCGTCGCTCAGAGCAGTGACGTCGGCGTCACGTGGGGCGCGGGTAGCGATGACGCGCGCGGACCATCCGCGCTCCGCTCCTCCCGTCTGAACCCATCTTAAGGCGGATTTATAGAGTCTAAAGATGGTGGTGGCTCGGGTAGTAGATATATGGCAAGGGAATCCGCCTCCAGAGAAGTGAAGGCAAAAGTTGTAACGGCCGCGACCAACTGCAGGAGTTGGAGACAGCGCTGAGAGCGAACGCAGGGCGGGAGGGTTATGACGCAGCGTCTACGTAAACGGTCTCTGTCTGGAAGCCATAGTGTTTGTGAACCACAGGTAAAATTGGCGCCATAGAAGATACATTACAGGCCGGAGCAGACATTGTATATTTTGCCGCAAATGTCGGCTTGGCTTGTTCCTCTACCAAATCGTAGCTTCTCATACTCCGACCTCCTAGATGTCGGACAGACAAGAGGCCATTTTCGTGACAGTTCACAACACCCGTGGATACCAGAAGTGGACAAAATCCGGATTCTTAGTATCCTGACACAAAACAATGGCGAGAATACTGCAACCATCACTAAGCTAACGGGGATGGTTCAAACAATCCGCCTCACTCGCCGCATAGCCATACAACAGCAATCGTGGCACGCGCGAGCATGACCTCAGACGCCTGGTACAGGCGTTTGTCCTGAGCCGTGTTGTGTACTCTCTCCCCTACCTCTTCCTCACGCGGGCAGAGGAAGACAAGGTTAACGCCCCTATCCGGCAGGCGTACAGGGCCGCCCTCAACTCACCCCGCTACACCTCCAATGAACGCCTTCTTCACATGGGCATCCATAACTCCCTGGCTGAGCTCACGGAAGCCCACCGGTTAGCCCAGTTGGAGCGACTATCATCTACCCTCATCGACCGCAACATCCTTTCTCGCATCCATCTCTCGCCTCCCGGTCACTGCTCCACACAAAAATACACTTCCCCCTGCGATGCACCGCGTTCTTAAGGTGCATCATCTGCCTAAGAATATGCACCCAGAGCACCATATGTCGCTCGCCGCAAGGCACGCGCAGAAGCTCTTCACAAACACTTCTTTAGGTTCTTTAGTACTCTTTATTCGATGTATAGTATCTGTTCTGTAGTCAGAATAAGCTTCATGCATCGTAATGGCGTATGTTGGGATAGACTCACGCATGATAGGGTATGACAGTGATCAATAAGATTCTGTAAACCTTTGCCAATGCGCTTTCGGGTTACGCTTCACCTTTGAAATGCCAGCGCAAGGATTCTTGCAGTTCTTAGATATAGCTATCGCTGTCCACAAAAACCAAGCCTGCTGGAAGTATAAGCTTCGCTAAAAAAGGAGGTATTTTAAATCATCAGTCAGCTCACAAGCTCTTAAGAAGGGTATTGCTAAAAACTACCTGCATGTCGCCCTTGACAAATCCTGCCTACATGAAATGGCATATATAGCGTGGCCGGGTCTCTGGCTGAAAACACTGATCAGTGCAAGATTTCCCTGTGAGGTGGTCACCTATAGAGACCCTTGCCAGTTATGCTAAGGGTGTAGAGAGAAGCATCGCCGCAGTGAAGATGAAGTGCAAGGTACAATACCCGTTGCCATTACATATTACCATTAAATCTCCCACCGCTTAAAAAACGTGGCTCAGAAAGGTAGTTCTAGCAATCTTCACTGCACCCAAAAAAACTGGCTGGCGTGTGCAAATATATGGTGCAGAGAAAGCGCACGCAGGAAATCAAATGCAGCATCAAGCACGTAGGCAGGTTCGTCCCGTTGAAGAGTACCTACCTTCGTTTACCGGATACCGCTGTCCTGTATCAAAAGCTATATATATATATATATATATATATATATATATATATATATATATATATATATATATATATATATATATATATATATATATATATATATATATATATATATATATATATATATATATATATATATATATATATATATATATATATATATATATATATATATATATATATATATATATATATAGGAAAAATTGGATGTTGCAGAAATGTCACACTCCAGGAGCACCCTGATGGAGTAGGCGCAGTGGCGGGGGATGGGCAACTGGCCGTCCATTAATCGCCATTGCCGTGGTTCTGTTTCACAGAACCGAGGCGTGCTTCTCGGTCACGTGAAACGACAATCTTGAAGAAGTTCACGTCCAAACTCAGCAGAAAAGTACATGAAGCATATATTGTTTTAAGATGAAGTTCGCCTCTTGTGCTGGCAATTGAAACCTCGGTTGCCTTATCCGATAACTTAAGGAGTTCATACTATCTTGATGGAAAGCTTTTCCACACACACCATCGTGTTAATGTTCTTACTTAGCCATTACTTCTGCAAGGTCAGCTTCGCGTAGAGGTGGACCACGTTTATGTCAGCTTTCAACGTCCCCTTATCGAAATCGTGATTTTCTGTGCTTGGTACACCACAATATAAAACGAAAAATTGATGGTGGTTCAATGCTGCAGAAATAGCGCAGTACCGCTTAAGTGAAATTTTTAACTGACACAAAGCAGGGTTTAGATTCGAGGAAATTTACAAAATATCACACTCGGGGACTGAGGTATGCACGGGACCCACCTACTGAGACGGGAGGGTGACATCGAAATCAGCCCTCCAGTGCGCCTGGACCTCGAGTAAGACCCGCTGCCCCAAATCCACGCAGGTACATTCGTTGGAAGTTGATTAAAACGGATTGTAATATGGTAGCTTACGACTTTATGAGAATGTTTTAAGTGTCCCTACATTTTCTTAACATACAGATGACCAGCGGTGATGGAGTACTTTAATGCATGCCGCCAAGGCGAGAGTCGCACCAGGGAGCATGCCTGTCTCGCATACTGTTAAAGTGTCTTCCAGGTCCGAAAAAGAGGAAGACTTCGGGGAAGAAAACATCGAGAGTTTGCGTGATACCCACTCTCGAACGCGCAACACTGCCCTTCAGCGCCTCAAGCTCACTGTAAGACAGGCTCAAGCTTAATAAAGCAGACAGTAGAGATTAAATTAAACCCAATTCCGCGTAGTCATGGTATGACCGTGGATATCTAGCTGGAAGGTTGAAATTATGACAGCAATGCTTTCTGTAAACCTGATTCTGCTTAGCCATTTCTGTGAAAGGAAAGGGGCCTCCTCTCTTGCGCGGATTCCCCGTGTTGTTTTGGAAGCGGTTGTTCTCTTCTCGTGTGAGGTATATGGAATGAGCAGCGAGATATCTGCTCCCTTTTCTGTCCTTTGCCAAACACACGCACACACCATATGTGTGTTTGTGAACAAGCTAAAAGCGAAGCAACGGACGCCACTGCTCGTACTAGGCCGGGAAGATGGTGTTCCATTGAGCGGGTACAGTGTTCTAGAAGGCTGCAGCTGGAACATTACATTGGTAGCAGCGGGGCTTGCTTCAGCCTGCACGCCCGAGAACTTTGGCTGGCGGCGCTTCGTTTAAAGACTGACTCGGCAGTAAGCCGTACTTCATGGGAGGCGACAGATAAAGCACAAAGCAAACAAGCGTGCTCTGGGCTTCGCTCCCTGTGGCAATGCGCAGACGAAAGGCTAGACTCCCATAGCGACGGCAGCTGTCATTAGGAAAGCTGTTCGAAAAAACTTCCGCGCGGTGGGCAGACGGTTCACGGCCAGACTCAAGCAGCGATGGTGGCTGGTCTTATCAGATTTCCCTGAGGCGCCGGGTGGAGACAAGGGTACTCGTGGCAGCATTTCTCTTAGAAGTGCACATCACGCGTCCACCGCCGTTCGTTCCTTTCCCGCTCTCTCTGTCCAAAGGAAGGGTATTCCTTCAGCCCAGCCTCCGAAAAAAAAAAAACTGCGAATGGCAGGAACGGCAGGGCAATTAAGCTCTTCAGTTTGTGCTGCTGTGTAGCTTTCGATTGGACCACTCAAGACGTGACACTTATGTACAATGTGTGCGAATAAGTTTCCATTGCGGCAGTGTTTTCGGATATTTTAGGGAAATGTGCGGTCCAAATGAAAGGTGTATACGACGTCATGTAGGTTCGAGATGAGTTTCATTATTTTGCGGTTCTTGTCGACCTTCACAGCGCGGGCAATCCGATTTCTGCCTTTCGCATATGCGGGTACTGTCCGGAATTTGAAGCATGAAGATGTGAACGTAGGCGAACTGACGCAGAGAGCGGATTCGAGCTAGTTGGCGCATGTGTTACTTTTCAGTCCGGTTCTAAGCTCTCTCTGCTGGCCTGTTCATCTTGCACATCGTACTAGCTCTAGTTAGGCGTTGTCTTAGGCACCACTGAAGCGGCGTTCGTGAAAATCAGAAGCGCAGCAAAGTTACGTGTTTCTCTTTGCGTTTTCTGTATGTTCGGAGGAAGTCGGATGTGATCGGATCACATCGTTGGTGGTACCCTGCGGCGCCGCGTTCAAACAACCGTTTTTTTTTTACGCGACGTCTCCCAAATGACATCATGCAAATGCATGTCTGAAACTGTAGTGCACTACCCCAGGCTCTCATGCTATGTCCTAATCCTCTAAGCGAAGCGATCGAGGCCCTGACCCTCCAGAAATTTACGTTTCTGTGTGATAGCGTTTGTTGTTACTTGAATTACATTGTTCATGTCTTCCGTCTGCGGCTGATTTGAAGTTCGAATCTCTTCCTTCCTCATGCGGTGTGGGGTATTCGTCGCTCTATCTCCTTCAAACATATGGAGTGTTCGCTGGTGGGCAGGTTCACCCGGTTAACTATGGCAGTGGCTATTTTCCTTCCTCCTCGCAGTTTCGCCTTTGATTGGCTATCTTAGGGCACTGTCAGAAGTGTTCTTCGCACTTTTCACAGCTCCTGGTTTCTCCGCGCAGTGCATATCTCATTGTCAGCAGCTGTCGGCACTCTTGCTAGTGATTCGCGACGGCATGAACGCAGTTCCAGTCATTTTTTGAAGTCAATTGTTAGCTTCGAGAAATTCTGGTTGCTGAGCATAAAGGATCAATGCGGCCATAGCCTCCTTTATACACTAAAAGGAGGCTATGATGCGGCTCCACCAGCGAAAACTAACGCAGAGAATTTTACGCCTACTTCGGCTCAATAACATTGTCATAGATCGAAAATAATGAAAAATAACTGGAATAATAAATCTGCTGAACATGAGGTTGAGGGTCAAGGAGGGCAGACGAAATGAGGGTGAGGGTGAGTTAAGCCAAGCATTTTTTTTAAATGAGGATGAGGGCGAGGGAGGGCCTGGAAATGTTTTTAAAGTGAGGGTGATGGAGTGTCGCTGAGTGAAAAATGGGGGCATTTGCCTACCTGTGCTGTTAAGAACCATTTGCATTACGGTAAATTTATAGTATTTACCCGCATAATGAACCCATTCCATCCCACCCTGCACTTTTATCGCTGAGAGTATGTAATAACAAAAGCGTTAGTCGTTAGCGCGTCCCTCCGCTATGCTCCGTCCGTCGCAGTCCACAGAGCAATTCTGCACAACGATAGCATCGCGGTGTTTTGCTGTTGACGTTAGCCCTAGTGAAAGGGGGGAATTGACAGCGGCTATGGCGATTGCTCGTCTCGTTCGCTTGCGCAAGGCTGGTTTTCTGTGTGTTCGCTTTACGACGCTTTGTACACAGACCTCTATTTAGCTTGGCCGGAGCATGTAGTGGAGGTCAAGTTACCCGAAAATTCAAATTATCCGGGTTCGAATTAACGAGCTTTCACTGTATTAGTCATAGAAAATACTAGTTAAATAGAAATCCTTGTTTTTCGTCTCAAAACATGCAACACCGAACACGTGGTAAATTTTATGCAGTACTGCAACGAACTCAGCTTATCTCCTGGATCCACGGCGGCGACTCCGCGAACAGCGATGACGACGCAACCGACATCATGACATTGGGGTTCATTCCTACGGCCGCTAATTCATGAGGGTCGTGTCGTGTGGCCCCAGCGACCTGCGCGCAAGGTGGATCGTACTGTTCCTGTTAGCCCAGGTGGGACAGAGGCCGGGAAGGTAGGAGGTAGGGCTTGCTTTCCCAGAATTAGCATTCGGCTCCTCGGGCCGGGCTCCTGAACGTCGATGCTAGCGAGTAGATTTGTACTTGCTCCTCATTGTAGTCTGGAAAGGTCAACGAAGGTCGCCTTAGGCCCGCCACACACCTTTCTAAGCTTGTTCGCCAGCACTGTCTTGGGCTGCATTGCCTTTTCCCTTAGTGGGTTCGAGGAGGGAGCAAATCACCAGCCAGTATGCGTACGGATCTCCCGGATACACTGGGCAGTATCATCCGGTTCGGCTTTGTTGGAAGAGGACGGTCCACACTGGGCATGAGGATACTGAGGCACATACTCGGGATATAATTCTAAACATATTTTATTAAAACAACTAGCTCAGCTTCGCCAGAAGGACTCTGGTTTCGCTTACAGCTCGCTGCCACTGAGATGCTTCGCTGCATTAGCGTGGCGCGGCGCGGGCTCCGCAAAGGGCTAGAATGCCGAATGCTGCTGCTCGTCGTCACTGGGCTGTGTCGCTATGTCGGCGTGGTGCTGCACGGGCTTCGAAGAAGTGCTGAGTGTTCGTCACGGCCGGGTGGTGGAATGCCGAGGGCTGCCGCTGCTTCCTTGTTTCCAGCTAGCTGGGGGACCAGCTTCCAGGCGTGAAGTCAGGATGACGGGCCGAACTTGAACGGCGGCTAGAACCCGGACTCGTCGGTCATGGCGCAGCCCCAGTCTTTTGCGTTGCTCGTCTTCTGTTCGACCTTCTCGTCCGCTGCCTGCGATCCTCATCCCCCCCCTCTCCCGTTCGCCTTCTCTTTTAAGCCCTTTCGCTCCATTGTTGTGCCTCCTTTTCACGGGTTGACCGGTTTTCGCGGCCGCCGGCTGCCTTTGTTAGCACCACCACGGCATTTGCCCTTTCGCCCTTTCACAGGTCCCGTCCCAAGGGAGCAGTCGGTGACTGCTCATATATGGCCAGATTTTCGTCCCGTGATACCAAATATGGACATGCCTAGAGTTTGGCCACTCGACGCCGGCATGGCGCAGTTCTGCAGTGTCGATGAGTCACTGACCGGCATCAGCAGCCTCGTGCACGCGCACGAGCCGTCACATCCGCTCCCGCTCCTTCCAAAAAAGAATGTTCGCCGAACATTAGGAGTTTACCGTACACACACACACACACACACACACGCACACACAACCTTTCCGGTATGAGTTCACGAATGTCGCTGTTTTCTTCGTCACGAGCGTCAAGAAATACCCTTGGAGTGCACAATGACAAAATAAACAACGCTATATATAAAAACTTCGGCAACGAACAAACAAAAATTCAACTAAAATCAATGTGAGCATTAGGTACTAAACAAAAAAAAATGTTTTTTTAAAAGAGAGAGTTTAGCTGTTTCATCCTTTCTAGCTGTTAGCTAAGGACTTCTGCACCAACTACTCGGTTACGGAGGTCTATAAGACCTTTGCAACGAGGGCCTCCTAGGCGTCGCCATATTGCTCTCTGGGCTGTTGTGTGCGCCTGACGTCAGCACGGTGGAAGCGGCAGCGGAACCGGTTTGCAACAGTCCAGAGAGGAGGCGTTTTGACGTCCTCCTCGCCCAATACAAAGGTCTATAGGAAGGAGAGGGAGCGGGAACCGGGTCAGCTGGCATTGCTTGTTGCAATGTTATCTGCGTTATAGTTTCGGCCGATCGGGCGCCACCAAGCTGCGTCTGCAGAAAGTTTTCCAGTTCATCACAAAGACTAAAGTTTTCGTGCCGGCTGCTATTGCCCCCGGGCTGTAATGCGGGGCTGTTAACAATGGCAGGGATCGAGTGTGCACTGGTCGTTCTCCCCCTCTTGCTCCCGTGAGACAATCGTATCGGCAAGAGACGAGTAGGCTGGTGCTTGCTTTAGTCTGTTAGCGTGAACTACAGCCGTCGACGCCCTTGAGATCTCCCGAATTCTGAAATTGACTGCCGAGAGCTGCGGTCCTTTCCATTTAGGGGATTTATGGACAAGCCCTGTCTTTACCTGCACGCACTTAAGGTATACGCGGTCTCCCACCCTGAATGGAACTGCCCTATCCCTGGTATCGCACTGCCTTTTTCTCCTGTCGGCTGCTTTCCGTAATGCTTTCGCTGTCCCGTCATGGACCACCTGCAATCTAGATGTCAGTTCGATCTGCTCGATAATCCTCCAGCGACCCAAACTTAATGTAGATTTGATTGCGGAAATTCCAGAAATTTTTTTTTTGTTTATTCCTCCTTCCATTGCCTTAGTTAGTGTGGACCGTACGATACTATCGTGGAGGCTAAATAAAAACACCCACGTCTTGTACAGTTCTATTCAAGGACCGTATGGCATCCGTAGCTCTCCGTCAACCACCGCATCTGGCGTGTTTGGGTCGCGGCCAAATAAAAGGTAGAAAGGCGAGCCACCGGAGCTCTCATGTTCTGCCGTTATACGCAAACAGAGCAAACGGTATTCATAAATGCCAATCACGTTGATCTTGCGAAACATAGCGGGATAATTGGCTTACGGTTTGGTTAAGCCTGTCCACAGCGCCGTTACAAGCCGTTTGGAAAGGGGTTGTCGGCCTTTTGTCAATCCCAAAAAGCCTATAGACATCTTTCATCAATCTCGATAGAAAGTTTGACCCTTGATCAATGCAGCTGCCTTGGAACGCCGTGCCGCAAAACGACCGCTTCTACACACAGGGGGTTTACATGAGACCGACAAAGTCGGGTCGGGGAGGCCTGTCGGGCTAAAAACCGGCTATCGGGCTCATGTATACGCTAGGGGGTCGAGCTAAAGGCCCCAATATAGTCCGACGTTTTCGACGCGACTGGCTGAGTCGGCGACGTCGGCCACGGCACGTCGTCTACGACGGGCGCGTCAAAAAATTGCCGCTTCTACAGTCTGGCGCGGCTGGCGTGCCCGGTGCGGCGCGCATGCGCACAAGACGCCCTCGAGGGCTGGTACGTTTTCGACGTGAAATTTCGAGCAGACGACAGGGCACCTACAGGAACGAACTGCCTATCGAGGCACTAATTACTGTTGTCATCAAGGCAATGATGCGATGTGTTTACTGCGAATGTTCAAATGGCACAAAGCATGTACAGCCAGCCGTGGAGACGTGCTGCCCAGCAACGGCCTGAGCCCGCGTCGACGACGGCTACAGACGGAACGATGATTGTGTACGTGCGTGTTTTACTGAAAACTAATCATAATTTAAGTATCTGTACGATTACAGAAAAGTTAGAGATTACACAGTAATGAGGATCACTTCTCGGCCAGCTGCAGTTCCTGTAGAATTCCATAAATTTCGCGAATTCCCTGGTTGTTGAGCCGCTGACGTTCCGTGTGGCCAAATCGAGTACGGCCTTCGATTCCGGCGTGTACCGGTCACAACTCTATGCGAAGCCGCTTCTGCAGTTTTTGGTATTCTTCCACTGAATGTACTGCAGATAAGTGAAACAACACCCTCGTTACACCTTCTAGAGCAATGCATTAAAACGAGTATGGCACACGCACCGCAGCGAAGAACTCACAGCTGAGCCCGGTCGCACTACTGACAGTATGCATCCCAGACATTTTTCTTTCCTCTGAACGCGTCTGTAGTCAATCCGCTTGATATCATAGACGCAGGGCTGCGCTCGAATGCCTTCTAGCAGCTTTTCCGCAACAGTGTCTGAAATGCGCGCGCAATCGCTGTCTACATGCAAGCAGCCATCTTCACTGCGCGTGAGGAATGCTGGGAAGCGTGGCCGACGCGGCTGACGCGGTCGGCGAGAAATAGGCGAGATTCTATTTGCGCGTCGGCGACGTTGGGCCGCGTCGGCTCGCGCTCGCTGCGTCCATCACGCCGTGACGTTGGACTATAGACCTCGGTTTTTCGCCGACGTGCGCGCGCGCGTGCGTTACGTATATTGGGGCCTTTTAAAGGACCGTCGGGTCGTGTCCCGCCAGCCCGACTGCAGGGGGTGGGTTGGCTCGACCCTACCCGATGGGCGAGGGGCATGTATACGCTGACGCGTCGGGCAGGCGCCTCCTCTCTTGCCTCCTTGCAGGTCGGGGACGGGACCGTGAGCATTCCTCCTCTTCCTCCTCTCCCGCCTGCGCCTGGTTCATTTGCTCGACGCACGGTGTAGCAGCGATCTTTGCCCGACAGAATCGAGCTCATGTAAACCCGGACGGGTCGGGCTGGCTAAGCTCGACAACCGGCTCCCCCCTACCCGACCCGCTTGCGTCGGGCTACAGACGCGCGGCACAGTTTCTGTTTTTTGGTCAGGCAGTGCCGCGTTATTTCAGCGTATTTCGTCAAGTGATCCACACACACCCGTGCATATATTTCCTGTCGTCGTCGTTGGAAGTGTGCGCTTTTGTAGTCTCCCTTGGTTGTACGGTTGTACATCCAAGTAAGCATTGTCCGGGTCATGGGTGATCCTCCCCGAAGCAGCACGAAAGAATTTCTCTAGTGCTTTGCCATTTCGCAGTTCAGCGCAGAGATCTTCCGTGTCTATGGCCGGACAAAACTCATTGCGAACCAAATTTCTACTTAATGCGTCCACGTTAGTATGCGCCCTGGTTTGTGTTCTGTCTCAAGTCGTATTCCGGAAGCTGCAGGTTCCACCGCGAGAGGCGCGAGCTTGTGTCTTTCAAATTTAGCAACCACTTAAAATTGTCTTTTATTGTCGGAACGAATCCAGGAGAAGGAATGGGGTCGCTCTCATAGTAAACAGAAGAATGGGCAAAGCAGTGCTAGGGTACAACCCCAAAAACGACCGAATGGTTTCACTTCGCGGATCCAAGGTGCACCCTTTCAACGTAACAGTTATCCAAGTCTATGCACCAACCACTACTGCTGAAGAAGCTGACGTTAAGAGATTTTATGCTGACCTGAAATGCCTTTTAGACCGCACTCCATCATCAGACGTCCTTTTTCTAATAGGAGACTGGAATGCTAAGGTGGGGAGTGAAGAAATATCCGGAATTACAGACAAGTTCGGTCTTGGTGAGCCAAATGAAGCTGGGCAGAGGCTAGTAGAGTTTTGTCAATAAAACAACCTGATCATAGCGAATACTCATTTTCAACAGCACAAGAGGCGCCTGGCGCCTGTACACATGGACTACACCGCACGGTCTGTACAGGAATCAGATTGATTATATTCTTTGCCGGCAGAGATGGAGAAGCGCTTTACAAGCAGTAAAAACAAGGCCTGGGGCCGATTGAGGCACCGATCATCAGCTTCTTGTTGCCAAATTTAAGCTTCGATTGAGGAAAACGCAGAAAACGAGAAGGCATTTCAGGTATGATCTGGATCAAATTCCATCAGAATATGCTGTGGAAGTGAGGAATCGATTTCAAGAATTAGATCTAGAAAACAGAGAGCCAGAAGAGATGTGGACTGATGTTCGTGATATAATACAAGAAGTTGCTACTAAGGTAATTCCAAAGCAAAAGAAATGCAAGAAAGCAAACTGGTTATCTGAAGAGGCTTTGCAAATAGCTGAGGAAAGGAGGATGGCAAAAGTTATGGGGGAAAGAGAAAGATTCAAGGTTCTCAATGCGGATTTTCAGAAAATAGCAAGAAGAGATAAGAATGCCTTCCTGAACATACAGTGCCAAGCTGTTGAGGACAACAGCCAATTGAGGAACGCGTATAAGACAATCAAAGATATCAAAGGAAGCTTCTGTGCTAAGCTGGGCGTGATAAAGGACAAATGAGGCAGGGACCTCACTGAAGCCTCAAAGATAAAGAAGAGGTGGCAGGAATACACAGAAGAACTGTACAAGAAGGACCCGGATGTGCAAACCCAACATAAGACGATTGTGATTACTGATCTCGAGCCGGGCATCCTGAAGAGTGAAGTTGAATGGGCCTTAGCCAGCTTTGCTAAGAACAAAGCTAGTGGAATTGATGGCATTCCAGCTGAGTTGCTTCAAAACCTCAACCATGACGCTGTTAACGTTCTGTATACATTATGTCAGCAAATTTGGACAGCCCTGCAGTGGCCACAGGATTGGAGGAGGTCAGTTTACATCCCCATTTCAAAGAAAGGCAGTGTCAAAGATTGTTCCAACTGCATACTGTCGCCCTGCCTATTTAATCTATATGCTGAGTGCATCATGAGGAAGGCCGGTCTGGACGAGTCTCCAGCTGGAGTGAAGATTGCTGGGAAACGCATCAACAACCTTAGATATGCAGATGATACCACTTTAATGGCAGAAAGTGAAATGGAACTCAAGAGACTTCTGATGCGCGTACAAAAAGAGAGTGAGAAGTTTGGGCTTAAACTGAACATTAAAAAGACAAAGATCATGGCGTCTTGCCCTATCAAGTCCTGGAGCATCAAGGGACAAGAAGGGGAAGCTGTGACAGATTTTCTCTTCTTGGGCTCCAAGATTACCCCGGAAGGAGACTGCAGCCATGAAATTAGAAGACGCAGCTGCTTCTGGGAAAGAGAGCCATGGCTAGTCTTGACCGCCTAGTAAAGAGCAGATACATTACACTGCTAACCAAGATCCGTATAACTCGTGCTATGGTCTTTCCAGTTGTGATGTATGGATGCGAGAGTTGGACTGTGAAGAAGGCTGACCGCCGAAGAATTGACTCGTTTTAATTGTGGTGCTGGCAGAGACTCTTGAGAGTTCCTTGGACGGCCAGAAGATCAAATCAGTCGATATTGTCGACCATAAACCCTGACTGCTCATTGGAGGGTCAAATTCTAAAGTTAAAGCTCAGCTACTTTGGTCATCTGATGAGAAGAGAGGAGTCGCTGGAGAAAGATTTGATGTTGGGAAAGGTTGAGGGTCACCGGAGAAGGGGTAGGCAGCGAACGCGATGGTTAGATGGCATCCTCGAGGCGCTGCAGAGGAAGTTATGTGATGTTAGGAAGATAGTGAGAGACCGGAAAGCGTGGCGTGATATGGTCCATAGGGTCACGAAGAGTCGGACACGACTGAACGACTGAACTGAACTGAAAAGTATACTGAATAAAAAAATTGCCGACGAGATTTGCAGCGCATATGGTAGCTATCGCATTGGAAGTGGCCAAAACAATCCACTTTATGAACCAAAATGAGCGGAAAGTATTTTATGAATATTTATCAAATTGCCGCACCTATCGGGCTTCTATAAAAGCTTTGACAAAACCGGATATCACGTCACAACACCCCCATCGCGGCCGGTTGCACCCGTTTATTTTTCCTTTCCCCCGTGGCACTCACAAAGCATAAGAACGGACGTGCTTTCTTTTTTTTTTCTTTTTTTTTTTGCTGCTCGATCGTGTTCCTGGCACAATTCATCGTTCCCGCGTCCCCCTCGACCTCCACACTTCGCATCATTGTTCACGGCGTGACGCGGGGGCACCGACACTGCGTGTAGACGGTCAACCAACTTTAGGTGTGGGGGCGGCGGGATCGCGGGGCCATGACGTTGCTGATGGAAGTTGTGACGTCACAGCCGCCGGCTAACAGTCAGGAGCGCGCTGCCTCTGACCCGGCGGCCGCTCAGAAAACGTCAAAAATGCAGCCATCCGCTCAAACTAACCCGAATTGTGTGTCTGTACTGTGAGAAGTTCGCAGGGGTCAAGTGGGTGCAGCTAGCACAGAACCGGGTTAATTGGAGAAATAGAGGCCTTCGCCCTGCAGTGGGTATAGTCAGGCTGATGATGATGATGATGATGACTAGTGTAATCGTGTCAATTAAGAATGCAATTGCGGTGCTTTCTCAATATTCTTGGATATTTGTTCAGTATACGTTTAAAGGGCTGGCAGTCGGTCACTAGCGTGAACCTGCGACCGCAGAGTTAGCACCGAAAGTGTCGCACGGCCCAAGTTACCGCAAAACACTCGCGCTCAGTGCCACTGAAGGACTCTGGTGGCACTGTAACGCTGCTCTTGCGAACGCGACTGGATGCTCCCTGCTGTCAAAGTTCTGAGATAGCACCGCGCCTGCGGCAAACTTGGAGGAGTCGGTCGCCATATTAAAGGGCCTGCTTAAGTCAGATCTCACCAAAGGGACCGTGACTAGTTTTTTTTTTTTTTTAGCTCCTCGAACGCCGTCATATGTCTCGCCCGACCATAGGAACTCGGTGTTTTTTGCATTTAATGCAGTCAATGACTTCGCGATTCGGGCAAAGTTTCGAACATGCCTTTTCTAATATCCGACTAAGTCAGGAAACTCGCGCACACCTCGAACTCCGGTTGACCTCGGGAAGTCACTGACGCTACTTAGTTACCTGGTTCGGGTTTTACTCCGTCCGCAGAAATGATATGTCCAAGGTATCTGACCTGCTGCTGGAAAAGTTGGCACTTCGAATGTTTCAGTTTTAAGCCAGCGGCTCGCAATCTGATCAACACCTCCTCGGCTGCCTCTAAGTGCTCAGCAAATGTGCTGCTATAAATGATTATATCGTCCATGTAGACGAAGCTTCCCAGCATACCAGCCAATATTGCGTACGCGGTTCTCTGCCAAACGGCAGGGCTGTTAACGATATAGGCCCGGCAAGTGAAGGAAAAATGGAAGTTGTTGCTGAAGAGGCAGAAGATGTGCAGCGGGGTTAGATAACTAAAATCAGCCGCAAATTCCGCCCGCGAAACGTACCAAACACCTGAGCCTGATCACGCGGTACCATGATCATATAGCGTCTCGCCTGACTCGGTCTCAGCGTTCGTCGACATCGCGTCAGCCGCACTGGTCAGGCCTAGCGCGGCGTCCGGTGCACAAAATAATTCTTATACGGGTGCGAGGTGAGTGCAGACGTGTTTTACATGTCCTGAATCCGCAGACGACAACCAGATCGCCTGAAACGACTTCGCTGAGGCATGCACTTTAGATTTTACTCCCTACCCAGACGGCCATAGACGTCCGACGGTCGACCGACGGACGTCCGTTTTCGGACCTTCGGACATCCGACGGAAGTCCGGTTATGTTCGATATACGTACAGCGGACGTCCGTCGGACTATCGTTCGTGGATCCGGATCGCGTCCCACGGACGTCCGACGGGCAGCCGGAGGCGGACATTCGGACGTTTCCCGGAACATGCTTGCAGGGCCCGCTATTGGTGCAAAAACTTGCCAATAACATTCGTGTAAAGCTCAGCAAGCATGTGCCATGGAAATTTCAGTCACATACTAGTGCTCAATGCCTTTGTCGTGAGAGTAAAGCAGACAACAGAATATGCAACAGGTTCAAGTTTCCTGTTGTCTGCTTTACTTTCACACACAAAGCACTGAACAGTAGTGTGCAATTAAAACTTCCATCAAAGAGGCACATATGCTAGCTGAGCTTTACACAAATGCACCATTCCTGAAAACATGCTAAGTGCATAGGCATACCAGCATGCGAGGTTGTAAAAAAAGCATTTTTTTGGCTTTATTGCAAAAACTGCATGCATAAATAGTCTACACTAAAAAAATATCGATGTTAAGGAATGGCATGGTAAAATGCAGGCCAACGGGAGTATTAAGAATCTACTTGAATAATTTTTTTTAATTATCCTTGGCCGTGACAGCTCTTCCCTTGGGGAGGTGGTGGAGGAAAAGGTATTTATTGAAACCTAATATTTCGGAATTAGCGAGGAGATGATCGAGTTCTCTGTGGGCGGCCTCCGCAGGCCGGGATTCCAGGAGCAGTTACTATCCTGTGCATTTGCTCGATCAGCTGTTGCTGGTCTTTCAGGCCTAAGATGGAAAGAGCAGGCTGGGCTCCTCCTGCAATAGAAGGGAAAATTAAATTCAAGTTATCTGTGCTGAACTTTGATTACACATCTCCAAGGGCAACTGCCAGTTTCTCTCAATTGCTTTTTCTAGATGGCACTGTACGCATGCATCTCCATTCAGAACTGTCACATACTATATAGAAAGGTCATATAACTGCAGCAAAACCCATGCAGAATAACAAAATATACAAACGTAGTTTGACCAGAACCTGGCATTCAGTATTTTAATGTTTTTATGTCGTCTCTTTGAACATGCCACTCTGACCAAACACGGCATGTTATGCTTGCTGCTATGCACCCTCAGCAATGCCCAAGACATGGAGTGCACATGCAGAGAAACTAAGCATAAAGGATGCTGTATATGAACATAAAGCACAGCCAGAGCATTGCAGTATTACACAGGTACGCATTGGCGGCAGAAACCTGCACTTTGAGCGGTTTAACAGGCAGATTTCTAAAGTAATTGTTCCTGCTCTGAAAAGAAGTGATCAATAATAACATCATTTAAAATTGTTACCTTTTTGTTCTGTAAACTACACATTTCGCTGGTTTCCATGTACCCTCTACCGAAGACATTGCCTGGGCGTGTCGGGGGTATATCGACATCAACATCTAGGCTACAAGCGTCTAGAAAGCGTCTCCTTAGAGCAGCTGCGACGAAGTAACTTATCTGATCACATGCAAGCTGCTGCAGCAGAATAAAGATGGACATTTGACATGTGGCTAAAGCCCAATGTGGAAGCATAGCCCGCCGCTGTGATTGCGCAGTGTTCATGCTTCTACAAGAGTTAAAAGTAAAGTTATTTGTTTACCCACAGCGCTATATGTGACATTACAATAGCAAGGCTTATAGTCACACAAAACACAAAAAGCTGACAACCACAAGCTCCTGATGTATTACCGGCAGCATGCAGCATGGATGTTAGTTACTGAAATATGGTTGCATAATTCTGGCAACCAGCTGTGCATGTATGTCATAGATTTCTCAACTACGCACAACAAATTACAAAAAAAAAAATAATGGTATTTATAAATGCAGCCAGCTGTTCGCAAGAAACATTGTAGCTTTTTTATGGGGAAGGTAGAGGGCGCCAAAGAAACTGCCCCTGTAAAGGCGCCTAATTTGCCCCTATGTAATATCTGGGACAAGTGTGTGGACTACACAAACTGCAATCAAAGCACATAACTTTCACATCGACCAGGAAACTCGGACCATACTTGTCGATGTGAAAGTTGAACGTTAGTTCTTTCATGTGTGCAAGAGAAATAAGGTCACAATTCGTTTACATTTGCGATTCTAGTCCAAAATCTAGACATACTGTCCAGAGACTTTCGCCCCCGCAGTATAAGCCACCACTTGGGTAAGAGATTAGTAAAAGAAGTGTATAAAAGACATTAGTGCTGTTGGACAGCCATAGCTATAAAAATGGTATTGACATTGAAGTACTGCCTTAAGGTGGGGCCTAGGGCATTACAAAAGCAAGAGTTAGTGTCCGCTGGTCCTCATTTGAACGAACAAAAAGAAGGGGGGGGGGAGAAATCTACCTCAAGTACATGTTTTGAGTGACACCAAGCCGCAGTTAGGATTAAAGATATCACACAGTTTTGTGGAAGATTTGGGAGAGCTTTGCTGCTTTCTTACAGGATTGGACAAAAGAGCTCACCATCTTCAGAAAGGCACAGTATATAGAAATGAAAATAGTGAATTTACTGCATCTGGCCACAACAACTTGCACACGGAGAGGAAGATGAACTGAAAATTTTATACATGAATGTACGTATTTACAACAGGTGAAACAATGACCATGATCTATGCCGAAGAGGAAAGAGATCAAAATCTAGCTCAGAACGAGTTCTCCTGGCCGCGGGGCCGTTTCATTAACTTCGGGACTCCGCCCACATTTCTCATCCCCAATGACAACGAACTCACACATGACTGGCTAACAAACATTTTGGCATGTCTTTCCACTTTCATAAATTCTTCACCCTCTCCCTAATACAAGCAATGCAAAAGGGACAACAAATTCGTTTCACAACAAACAGAATTTAGAGAATGGACCTCGAAATGATTGGCTCACTAGGTCACATGCCAAAATCTGTCCCCTAGGAAAAAAAAAAGAAAAAAAAAATTAGAACCCATCAAAACGGTGTCCCACGTGCGCAACCATTTCCCAAAGCTTGCATCCTTGGCGGCTCCTTTTACAGGGCAATTATAGCAATTATTGGCGTCCGAGTCAGCAACATTGCGGACCACATCAGAAGAGCCAACCCACATCCTCCCGCTCCGCATCATACCGTCACTGTTACACACTGCCCCTTTTTCAACGCCGCCATCTCCCACCATTGTTGACATCCAGGGTTGGAATCCTCAACGAGACCCCACTCAGCGCGCCTGCACTGAATAATTGTCACTTTTATGGGCTCCCCAACAAGGAAGAGGGCCTTACACCCTTCAACCTGACAGTATTTTTTCTTTGAACGATAAGCAGTTCTTCCAAAAGAGGTGCTCGTTTCAAAGCTGTGCTGCCTCCGGGTGATGAGTCCAGTCAGCGTACTAAGGACCCCTTAGTACGCTTAGTACTAAGGACCCCTTAGTTGTATACTGTTCGTAAAGCTCCTTAAATAAAAATGAGCCCCCTACATGACACAGCAACGAGAACAAACTGCCTGTCCCCGCGTCTTCGAGTGCGACAGCAAAGTCCTCGGAAGAGGGGACTTCTTTCCCTCTCTGCCTACGTTTCCGTTAAGCACTGTAGCTGCTGTAGCTGCCTCTCTGTGCACGTCTCTCCGCCTCCTGTCCGAGGGCAAGTGGGAGACGGCCGCAGCTGGGCATTGAACAGGTGACCCAAAAAGAGCAGACTAATAATGGTGCCTAGCATACCCACCGATCCCTTACAGAAATCATTAAAGAAATGAAAGCAACACATCAGATAACGCTACAATGTTTCTAAGTGCAAAGTCGACAACTCCAAGTCATATAAATATATGTACATCTCCGCACATTAACTAGACAGAAACAGTGCAGAGTAAACTAATAATTCAGTGTCTAGCAACACTATTAAAAGGGGATAAAGGCCACGGGGGGCTGCGATTATTAGTACCGTTTTGCCTTTAAACTACAATAACATACTTGTTGCAAGCTTAAAATCAAAGATTCACACCTGTCCCACCCACAGCAATGGAACACACATCTGACTCGTCTGCAGAGAAAGAGGAAGCTAGACTATTACAGACGCACCCTTGGTTATTTTTCTGGAATTTCTGAGGGTGAAGAATCTGACTTGTCAGTAGCATGTATATGAATAAGAATCCTATGACAGTAAATGCATCAGATTTTCTGGAGTGGCTTTTCTTTGCTGACCACATATGAGGTGAGCTATAATTTATCCAACTTGGCCTAGGTTTATTCTATGAATAACAAAGCTAAAGCAGGTACACAGTCGTCCACTCAGGCTGAACATGCGAGTGCGTGGCATGCACTTTTTGAAATGCCACTGCATCCATCGCAGCTGCACACCGTAGCGAAGAGGCAGACATTGTGAAGTACCAGCCTCTAGTCCCTCTACCACCACTGGGGTCCCAAACTAGGGACCCCTTGTTTTTGTCAGGACAGGCCCCCTCAGGGTCAGCTAGTGAGTAACCTCATGTATTTGTATCTGATGGAAATGTTTTCCACCACCACCCACAATATGCAGCTGCGCATCATAGCAGATGTGAAGCAACAGCTCCTGGTCCTTCTACGCATAAGCCACTTTGCCTTGATGCATGCCTGCGCACCATAGTAAAGAGGCAGACGACATGACGCAGCAGCTCATGGTACCTTTACACATGAGCCCCCCCATTGTACTTCGATATGCACCATAGCAAATATACAGACTACGCCACACAGCAGCTCCTGGTCCCTCTATGCATAAGCCATTTTGCCTCAATACGCACCTGCGTACCTGAGCGAAGAGGCAGACGTGAAGCTGCAGCTCCTGGGCCCTCCATGCACAAGCCACTTAGCATCAATGCACGGCTGTGCACTGTAGTAAAGAGGCGAAGGACGTTAAGCAGCAGCTCCTGGTCCCTCTACACATCAGCCATTTTGCCTCGATGCGCATCTGCACACCGTAACAAACAGCCAGATGTGACAAAGAAGCTCCTGGTTTCTCTACACATAAACCACTTTGCCTCAATGCACGTCTGCACACCGAAACAAAGATGCAGATGACGTGAAGCTGGAGCGGCTGGTCCCTCTACGCACAAGCCACTTAGCCTTGATGCATGGCTGTGACGGATGCATTGCTATTTTGCAAACTGCATGCCACACATTCTCATTCAAGCTAAGAGTGGACGACTGTGTAAACGTAAAATACTGGTTATTTACTTCAATGGACAATGACAAAAAGTAACATGGTGGACAATGTAAAAAGAATTTGCTGCATAAAGTTTGTTGAAACCAGTTCTACATCCTACATGTAAACAAGCTAAAACCTTAATGTCGAAGGGATGTCCTGTGTGTTTAAAATCACGCTCAAACAACTTCAACACTGACAATCATGATTCAATATTAATAATATAGATAATGATACAATACTCACTTTTAGCCATACCAAAGAAATGAGAATGCAAAGGGATGTTGCTGTTTTTCCCCCGTGGATGACAGTTTTCCATGTTCAAAGTGCTGCTTCCTGTTGGCCTACGAAATCGGCTACAGCAAATGGCATCTGAAAAATTTTTGGAAGCCTCATGCTAGTCTTTAACGAGAAAAGGATTGCCATACAGAAGCAGAACACAAATACTTTTACAACACACTAAAAGCACCAACTGCGGTACTGTTTTTAGGATGACTAGGTAGAGGTTTTGCTGTAGCAAGCCAAATGTTAGCCTTCAATAAGGAAAGCATTCCCATACAGAAACAGAACACAAAAACTTTTACAACACATTAAAAGCATCAATTGCACAAATGCTTGTAAGATGACCAGGTACAGGTTTCTGCTATAGCCCACATCATGTGACCAGCAGTTATCAGAAGCCTTGTATGTGAGCATGATGCCCTAGATTCAATTTATGGCTATCACTGTATTAACAAGCATGGGTTTAAAGCTACTTTAATATGATAATCTAAGAACATGGTAAGAGCTTTCAGTGCGAGACATAAGCTCAGTATCATGCACTATAAGGTGCTGCATGGCTCTAGTGTAGCTTTGGCATTATCTCGCTGTCAATAATGCAATTAAGTTCTGAGGAGCCTTTGAATATCTGTAAGGATAAAGCAACAACAATTTTGTTTTCATCTCACTTTTGCTCAACTCGTGTTTTTTTTTTTTTTTGAGCCTGCGGCTTGCATGGCCTCCCAGTATGCCTGTTTTGCATAAAAGAAGGCGTTGCAGGCACCAGAGCTCACAGCCCAACTGTATCGCGGCGGCGGTATGTCAAATTCGTGCCAGAACAGCGCAGAACAGCGGGTCAAGAAAAAGACAAGTGCTGACTTTATTTTTTTCTCTCATCTCCTTGTCCGCTTGTTCTGCGCGGTTCGGTCCCACATGCATAACCAACATGCGCAAGGGGCTGTCCTGGTTTGTCAAAGCTTAAGGAGAGTACTAAACCTTTAGTTATTTAGTAGCTACAGCCGTTCCTTCTAGAAACTGTAGTTGCCGTAAATCTCGAGAAAGATCAGCGGCTGTCCATTTAAAAAAAAAAAAAAAGCTCGCGACGTTTTCACAAGTGTAGGCATGTCGCACGATAGGCTCGAGTGCAAAAGATTTCTCGTATAGTTTTTACAACGCAGCACGTTGCGCATGGTTAACAAATTAACTCCTTTAAGCTCGGGCAGGCACTCCTTTATCAGAGACAGAGAAGTTGCGCGGCTTACTGGCGCAGCGTCCAGTAATGCCGAGAAAGATGGCGCTCAGACTTGAGGCTGCACTTTAGTTAGTGGGCGCGGAGTCCATAGAGAGTATATGTTTCTCTATGCGGAGTCAGTCGCGCTTAAAACACTCGACCGTTCGGCTGCTGTACAGAGCTGTTTCCTTACCCAAAAGCTCAGCACCATCGGTGCATCGAAAAGTTCCACTAAAGAAACAAAAGTTCGGTGAAATACTTACTTTGGAATGGGCGGGTGAACAAAGTGTGCCAGCCGCACCAAGCCACAGCAAAAACAATGCTAGCAGTGCATTACAGCCGTAGGTATTTGTAACTGCGCAGTAAATGCAGAACACGGAAACGCGAAGCCATCATCCATGACTAAACTTCAACTTATCAGATGGATTGGATTGGCTCATATCAGATTTTTTTGAGGATAGGTTCGGTTTCGTTCTTTTTGAGCTTGCTGCTTGCTGCGTCTATTCAGCCACTGATTAAAATTTCACCGAAGCATCATGATAGAAAAATGTTTAATGGTCATTTAACTTTTAATCAAAAATTTTGATGGCAGAATTCAACGATGAAACATGCGGAAAATAAAAAAAAACTGTTTAATGGAAACGCTTTCTATCGCATCGATTCGCCCTGACATCATATAATGCAGACTTGACGGCATTACTGATTTATACGCAATTCAGACGAGCACGACGACTACAAACTATATCATAGCTGTGTAAAACCAAATCCAGTGGCGGACGTACGGCGGCTGTCCGCTGGGCGAGCGGATTCGACCATCCGCTTTCGTACGTACGCCGGAATTCCGGCGGACGTCCGAAATCGGCCGCCGAGTTGCGGCCGAGTTCGGTTGTCCGTCGGACGTCAGTGGCCGTCTGGGTACAAGCCTGGGGACCTGTGTCGACCCACGTATCCGAAGCCAGACTCCACGCACTGAGTGAATTTTGTGGCATGCCGTGCTTTGCTGAACTTCTCGATCGAAAACATTGAGGAGTGGACGGAGGCACTTAAACTCCACGTTCAAGAGGCGACAGAGACGCTAGAGGGAGACGATAACCGACTACTCCACGCGGGAGGTTAAACAAAACATGGAACGCAAGAAGAGCCTTCAAAGACAGATTGGGAGGCATAACAAGGGATCTGAAAACTACGAGATCAAATTGCGCGAAAATAACTGGTGCAGTAGATGCGACGAAATGGATGCATGTCATGCATGCGGACCAAACCTCGAGATTAACCACGGGACCGATGCGACTACGGAGAAACTCTCGCAGGAAGCGATTGACATCATCATCAAATACGCAGCCGAAAAGGGGCTTTCGGGCTCACCGCAAATATCAGAGGGGTTCGCATACAACTCAAAATACCTCCGCTGCAAAAACAGCGGGGACTTTAATATTTAGGTAGAGGGAAAACCGTGGTGCCAAAAGTAGTACGGATCAGGATCCTGGGGATAGTCATCCAATGTCACGGGCTTAAGGAGAAGTCCTAATTAAAATACTGGACAGGTATACGCGATGCAAACCATCGTGCTCTTGAGGAGAAGCGCGAATAAAAGAATAAGCCTCAATAATAAAAAAAAAACTATGCATAAGTAATAAGTAGAATCAGTTACACGACGCCCTGCCTCGACATCAAGGCCAGAGAAAAGGAGAAACTAAATTCCCTGGTCCGTAGATGCGTTACAAAGGCGCTTATACTGCCCATGCCCCGTGGGCACAATGACAGAGCGACTGCTCGAAATTGAGGTGCAGAACACTTGGGTAGAATTGGCAGAGGCAGTGCGAGTCCCCCATTTAGAGAGACTATACGACCGAGACGGGCCGGGTGACCCTTGCATAAGTAGGACTCAACCCAAACAGAGGGATTAAACGATACAATGGAAATCATAATCAGTAGGGAAAGCAGGAACGCCTTGGCAGCTTCCCCCCCCCCCCTCCCTCTGCTCAGAAACAAACATCCAGAATTCAACTTTGAAAGAACGACCAAACGAGTCGAAGCCCTAGAGTGAAGGTTTGAAACGCGGAAGCAAAGGAAAAGTCCTATGTCGATGCGGCGAGTGGCGCAGAACGGGTGCGGCGGTAGCCTCGGTAGTCGATGGCCGAGGGCAGCAGGTATCTGCGGCAGCCATCAGAAGCCACAACCATCGCAACCGCTTGTGTAGGAACGGAATCCAAATTCATAATTAGCAATAGCAAAAATTACCATCCAAAATTTCGGAAATGGGGACGATATCTCCGGAAGCGTCCAAAATCCTAGAAAAATTCAATTAATGTGGACACCTGCGCACGTTGCCACCTGTATCAGCCGACCCCCAGTACACTGGACATATGACGAGTGTCTGGAAAATTGCAGGGAAATCATCGACCATTATAAGTTGGGACGCAGGCTGGTACCTCCACCAGATGTTGACGTGTAGGTGGCTACAAACTAATGCTGCTAATACCTTCATGTACCCGGTCTGGGTGTTTCAGGCTCTACCGGAGCTTGAGGACAATAATGCAAACACTGTGAAGCGAGGCACCCTCGACTACATAAATTATGACTGCCCACAATATCAGGGGTGGGACAAAATATAATATAACCCGGCATGCTGCGAAGCGTGGACCATGCGATCCAGCGAAGCACCATCCATCTGGCGGTAGAAGCCGCAAAGAGCCAAGGGCTGCCTGCCAGCCGCTAATCCGCGGACTCGCTATACTCCCCGTCTTCCTAGGCATGCGCGCTAGGGGCGGAGAGGAGGGAACCTTTTTTTCTGATGGAAATAAATCTTGTGCAATCAATCAGTCCAAATCGAACGTTTAGACGCAAATGCATCTAGAAATATGGGTCATATGGGCTGCCGATAGCTCCGGCGGCATCTCTATGCCCTTCAGTAGTGTTCTTGCATACGCTGCCTGTGGGAGCATACAGGACCACTACCCGTCAGTAGCCGTCAGTGCACAGCGGCGCCTCTAACGGTCAGCGTTGACGAAACTCTTGCCGGAGTTTCATAACCAGAAAGAGCATAAGGGATTCTGCGTAGGCCAACATGGACGACGCTCAGTGGCGTCGCGAGGGGGGTGCGGTCCGCACCGGGTGCAGTGCTCAGTTGGGTGCAGCTGGGCACTGAGAGGGAAGAAAAGGCGGGGAGCGGCATAAATTATAAAGGCGCGAAAAGGCGCGCATCGGTACCACTGACTGGGAAGTGTGGTTTCCTCGTAGAACGAATTATTCTGTTCTGAGGAGTGCTTGAAAACACATATGCCTTATGCCAGAGACTCCTCGCCATTTTAACGTTGAACCGGGCCTGTGTACATGCGTGTACCCTGGAAACACCAGCATTCACCCGGAACTATACCCGCGGAAGCCCCTACGCCGGAGCTAGGCCTCTTTTTATGTATGTACAGTTCATTATCGTTTCCCTAGCGCGGAACGCTCGGCAGTCTTTTGTCTTGTTCGTATATCTTCGGTGCCTTTCTCGCTCCTTGTAACAGTCACACATCCACCTCACACTTTCAAAACACCGAAGGCACGCAATGCCTGCTGCTCTGTGGAATAGCAAGTCTGATCACTACGCGCTGACTATAGAAAAAAAAAATAATTGAGAGTAAATATCTAAGGTGCTCATGCGGTTCTTATCTTTTTTCTCTGCAAAAGGTAAATACATTGTTAAAATGAGAAAGGAAACTGAAAGCATTTAAAAAAAAAATGAGCTTGGAGATGCCCACCGTCTCCCAGCTTCAAAAGGCCGCTTCGCGCTTAATATTTTCTGTTGGTACGGCATCAATGCGCGTTGGTAACCTTGCAGTCTGGATGCGGAAGTCGACTTCAATCTTTTGGGGGAAAGGAGAGGAGGAATGTAGAGAATGTAGAGAATGCTTAGTAAAATGCTTTCACCTATGTATGTGGCACGTACAAGGCTCCGCTTGTGACCTAACTACAACGCGTGGAATCGAAAGTTTTGAGGACCGAGTTCAGTTACAGAGTGAGATGGAAGTGTTTCTCGTGTGAACTCCCATTATGCGACCTCGCTGACAACCACCACTCTCTTGGTACTAACCAATGCAGCCGCACATCCCAAAACAGTTAGCTGCAGCATGATGAAGACTTCCGGTTGCAACATTTCAGAGGCGCCTTCATTTTTGGAACGTGCTTGGAACAGCCGCACCGCTGATCAAAGGATTGTTGCAGTGGCACCTGGCAGTAAGATCCGTGTTTGTAAGAGTTGATCTTACGATCGCTCAGAGGCCCCGAACAACGCCCTGAGCAGGAGCAGATGGGTTCTTTTTCAAGCTGCGACTGAGCACAAACGTGAGGGTGTAATACAAGCTTTGTAGAAAGAGAGTCTCTGTGGACGACAACGAGTACGCGCGTTGCTAGCGCAAATACGGGATATCCAGCCACGAGGCGTGGGAAAACAACGCCGGCCACCCGCTTTCACTCCGCGGTGCGTCTGGTCGGACTTTTGGAGAGAGCGCCGCATCGTCGCCAGTTAGTCGATACCTCGAGATGCGCAGCTTTTTCTTCCTCCATGTTCCTTTCCCATCCTCTTCTCCCTCTCATCTTCTATTTGTGTGTGCTATTGGCTGCGACGCGCTCAAAGCCGGGGGAGGGGGGGGGGGGGGGGGGTCCGCGACGTGCCTCCGCACCGGGTGCAGGTGACCCTAGCGACGCCACTGACGACGCTGATTTACCCGCCATCACAAGCCTGACCCACACTTGGTGACCATACTGCCAAACAGCGGGCGAAGGCCCGACAGTTTCATTTCGAGCCTGGCTGTTACATACATATATCATACACGCGAACACAGCGGGACAGTTTTCTGACGCTGCAGGGAAGGCAAGGCAAGCGAGGGAAGGCTTCAAACTTTTGTCTCTGGAGCTGTGGTATCTACTGTTCAGAGTACGGTTGCGGCGGGATGAATTGGAAGTCAAAGGAACGGTGGCCACTTTTTCAGGGACCAAGCCCGTTTCCTTCACTTTCCTGTTTAGCCTTTTCAGTCGAGCCACAGAAAGTACTCTATAAAGACCTGCACGCAAGACAAGAGAACGGAACAAGAGCAGATGGAGAGCCTCAGTTCGCAAGCCAAGCCAGCGTTTCGACAAGGGGACTTGTGTTAACTTGTGTGGATGGCGCGATCGGAGGGTGGACCATTTAACCCGTGATTTTATTTTGCTATGGAATTATCCGCGATGCCATGAGAATCGGTCGACGCCACACTCTGGAGGGCCTCCTTCAAGGAGCATGCACCACTGCAATCTTAGAACTAGATTTAAATGCGATAATTTAGTTGAGAGTCTTGATTTTTACCGGAGTACAAAAAATAAATACAAAAGTAAGATTTTTCATATGGGCACACAACTGCATTCTGCATAATATTGTGTTGTAGATGTCTGGGATAGATGCACCATTTTTTTTTTAGAAAACAATCTCTAGTGCACATTTTGGGCAGCTTCGGATATTTCAGATTTTTTATATTTTTGTGCCTTTGTAATACATAATCCGCTGAACGGGCTGCCGGGCAGCAGTTTTGTAAACAGCCCAGAGCGTACTTTCTTGTACGCTTCCATTCACAGACTGTCATGTAAGCCCTTTGTAGACATTTAGAGTTTGGCTAAGGTATCGGCAACCCGGTGGACGTCGGAAGTTCCTCCGGAAGCCCGAATCAGATCCGGATGTCCGGGTCCAGATGCCACCTGCGGCCATCTACCGAATATTATTTATTATACCTGCTCTGAAATTTTCTTTCCTCCTGTTGACTTCTATAACCAACGAACCGAGCATATCCCAAAAATAACCCATCGAGATTTTCGTTATCGCCACAGGAGGTCCTCATTTTTCCGGAACTCATCCAAAAGTGTCCCCACAGCCAGCATTATAAAGAAAAGGCAAGACTTCAAGACTACCTCGCAATTTCTCGTCTGCAGCGCGGTGGTATCTTGTTTCGTAGTGCTTCTTTGGTGCATTATTTCTTGTACGATAGACATGATGGATCTGGTCGCCATAGAAATACTAGTGATAATTATGTTAACTGTCAAACATTTGCTTGCAATCTGTTGTCTTAAAATTCATTGTATTTATTTCAGGTTTGGAGAATATTCTGAGCATCACCAACTTTTTCACCAAGAACAAGCCTGCTTTGTTGGCAGCATTACGGACTGACATTTGAAACTATTCAGGCAACATTTTTTATTGGTGGACATTGTCTGCAAGACCGGCCTCCAACCTTGCGCTAACCTTCGTACCACTTTGGTAAACGTACTGGTGCCTATAGAACAGTCAAGCTGCGCTTGTCGGCATCGGGCCTATATAAAGCCAGTATAAGATTACTAGGTCAGCCAGTCGAAGGCCAATAACCAAAAACGAGCTCGGCCCGACCTCATCGACCGAGCTTGGGACGAGGTCGGCCATATTGTATGTCGACATTGTTTCAACGTAGAGCTATGGTGGATTTTTCAGCTAAAAAACATACCCTGTTGAACTCGGACAGGAACTACTTGCCGTGCACTGCCAATGACAATGAAAACTTCCTCAACATCATAACTGGAGATGACACATGGTTGTATGGCTATGACATCGAAACGAAGGTGTAGTTGTTGCAGTGGATGGGCAAGGGACTCGTCCAAAAAGCACGCATTAGTCAGTCAAATATGAAGGTGATGTTCGTTGTGTTTTTTGCTGCAAATTAAGGCATTGTCCGTCAGTAATTTGTATAGCGCGTTTAAGAGATTCTGTGCTTAGATGGAGGCCTGAATTGTTGGAAAACCAGGCTTGGATGTTGCAACATGACAAACTCCCGGCTCACGCGTCGCTCCGTGTTTGCAGCTATCTTGCAAAACATCGCACTCTCATTGTGCCCCATGCACGATATTCTCCGGCCACCTAGCCGCAACCGAAAATTTCTAGTTTCCTAAACTTAAAACCACAATAGCAGATTCAGGATCATGCGACAATATGCCTCCTTGCCATCCCAGAAAATGCGTTCCAGGAGGCTTTCAGAAATTTAAGAAACGATGGGAACTGTGTACTGCCAGTACAGAGGACTGCAGTGCTTTGAGTGGGGTAGTGCTTAAAATGTGGCACAATGAACAATGTAGATGTCATATTACAGCAGAAGTTAGCTTTCTTTTTGAACACATTTCGTTCTTTATGTATGTATGTATGTATGTATGTATGTATGTATGTATGTATGTATGTATGTATGTATGTATGTATGTATGTATGTATGTATGTATGTATGTATGTATGTATGTATGTATGTATGTATGTATGTATGTATGTATGTATGAGGTCTTCATGGGATTTAATGCAGCTCTAAATAACGGGGGGGCTGTAAGGAGGTGCAGGCCGCAGGACATCATCTTGGAGGTATATAGGGGAAGGAGGCCCATTTATTAATTCTAACTTGTTTCATATACGTGACCTCAAAATTCAGGGAACTTCGAGCAACGTGAAAAAATTGGCAGTGGCTTAGCTCCGGTTAAACCTAGTTGTGTTGCGAAAGCAACAGCTGCATGGTTACGCTTAGGACAGCTTAGGCTACGCGCTGAGCAGCGGCCGGCCTCTCCTTCTCCAAGTTGGCCGATGCAGCTCCGAGTCCGACCATAGCCTCCTTTATACGAGTATAAAGGAGGCTATGGTCCGACACACCAGCTGCTGCCTCTGACGTCACGCGTCTCCTCGTGCATGCGCAGCTTAATTGGCGCACGCTGTGCCACGCGAAATGGCTAGACGACTAGCGTAGTGTTGCTTTCGCAACAAAAACTTTAACAAGGAGGGGCCAGCCCAACTGAAAAATCGACTGTGGCGCTACGTTTGCCCAACGTATATGACATGCAACACGGCCGACCTTGGTTAACAAGGTTGGCCGAGCTCGTTTTGTTATTGGTTTTAGACCACGCCGATGTAGTAGGTCCCATGCTGGCCCGATCTAGGCCGACGAAAAACAACCTAATCGGAATATTTCACGTATATGGTTACCAAGGTCAAACTGAGGTTAAACCAAGGTCGGTGGCCGACCCTGCAGGCAATGCCCATCCTAACAATGCAAAAATTTCCTGAACAGTTTCAAATGTCAGTCCAAACGTTTTCAAAACACGCACGTTCTTCGCCCCCCCCCCCCCCCCCACCTCTCAAGAAAAAAAAAAAAAAACTGATGGCCGCCAGAATGCTCTGCAAAAAATAGCTGAAACAATACAGTGACTGTGACAGCAGATTGCAACGAACATTTGAAATGTCTGGCAGTGAACACAATTAACACAAGCATTCCCAAGGCGACCAGGTCCATCATGTGAATCGTGCAAGAAACAATACACCAAAGAAACATGAAAGAAACACTACGAATCAAAACACCATATCGTGCTGCGCGCACACATCTAACAGCAATTTTTAGCGAGCTTTTATACCCCCCATATTATGCGTTCATTTCAGAGCGTGTGACCCTCGAAGGTCGAGATGAATTATTTCAATCATTTTGAAGCTTGCGGTGGTAAAAATGGAAAGTAAAAGAGGGCAAGTTCACGTTGCTATTTTTAATTAAAAAATTTCCTTGTTCGAAAATTATGCATTTGTTAAAACGTATACATATATATGCAACTTAGATATTTGGCTGTCGAGAATTTGGTGGCAACTAGCCAATATTAACCGGCGTAACTGGTCGCACACCAGGACCCACATTTGGCCTTGCATTGGCTGGTCGAGAATACCGGCTATACCGGCTGCAGAGCTGTGCAGTCGATCGTTCACCGACGGTCGACGTCGGCCAAATTTAGTTGGGTGCCTAATCTGTCGTGTTGGGAGACCTTGTCGAACTGCAAGAACAGCAATTCCCACCACTCTGGAGGTCCCTTTCCTTAATTATGAGGTGTTGCTTATAGGGATTGGAGAAAGGCTTTTTATGGTTTCCTGCCAATCCCTCCTTTCGATATATGTCTGAAAAACTAGCGTCTAGTGATTTCGACTTCGTTTTTTTTAGTCTCGTGTATAGTTAAAATGAAATGAAGTATATTGCAGAAGTGTAGTATGGAAATAAGGATCAAGACCGCCAATGGTGTGGGATTGCGCTTTTGCCCAGGGCCCCCATTTTTCTTAACGAAGTGTCTAAAGGTACGTCCGACGGATCCATTCGATTCTCGTAAAGATACGGCGGACGTCGATATACAGGCTCATGGCTATATGCACGTCGAACGCGGCCCCATTCCGCTTGCTACGCGTGAATGGATCTCATCCTCTATGATATCAGCTAGCCGCGACTCTCGATGAGGTGCTACGAAGAGTGCATCCGTTCTAACATAGATCACGGTCTTCACTTAGGGTTGTGTACGGCAAACATCGCTGTCAAGCACATAGCTGCAGGCGATATGCTACGTACTGCACCAGCTCCACCAGCTGGCATCGAGATACGCACATTCACGAGCAGCTTTCGCTTCGCACTAAACTATCACCCCGATCTGCCCGTAATGCGAGCGAGCTATTCCTAGCATTTACGCTGTCTTAGGTCCTGCATCAACCTCTGAAGATCTAGCGCCGGCACAACACACACACACCTCGTCGTGCAGCTGAACATTCGGCAGTCCAAAGTATGTATGTGAAATGGCATTGTGCTCGTTCCTCACATGCAGACCGAGGAAACAGGATGTTTTTAGCTAAATTCTTCGTTTAAATTCTACCTCAGAGCCGTGGCAGAAGACATGCCGAATCTACTAGAGGCCTGCACATCGACTCGTCGAGGCGAAGACCTACTGCACCGCACCGCAAGAGTGCACAACCGGAAAGCCGGAAGCGTGAATGATCCGAATTCCCTGTGAACAGCAATGTTCTTTGGTATATAGGGGATTACTAGACTAAAGTGCTTAGGCTGCATCTTTTTCTTGTCGTTGAAGTTTGCGTACATGTAGTTTAAACCCCCGTATGCTCGAGGTTAGCGTGACCCGACTGAACGGCCGCGCAGCTTTGAAACGATCGGGATCGATATGCATGCATCGCCGGGCTTAGGTACGCGGTAGAAAATGTGCGCTGCACATTTCGTTGAAGAAGCTGACTCTTGGAATTTTGCAGAGTGTGCCATGCAAGCGATCGTTGCTACAACCACGCATCCATGTTCCCACGGCTGGCCTACCCCGAGGCGCATAAATGTTCAACCGTGGACGTATCAATGATCGAAGAGAGGACAGATTTTCACAATATTGGGCGCGAAATCGATAGCTACCAGTCTCAGTGTTAGAGAAATTCTGCCTTGATCATGCGCAATTCAGTGTTTCAGGTGTGGTCAGTAGATAAGTTTGAACAGTTCGCCTTTCAAGTCAGCGGCGCCAGCGATGGATCGGCGGAGCGATTTTCCACGCTACACCGCTGTCTTGCTAGAAAGCCTATCTAGGCGGCGTTTGACATTCACCTGCTTTTTGTTGGCCCCGTAATTGAAAGCAACGCCTTCAGAAACGCGTTAAATGTTCAAAAATGTATTCTCTTCAACAGTTTCACTCCAGGCTGTCAAAGCAGGCGGACGTTGATAACACAGTTGAGCACTCCAGTCTTTAGAAATCTGTACAATCACCTTCAGTTTGTAAAATTATTGGAATAGGTCACTTTCCGATCGCTGGGACATAGACCCTCATGACAGCGCTGTCACGTGAATAAGGACCACACCAGGCCGAAAGCTTGTCTCATATAACATAGCTAACCAAGGTATACCTTACAGCATTGTGTTGATTTTTATGGTGCCTAAGCGACTAATGCTGCCATGCACCAAGAACAAGGTTTAATGTATTTATTTTGTGTGTAATGACTAAAATGTTCTTTAGGATGTAGCTTGTTTAGGAACATTTTAGGAAACCAAAAATGCAGGAAATTTGCACGTCTCTCCTAGGATCATGCTGGGATGGAAAGGGATCTGTTGCAAATTGTACAAAATGTTTCCTCTTTTCTCGACTCTGGCGCACGTGTAAGATATGGTTTATTGTTAGTTCATCTCCACACTCCTTGCATATTGGTTTGTCCTCTTTCATAAGTATGAAGCTGTGTGTGAGGTTTGGGTATGTGTTTTGTGAAGATGACCTAAAATGTCCTCCATGTTGTGTTTTTGATTACTGCATGATTTCCATTCCTTAATGACAGGTTTGACAAGTATAGTTTGTAGTTTATTTCAATGTTTCAAAAATCCTGCCATTTCACTCTCACTTTTCTTTGTACAAGCTTCTTGGTATCTTCATGCAGCATATTCACCCTCTGTAATTTAGCATTGCGTCAAGGTAACCTGGTTATTTCTTTTCATCACCTTTCAAGACTACTGTCCCGATTTTATAAAGTTTCTGACGACAGGAACTCCTTGGAAGTCATAGAAATAAATGAGATCCACAATCATGAGATATCTAGGGTATGCATATACATGTCCATCGCTCAGTGGAATGGCGTCAGTACGCTGTTAGAACAGGTCTTGAGGTAACAACAACCATTGTCTGAGGTGGTCCTTTAATGGGCATTGAAATGCTATGTAACTACAGGTACTGATAGAACTCTTGATCATGTTATGTGATGATGCGATCCTTGCATGAATATAGGTATACGTTTCAGAATCTGCAGTGCACCACTTGACCATTTGCCACCAGTTTGTGTGAAAATGTATTTTTCATGCATGTTAACCAGTATTTAACAGATGACCCCTGTGCACAAGCCAAAAGTGCCACGAGCCAAATGTCACGAGGCCACACGACATGGCAGGAGCTGTTAAGCCAAGCTTTCAAAGTTATATTTGAAATATTTCAGCTTCAACGTTTCAGCTCCAATTAAGAAAGGTTGAGGCTTACAGAGGTCTATGCCAGGTTGTCTATCACCTAACAGGGCAGCCTACGACCGTATGCTAATGAGTATATCTTAGATAACAGAGACGTGAATTAAGGAATTAGTAATAATGTTTGTAGCAAAGGGCATGTAAATTAACGAGAATCCACAGTGGGATGTGCAGACAAGAACCATTAACGCTGGCACACCATACCCTTACAGGTGGAGATTAGGTTCAATGCAATAAAAAGCTGCGCTAATCAGACACGGACGAAGGAAAGGTAGGACGCACAGGAGATTAGGAGTCTCCCTAATTTTTTGTCTGCTCAAAGCTTGTCATTTCCTTCGTTCTTCCAGATGAGGAAGATGTGAAAATGATAGCATCCAAAATGCCAGAAACCATTGTTAACAAGGATGCTGATCCCAACAGCGTAAAAAGGAATTTCAGAAAAGATGGGTGACTAGTAATGCTGGCAACAGTTGAAACTAAGTAGAAAGGCATGAAATTGAAATGCAACATATGCAGAGATATGTTGCGAGACGACTAGTCAGGTGTGCGACATCTGTCTTCGTTAGTTTCATCAAGTGATTGGCCAAAGCAGATGGGGCTTGTGGTTTTGTGATAAGTGCAGTGTAGTAGCATAGATGCAACCTTGCCCATTAATAATTCGAGTGGAGTAAGTGCATTGTTTTGTTTTGTTCATGGTTTCCATGAAAACATTATGAGAAATTTTTTCCTAGAGAATGTTTGCTGAAATGTGAATATAATGTGCAATAAAACTAGTGTTTTCTTGCTGTTTACTTTTCCTTGTATACATTAGTTCTGTCAAGAAAACCACAGGCTAGAAAGAAATGTAATGGCATGCATTTTGATACTTGGCCCCATTGTGCTGGCTCAGTAGTTAGAGTGCTTGGCTGCTGAACCCAAAGATGCAGATTTGGTTCCAGCCACAGCACGGGCATTTCAATAGAGGCGAAACAATAGGCCGTTATGCACCGTGCAGTGTCAGTGCATGTAAAAGAACCCCAGATGGTCGAAATTATACCGGAGCCCTCAACTATTGTGTTCCTCATAGCCGTAGTTATTTTGGGATGCTAAACCAGATATATATCACATCATACTCTGAGTAAGATGCTATTCATGGTCAGTTAACCATGCACTAAATGATCAATTTTTTTCTGCACGGTACAGCAGCTGTTGTACAATTTTACTTTAGCTTTCATGAAGAATATCACACTGGCTCCACATGGCCTTCTGTTGACCCTTGATATGCGTCACAATCACACACCTGAGTATGTATTTGTCTAAAGGCACTTATGCATGCAAGGAGGGGACCGTTACTTTCCACTTGTCAGCACTGAAATGCATGATCCACATCATTTCTGTAATTCAACTCCTTGCTATTTGAACTGTCCAGCATTGATGCAAGCTTCAAAGAACTGCAATTAGCAAATTAATCTAAGCAGCAAACCATGCCAAGAACTGCTTCGGTTTCATCTTTAGCAACTGTTTGGGAACTAAAATTAGCCAAATGTTGCAAAACATAGATGAGAGGTTACAAAATCTAAAATACAATGCAGCCTACCTGTGGCATGTAGGGTTTCACATCCTAAAGTGACATATGTAGCTATGAAGAATACCGTAGTGGAGAGCTCCAGACTAATTTGACTGCCCGGGCTTTGTACTTTGCATTGACATCTTGCAGAAAACAGAAGCATTTGCATTTCACCTGCACCAAAGTGCGACTGCCATCACTGGTATTAAACATCACGACCTTGGGGCAAGTAGCCTAACGTGCCACTAAGATGTCGCAGCGTGTACGTACATGCTATACATGTCAACCTTTCTAGCATTAAAGCTGTCACATGCATTGCAGATATTCATGTTCAGCTTTGGACTGACAAGTTTAAAAGTGTACTATTTGTGTTTGTCTAGCAAGAAAAACAAAGGAAACTAAGGAAAAACGAAAAAAAAAAATGAACATAATATGTTGAAAAAGCACTAGTCATTAACACATAAAGCATATTCGTTCCTTTATTAATGATAAAGTGGCCTTCAACAATAGTACAAAGCTTGAACATTTAGAAAGGTGCTGTGCCAGGCAGCTATTTTACAGAAACCTGAACCATTTCACCTGTAGTAATGCGCATCCCGGCGGTGTGGGCTGGGCACTTATTTTTCGGTCCACTCCAACATGCGAAAACTGCATCATGTGCATTCCCATTTTCCGAGTTTTGAGCTCTGTAGTACAGGCTAACAAATTGTCGATGACTTATTTTCGTCTGATTGTTGCACAGCGCGTGTAAATAAATTAGCACTGCACCTAATAAACACTGACATGCACGCGCAACATCGCCGATCATAAACGGACACACTGATGTCCGTCCGGACATCGGCGCACTCATCACAGCACTCTTCGTAGTCTCACACAGCACTCTAGTAGGACGTAATCCGTAATCACAGCATCTCACGGTAAGCACGAACCACACCTCCAGTTGTACAACAAACACGAATGACGCGATGCTTAGGCTAGAGACACGCCGGCGTTGCCCAGCTTTTTCAGCGCCGCTTGTACTACGTAGAACTTGCAGCACCAAACCTCAATGCGAGCAGAAAGCGATGCGTTACGTGACGCATCTCATCACAGATGGAAGTGAGGAAACTTTGAAGAATCAAAACTACATAATCACATAACGACCGTCGTAGACGTTAATCCACATAATAACGAGGACCAAATGAGCGGGCGTGCGGGCCGCGGGCTGGCTGTCAACACCGCGATTACATGCGCTTGCGCTCTGGTCGTGCTTGCCACCCTGCCGCGGTCCAACTCACGTAAACCTATCATCATGCCATCACGTAGTATATCACCCATTCTAGGCAATATTCTTGCCACTGTACTATTCTTTGTAATTTCACATTTCACGCATGCAGTAGTACATACTTCTTGCCCCTCGCACGTACACCTCATACCAACTTCGATTTGGCTACATATGGCTACCATGTTGTTGCTACATCTAAAAACGTTGGTTGCTACAACCGTGCTACAACCTACAACCACATCTGGGGATCTCGGATCCGTCCGGCTTTCCCGACGGATCCCAAGGCCCATATCGGAGAAAAATGCGTTGGGTCCGTCGGAAGAACCCTACCGATCGGGTCCGTCCGCCGTACCTCTGAAAAATATTTCCCGGATCCGTCGGACGGATCCCGAAGAAAAACGCACCGGGTCCGTCGGACGTACCTTTAGCCACAGCCTTTTCTTAATCCGCAGCCCTAGCTTACCCCAAAGCGTCGACCCCTTAGCGGAGGGCTCTGGAAATTTCGACCACCTGGGGTTCTTTACCGTGTGGCAACATCGAACAGCACACGGGCGCCTTGATTTCCGCCTCCTCCTAAAAGTGGCCGCCGCGGCCGGGATTTCGTAATCTGGCAATCTTTACCATCGGAGAGGCGCGAAAGGCCGCCGCAAAACTTCGACGCAATTTTCTATCGGGAACAAGTATTTGTTGCGCGGTATGCTGCCGCCGGCTTCAGATGGAAACATCATTTATCGCGCGCACCACGAATGCGGCGAACGGTTCCGCATGCAGCGTGTACACGTTCCGCCGGTTTTTCCGGGCTCGAACCTTGAACGCCCTCGTCGCGGCCATCATCATCATCGCACCCTGTTGTGTATCTGCTAGATCGCTGCTGGCGTTCTGCGATACATCGGTACGGTGGCTAACATCGGGATGTTTTGCTCCTCCTAGTTACGACTACAACTGCTACAACGATAACGTGGACGCTTTATGCTCTACCTGGCCATGCGTGCCATGACCTGCGCTGGATGTCGTATATGCCGATGTTTTCAATGCGAGCCTGTAGCGTGCGCGATGTGCGTCGACAGCTACGTATGGAGTCGTCGAAGTTCTGTTGTACGTATGTGTTTCTCAATA
Organism: Amblyomma maculatum; assembly: GCF_055883805.1. NCBI lineage: Eukaryota > Metazoa > Arthropoda > Arachnida > Ixodida > Ixodidae > Amblyomma > Amblyomma maculatum. Next base: position 259,189,190 of record NC_139344.1, read on the forward strand.
TCCTTTTCTAATTGCTCTCAATGTGTGACAGCGAATAATTTGAATTGGTGGGTTATATGTTAACCTCCTTGCGTTTTCACAGCTCGTGCTTGTATTCAGCGAGGATGCACCTACCCTTGCGCGTGCGCAGCACATGGTCATGCGATCACTTGTACTTACACCTGTATGTAGTAACGTGCCATGGTACGTGTGCAACCATGTGTGTATTGTTGTTAATGGGAATCACTTTGTTGTGCATGCAAGCGTGATTGTTATCTGAATCGAGGTGTTTCGCGACCTGAAGCGGGCGCTTTGAGTAGCATTTTCACCATGAAGTGTTCAGAAATTTGCGTGCGTATATGGATTCGCAGTAGCGGAGAAAAGTATTTGAACCCGTTACAAGAAGAAAAAAAAAAAAGTTGAATGAAAGCCTTCATGCAGCATTTTGAAGTGTTGTCACACAGCGACTTCCGTTTATTTTTGACCAGCTGACATGATTATCTTGTTGCACATGTATAGGAATATTGAGTGATGGCTTGAGAATACCTTGAGGGAAAACGAAGAATTTGCAAGCAATGATAGGTTAAATCATAATCTGTGAAGGGTATGAAAGTTTGTGATTGAGCTGTTGAATGAACCTTTTGTATGTACAAACCTTTGGTAACAGATAGAAAAATTTATAGAAAAAAGTGCTATCTTTGACTTGCTGTGAACCATCACTGTTTCTCCAGCAAATCTTGATGTGGACACATATATGGTGCGGTAGTAGTATAAAATTTCGTCCTTTAAAATAGAGAGGGCGTAAGGGGTGGAACTGTTGAGCTGCGGCTGGTGTTCTTAGGTTCAGAATCCCATTTGTTATTGCTCCCTCTTAGGACCGCTCAACTTGTGTGTGCTGATCTTGTCAGTTATTAGAAGCTATTAGAAAATGTCAATATTAGAAGGTGGCTACCTCTCGGCAGGCCAAATCTTACTGCATATGTAGCAACTTAGGTATCAGGTTGTTTGTGTCCAAATCCAGCTTGTTACCTATTGTTTTGGGAGCATTTTGTTGGAAACAGGCACCTTCAGGGTCCTAACTTCCGAAAGCTAGTGAACTGTCTATGGCTGTTTGAAGTAATGTTATCTTGTTGTTCACTCAGTTTGTGTAACCTCAAACTGTTGCATCGACATAAGGGTTTTCCTCTTCTTCTTCGTTCCCCAATGCCCATACCGCATTGTGCTTGTTTTGTAGCTGATTTTGCCAGTGTCTGTCTGCGTCGGTCTGAAGCCTCTGATAGCAGCTGCCAACTTGGGCAGCACTTTTGAGATGTGAAACGGGATTCTTGTCCCTGGTCAGACTGGCTACCCTTAGGTGTGGAATTGGCGTTAAACTGGCTACTCCCAGGCGTGGAATTTGGGGGTCGGGACCCTAATTTCATGACCCCAAGTTTTCTTCACCGCCACTGTTACTACCATGGCCACTGGCAGGTGGCAGGTAGCATGGCTGGGCTCTGTTTGGTTGGCGGTTTGTGTGATGTCATGGCACTGCATGCCATGGCAAAATTAGTAGGGCTTTCCAACTTAGGCAGCACATTTGAGATGGAAATCGAACTCACTGAAACTCTTGAACCCCGAGTCAGACATGCTACTCCTTGGCCATGCAGGCAGGTTTGTACTGATTGGTTAAAGTGAGATTTCATGTCTGTGTTTGGTGGTTTTTCACATAATGTGGTAAATTACAGCTGTATGCTAATAAGTATGGGCAACCCAAAACCAAAGTGAAAACTGAAATGCTATCACGCCTAATTTTCATTGGGCCTAACAGCGCTAAATCTCCTGTCCGTTTTTTTTTTTTATATCTTTCGTCCCATTTTTATTCAGTTTTAGCAAATTTAATTGCACAATGTTTGTTTTCTTCTTGCAGGGTACTGTATGAATGCTTTGTGAACTGGAATGTCGCCTTCTGCCATGGCTCCAATGAAGATACGTCTTTTGAAGCTAATTGCTGCTGTCATTGTGATAGCATTTGTTATACTTTACTGGCAAAGCACCAGGACTGTTGACAGGACACCTGTTGAAGCAGTACAGTGGGTGGCTGATGTGTTTACTGATCCACCATCCACAGCATCTGTACCTCATGCCAGCTTTCAAGAGAGCTTAAGAGTGCCACCCATCCAGTTTGATGAGCGCATTGTTCATTTTGACCTGAAAGGTGCACCTCCAAAACTTGAGTACTATGATGCTGTGTTTCCACTGCTGCGTAAACTTGGAGCCACAGGACTTCTGATGGAGTATGAGGATATGTTTCCTTATACTGGTGTGCTTAGCCCCCTGGCAGCAAGTAATGCCTACAAGGAAGTGGAAATCTCCCATATTTTGGCCTCTGCTCGTGCCAACCAGTTGCAGGTGATTCCCCTGGTACAGACATTTGGTCACCTCGAGTTTGTGTTAAAGTTACCTGAATTTGCAGACCTTCGAGAGTTAAACCATAGCCCGCAGGCACTGTGTCCCACATTGAATGCCTCCCTTGCCCTGGTCAAAGCTATGCTAGACCAAGTGCTCCACTTGCACCCAAATGCTCAGTATGTGCACATTGGCTGTGATGAGGTTTATTCATTGGGACAGTGTGCTCGTTGTGAAAGGCGTATGAGTATGGTGAACATCACCAAAGATAAGCTTTTCTTGGAGCATGTAGAGAAGGTTGCAGCCCATATTGCTCAATACGGGGTTAGGCCCATCATGTGGGATGATATGTTACGTGGAATGGAGGCTGATGATGTGCAGCGGTGGGGTGCCACTCACCCTGTAGACCTCATGGTCTGGCAGTATTCTCCAAATATCAGCAAGCATCTGGAGGATCAGCACTGGCTCAAGTATGCCCGCTTCCAAGGGCTGTGGATAGCTAGTGCCTTCAAAGGGGCTACAGGCCCAAAACAGCTGCTGCCAGATACCAAGTATCATTTAAGAAACCACCATTCATGGTTGGAAACTCTGAATAACCACAGGGAGCTGCTTAATATACGTGGTATCACCCTGACTGGGTGGCAGCGCTACGACCACTTCGCTACGCTCTGCGAGCTGCTGCCCGCAAGTCTGCCATCATTGGCAGCCAACTTGGTCTATCTGCAGCATGGATGCTTGGATGAGCCACAGCTCTCCCAGATTAAGGAACTTTTACAGTGCAATAGGCAGTTGCCATTGATTGATGATGCAGGGAGCCACTTGCTCTTCTGTCAGTATCCGGGTGCAAAAGTACTCACAGGGGTTCAGCAACTGATAGCCTTATACAATCAAAAGAAAGTTATGGAAAAAAACAGTCATTATGTTGGCTGGCTAGATAGTTATCAGGTCCGTCTATCTTTCGTTAGTCCTGATCATATTGTTGAGGCTACTAAGAACCTTACTGAGCTTTTGAGCACGTCAAATCACCTACATAAGTACCTAGGTGATGCATTGACTCAATTGTATGACATGCACACCGTGATAGAATGGATAGGAACTTTCCTTGATCCACTGCATGCTGAGCTCACTCTTCTTGAGAAGCAGGTCCAGCGCCTGCTGAATTACAGTAATTGGCCAAGAAGACCGCTGGAAAGGGCTACATGAGCCAGACAGGGAAAAGAATCGTACGATGAGCTATTGATTGAATGGGTAGCATTCATTATCAGTGGGAAACACAGACTGACTGCAATACCTTTAAAGGGCGATGCATTGCACCATGGGTGCGGTTACTTAATGTGGTTAATGAGCTGGGTACAGGAACGGCACCATGACTTCCGCTGTGGGGTGGTACTGAGAAGCAGGGGGAGGTAAAATGTTCAGTATGCTTGAGTGGCATTTTTAATAAAAATGCCACTCAATGTTCAGTACCCTCTCTGAGGGTACTGAACACAGGCTGCACTATCATAAATATTCCAGTAGGCCTGGCATATTTTGAGCTGGAGACCTCCCTCCTTGCCTACCCTTGGTGCCGTCACTCTGGATATTTCACTGTGTGTGAAAAGCCTGTACACAGCAGTGTGTACTGTTGATGATGTGTTCCATAAAAAATCTTATAGCAGCAGCCTTCCAGATGCGCTTTTAAGCCTGCAAGGTGCAGTTGACTTGCATGGGCCTTCACCCACAAGGTGTAAGTTGTCTTTTAATGGTTTGGAGCTAGTAGTTGCACAATATGCATAATGGTATACTGTCTTTTTGAGGATGCATTTAGTTCCACTACAGGTTCTTATTACTTTAAAGCCACTGAGCAAAATTTGTTGAAGTGAGTAAAAACAGCCCCATTAATTTTATCCAGAGCAACACACACCCTGCAGGAAGTAGATGTCTGCTGCGTGAGCTCACTTGAACTTGTATGCAGTAAAACAGAAGTATGGGTTGCTTCATCTAGAGGTATGTGTCAAGAAAAATTAAAGTTGTCATTTCATGTGATGCAAGATATTGAGCTTTTAATTCATCCAGTTTTCCTCACTATGGCTCTTTTAACTCTACTTCAGTTGCTCTTTATATGTGAAGTGGTTTGGTAATGAACATGTTCGTCGGTGCAGCTCCTGACAAACGTTAAGAATGTACAGCATCCTAAAGTCCCATAGTACTGTGCATACTGCACGGAATATGGGCGCAGTAATAAATTATTTGTAAATGGCTGTACCTTGCTCAGCATGTGCCATCAATACCAACAGGTCTGATAGCCTGACTGCGTAATGTGTGTTTTGTGCTCACTTTTGGGATGTTGTTTTAATAATCTTTTATTATTGGGTAAGTATTAAAGCAGTATTCTCTTCAATTGTCATGTTTAGCACATCATTGCTTTTTGTTAATGGTGATGAATGGGCCTGCATTCTCTATGTGCTGTATACTAAGCTGCTATATCGAATGCAGTTATAAGTGCTGCTGTATGATATCATATATGCTGTATTAGTATTTGTATTGTGCTCTGCCACAGTGGTTCAATGGTTAGGGTGCTCGACTGCTGAACTCAAGGATGCGAGATTGAATCTCAGCTGTGGCGGCCACTTTTCAAAGGAGGCGAAAAGCAAGGAACCTGTGTACTGTGTGATGTCAGTTCACGTTAATGAGCCTCGGGTGGTTCTGGAGTCCTCCGCAACAACGTCTCTCGTGGCCTGAGTGTACAAATCACACCAAACTGTATTAATACATGCTCACGAAATTGTATAAACCTATTGCATTTATTTATTTTCAAATACTGTAGTTTCGTTTTTGAGACCCTAGCTGGTGGGTGTGGATAACTTGTACATCCGGTGCAAAAGTGTATCATGGCAACAGGCAGAAGTTAAAATTTACATGGTGGCAAAAACAGGTGCCTGATAAGCGAAAAAAATATTAAGCAGTTGACAAATGCAACTTAGTGCAAGGATGAAAGATGCTGGTAATCGTGTTGCCAGCAATGTGATGACTATAGGCTTGTGCAGATGGGGGGGCGAGGGGGGATGCCCCCCTCCTTCTAATTCTCTAGGGGGTGTGCCAAGTTCGCTCACATGTCGAACCTGGGCCGTCATTTTTAAAAGTGCAGGGTTATGACCATGTAGAAGTTTTTACTATACTAGCAGCCGAGGATTCATCCTGTTGCGTTCCAAGTCACCTTTTTCTCTAGAAAGCCAGGGACTGAATTAAGGAACCGTTGTGAGAAGCGAGCCGTCGAGTAATTTTTAATTCTGCATCCATGATGAAACTTGTTGTGTTTCTTAAGCGCAGAATATTTTGTATGTGTTACTATTCCATAACATCAAAATAAATTTTATAACCATTCCTCATCTTTGCGCTATGTTTTGGCTGTAGGAGCCTTGGAAGTGGAAAGGGGGAGGGGCTACGTTGAAACTTGGCTTCCCCTAATACAGAACCCTGCTCATGCCTATGGTGATGACATGTTTCTTGTGTGTTGTGTGTTGGAATGAAAAGTAGTTTTTAAATGTGAACAGTTGAGCATATTGTTTGATACGTCTTATGTTTAGTAAAGTTGATCCACTATTCTTTTGTGTTATGGCATTTTGTATGCAGGTTTCTTTCCCTTATTTTGTATAGTTCTTTCATACTTGCAGTCATTTGTTGTAAGCAACTGCACTGTGTGTTGTTGCAGCATTTTCCTGAAAAACTGTGAAAAAGGTTTTGTCCAGAGGTCAAGTTCATGCTTGCATGAAGTCGTTTGAATGATAGCTCATGGAAGGCTTGTCATTGTGTCCCACCCGCTTAGCCCCCCCCCTCAAAAAAAAAAAGGTTGTGAATTCGAATTACCAGTTACACTGGCAAATATAACTTTACGAAGTATAGTTATTGCTGCAGGCTTGCAATTCTAGTTTCACTTCAGCAAAATGAATTTTTTCTGCAGAGCTGATTTCAGTGCTGTGTTATGGGTTGTTTCTAAGAAAAAGAGGCAAATGTGTTAGTAAAATAAAGAAATTCAGAACTCTTTTGCAAATTTCAGACTTTTTTTCTAGCTACAACTTCTGTATATTGATTTGTCCCTAGATTTATTAATGTTGCTTGGATTGTACCACTGATACTGAGTATTTTAGTATTACTCCTGCTAAAGTCTCACCCTACATTAATCTCTAATGAACAGCATGTAAAAAGGGCAAAGCTGTGATTGATGTAAGTTTATGAGTTCTGCATACTGTGAATTCATCTTTTGTGGAAAATAACTACAAGTCCCTTCCAAGCAAAAAATTGCCAGAAATTTTGGGGAAATTTTAGGAAAGAGGTTTTGAGAACATAATTTGATAACACCATAACTGACAATGTATATGAAGTTCCCCCTTAAGCGGATTTGTTTTTTTCTATTTATTTTCGAGAGTGCATCCCATTGGTTCTTTGTGGTAATCTTCATTACTCATCGAGAGTGCAAGACAAACTTCAAAGCAAAATTTTTCTATGAAATGGAAGCTTAGGCCAGTTAGTTCTATTAATGTTTTCATACAAACATCTTACAATAGTCCATAGTTTCTCCACGGTTATTTAAAAATGCACTCCACTAATTTTTATGGTGGTCTTAGTTACTCATCAGTGCAGAACAAACTTCAGAAGCAAATTTTGCCATGCATCAGAAGATTAAACCATTTCCGTCAATGTGTGCCTGACAGTATCTTGTAATATCCAACGACTGCTTCTGAATTAAATGGTGTCCACCCCCCCGCCCTTCCTGTCAAAAAATGCTGGACTTGTTTGAAGCTAAATGGAATTGTCTATGATCTAATCAATTCCAGTTGTGATTTCTGGATTTGGTTTTTTTCACTAATATCACTTTTTTCATATGCATTTGTAAGGGCCTGGGAACTGTTCACCTATTTAATAAGCCAAGACTCTTGATTGTTATCATAATTAACTGAACAGGTTGCACCCTGACATAAAAATGCCAAGCTGTGCGTCCACTAAAGCGAGACTGAGCTCAATCATTACTGAAAACTTCCAGTTCCTAGCCAGGTGAATATGCTTTCCTGTGCTTTAATGGGTTTATGTGATACAGTGCACTTGGAAATCTGAGTGACTCGTGCAGTGAAAGTGGGAAAAAAAAAACGGGAGATTCGTTTTGGGGAAAAGGAAGGCACGATAACTGTTTCACACCTCATTGACACTTCAACTACACCGGGAAGGAAGAAAGGAAGGTGGGGTAAAAAATAGAGAGAAAGCGGTGCCATAGTGGAGGGGTGAAATAATTCAGACTACCTGGGGATTTTTAATGTGCACTGACTTTTCACGGCACATGAGTTTCCTTGTTTCACATCAAAACGTGGCTGCCACAGCCAGGTTTCTGCGCTTCTAGCCAAGTGCCCTAACCACTAAGTCACGATGGCTGGTGTAAGTGTGGGGCCAAGTTGGAACCTGGCAATCCAGCTGGGCCTATAGTTAATAGTCAGCAGCCAGATTGGAAAATTCTACAACTTCATGGGCCAAAATGGCAAAATGAATTTGATTGTTCATTTGGAATTTAAATTTTCAATTGCAGCCAACTGGTAGTAATAGTGGGATCCGATAAAAACGTCCCTGGTAAAAAAGTCCCTGGAATAAATGGCCCCGGAAAACATGTCCCCGAAAAAAAAAAAGTCCCTATTTGCTAAGCAGGAAAAAATGTCCCCAAACGAGGACTGAAGTCTTGCACTAAACGTAGACTGCATTTCCCCATGGCGAGCTGCAGTGATGAATGGATGATGTGTTAACTTTATTACAGCGGTTTCACCTGTTGACTTGAAATTGACCGCGAACATCGAACTGATGCGGGCATTCATAACAAAAAAATCATGATTGCAGCGATGATACAGTGACAGTGCCTCGTCTTGGCCTGGTTTGCGGGGAAAAGGCGAGCTAACACCGGCCTCACCGGACCAGAAGCTTGGAGTGATGCTTTAAATAGGGTGGCCATGGTGCAAGACCGGTTAAGCCTCGTCCTGGCTTACAACATCATCATCATCACCCTTATCACCATTCTACACTGTCATCAAAAGAACGGTTGAACCTCATCACCAGAAAGTCTGGGAGGTAATTCTAGTGACGTCTTCTGCTTTGGGCGGTTCCCCGAGACTACCAAATGCCGATTCGCTTGTACATTTCTCAGTGGGTGGTATTACCAAGCTGACTAGATCTGTCTTATGGTTGCTTAACGAGCTGCGGAGCTTGGAACCACGCAATGTATAAAGAGCCAGATGGCTCTTCAGTCTTTTACAAAGTTCTTGTAAACATCTCGGGCGCTGAAAGGTCGCAGGTTCCAAATGATTACACTTAACTTAAAGCCAAGAAAGAATAGCATAAAATGTGTATGTTTTTCTTTTTTTTTTCTTTCATGTGAGCTCCAGAAGAAATCATATTTAGGGCTAGTGTTTGCCTTGGGGATGTTTTTTTCCTAGCTGCCGCTTCTTCAGGGGCTGCTTTTTCCGGGGGCGTTTTTTCCGGGGCCGTATCTTCCGGGGACCTTTTTTACGGAGATGTTTTATCTACACCCAGTAATAGCAATAGCCTGTTAGGCCCAAAGATTTTATTGCCTGGATGATCTTGAAATCAGGACTATGGTGCACTATTTTTTAAGTCAGCTTTAGTATGGATTTGTACACTTTCAGTAAAAAAAATTTTGCTGTAGTCATTTTAGTTGCCTAGAACTGTGCAAAAAGCCTTATTTTCCTCTCCAAAGTGGCATGTAAAAAAATTTAGATTCAAAGAAATGTCTTGTTGAGGAACTATGTGAGAATGAATATGAATCTTCTAAATAGACATATTTATGTGAGACTTTGCATATCAGTTGTGGCACATTAGTGACGATGGGGCATGTAGACTTAAAGAAGCACTCTGACTGAGTGGTGCCGTTCCAATGTTTCTTCGTGCTTATGCCCATTATACCTGATAGGTTTAGAGCATCCATATGCTTTTGTGTGAAAGGAAAGGCTGGTCTCAACTAGATTTCTTGTTTATCATGCCTATCCTCTTCTTTTGTTTTGCTGTTTTTTTTTTGTTTGTGAACTGAAATTGAATAATTTTGTTAGGAAGACAATGATTGCATTAAAGAGGTGCTTTGGCATTTTTTTTTTTTTTTTTCACTGCTAGTTATTTATTCTTGAAGGATTTATTTGTTGTGGAGACCTGTACGAAAGTGATTACAGAAATCTTAGCATGTGAAGACTTATTCCACTTACAAATTTCAGGATGTTAAGAGCTGACATAGTTGCGTTTGTGCACGTACCACTCGCCTAGTGCCAAGATTGGGCACTACCAATCAGAACTGTGCCTTGCATGCAGGCAGTGAAAACTTGCATGCTGTTATTGCCTTACCAGGCTATCGTGCAGCTGTATATTTTAATGTCATTGTTTTCTTTACGCATGTTGCCGTTTAGGCAAATGTGACATATTTTGGAAAGCCTTAACAATCACTATTCTTTCTTCCGCATAGAAAGTTGCTTAAGTTCTCCCCCTGTTCAGATGGTAATGGGCAATTATTATCTAACTACAGGCCCATTTATTTACAATGCAATACATTACAAGCATTGTAATAAAATATCACTTCATTTCCTGGATGGTTTTCATTGTGGCTTCAGTACCATAATACAACTGACAATTCGTTAACAGTAGAAACATTTTTCTGGGTACAGGTGACCAGGGTGGTGCCTTTTTTGTAGAGTGAGCAAAGGCCTTTGATACAGTTTCACAGCCTAAGCTAATGCAGCAAGCTGCACATTATATTTAAAGGCCAACTGCAGCTACATTTCTTGCTCTGTATAAGGAGTGTTTTTTTTAGTACTATGTCAAGAGAGAGTGCTAAAAACAAAATATAGCATTGGTAATGGAAGGGAGTGTTTTGATAATCGCTCGCAAAAACCACAGTTTTTCGAATCGCAACTGGGAAAAGGGTGGCCTTAATTGAGAGCTCGAAATGGTATAGAAAGGGGCACAGCAGGACCCTCGTCTGCTGTAGTTGTGGTGTTTTGGTGGCTTGCTGCTGTTTGTGAAAATCACAGCGAGGGGGCATGTGTTATATTTGGGTATTGTGAGGGACGCAAACACTAATCACATTAATTTACAGCACTGTGAATGAATGCCAACTGCTAGCAGGAACTGCAGTTTATTTCGACCTATGTTTTCTATACTTCTGAAACTCATGCAGTGCCCATGTTTTTGCACACCTTGTTTTTTGTGGCCCTGACAACGTTTCGGTGTGGTATTCGCTACGAAAGTTATAAAAACTGTCATAGCCAACTTAGTACCGCCAAGCCACGTTTCAGCCTCCGGCTTATTTTATCTGCATACCATCCGTAGTCCATCCACAACAGGCCCGATTTGAGGATGGTTCTCGAGTGCCGGTTCGTACATCATATCTGGTAAGTTGCCCAACTCTGCACCAAGCCACCAGGTGCACGTGTCACCTGGTACACGGCTTTTGAAACACTTGTAACAACACAACTACTTTCGTAAGCATTATGAAACCTTGTTACGATTAGTTTTAAGCTATGCCGATAGCATTTAAAGGCATTGTAGCCAAAGTAAAATTTTGTGATAGTTGGCTTTTAAGAACTTGTCCCTAGTCTGTCTGATATGAAACTTTCTTTCCCAGTGTTCTCATTGCTTGCTTTTGGACTAATTTATTAGATGCTAATGTTTAATTCGAGGTCTCCTGAGGTTCATTACTGCATCTCCTTCTGTTCTTACTACACACTGACTTACCTATTCATGCTTCAGTAAAGATAAGCTTTTATGCGAATGAGTGTACTTTATAGTGCACTATTAAGTCATCAATTAATGTGTTTTTAAAAGCTAATACACTCATTTCTGCAATTGGTCCAAGATGTGTTAATTGAATATCAACTTGTCTAAGGCAGTTCTTATGTCATATGCACAACAATTGTGTCCTTCGTGCAACAATCGTGCACGGTCATTTAATATGACCAACTTGCATGGAGATTACAATTACAAGTATTTCAGTCTTCTGCTAACTCGCAACACGGCGTGGTCAAACAGTGATGCCATCAAGGCCTCCAAAGCACTAGGGTGCTTACTTGGCGTCCTGTGGGTTGCTGCTAAAACAAAATTGGCTTCTAGCTAATAAAGCACTCACAGGACACATCCTTGAATAAAATTGTGTTGTTTGTGAACCTTGTGAACTGTGTTATGCTAATGAACTGAAAATCTGTACAGAAAAAAAAAAAAACAGTGCTGCTTGTTTGTAAGACTTCAATAAGGATTTTTCACCCTCATCATTTCTTCCCCAACTAGACTTGGGTACCCTTGCCACACATCATCATCTTGAATGCCTCAAATTCATGTACACTTTGATCAATTTGCCTCTTCTCTTTATAATTAATTAGGAGTTTTTGGAAATCTTCATCTGTAAGTTAGCATTTCATCCTCATATGCACTCACCGACTTCTTTAGTACAGTTTTTCCATCACGCCATTAAAGTTTGGATTTGGTTTGGTTTGTGGGGTTTAATGTCCCAAAGCGGCTTGGGCTATGAGAGACACTATAGTGGAGGGCTCCATAAATTTCGACCACCTGGGGTTCTTAATGTGCACTGACATCACACAGCACAAGGGCGCCTTGCTTTTCGCCTCCATCGAAAAGCGGTCGTCGAGGCCGGGATTCGATCTCGCATCTTTCGGCACAGCAGTCGAGCGCCCTACCACTGCACCACCCTGGCGGTAAAGTTTGGAATTTTTTAGTTAGAAATATCTGTTCCTGTTTATTAGTACAAAACCCTATGCCTGAATGTTTTTGTATGTTTTTTTTTTTCTGTTCGTTTGTGTTGCATCTTACTCCTGCTTTTAATACAGCCTTGTCGAGGGTGCAGTATGTGCTAAGATGAAAATAAAATGTGGTACTAAGGCAGTGCTCTCCATTGCCTTTTTAATATCCTTTGGATGTTGGGACTAGAAAGCTGCCTCCACTCTGCACCCCTTCAGTGCTCTGCTTTTTGTCTGGTTGCAGTGCAGAAACATTGTTTTTATAAGTTGTGTCAGGTATATTCTCACATTCTAGCTCATTCGCTTCTGAAACCAGTGATTTGTCAGCCAATGAGTGAGGGGCCAAAGTGTGAGAAGCCGGTGGATTGCTAGCTACTAGAAAACTATTAGCTTTAATTATGTCACAAAAGATGGAGCTGCAAGCTTGGCTTCTCATTTTTAGTTGGTATTGTTTTTATGTGCCAGATAGTACTTGTTGTCTACTGGTTTCTTGGATATTAAGAACGGAAAAAATTTTCTCAGTGCTTGTATGAACATAAATGCAGCACTGCTGGGAGGAATGGAGTCCCGTGGGTGCTGAAATTAATATGTGTCATATTAGCAGTAAATATGATGTGGACTACTAAGATCCAGATTTTACACACTGAGTTCCAAAGCAGTCAGTATGACAGAGATTCGCAAAGTCATGAATCAAACTTGGACTGTAAGCCTGATTTTTTAGATGTATCAGCATCGCCTTCAAAAGCTCCAGGGAAATGTGTTAGTAAAATAAAGAAATTCAGAACTCTTTTGCAAATTTCAGACTTTTTTTCTAGCTACAACTTCTGTATATTGATTTGTCCCTAGATTTATTAATGTTGCTTGGATTGTACCACTGATACTGAGTATTTTAGTATTACTCCTGCTAAAGTCTCACCCTACATTAATCTCTAATGAACAGCATGTAAAAAGGGCAAAGCTGTGATTGATGTAAGTTTATGAGTTCTGCATACTGTGAATTCATCTTTTGTGGAAAATAACTACAAGTCCCTTCCAAGCAAAAAATTGCCAGAAATTTTGGGGAAATTTTAGGAAAGAGGTTTTGAGAACATAATTTGATAACACCATAACTGACAATGTATATGAAGTTCCCCCTTAAGCGGATTTGTTTTTTTCTATTTATTTTCGAGAGTGCATCCCATTGGTTCTTTGTGGTAATCTTCATTACTCATCGAGAGTGCAAGACAAACTTCAAAGCAAAATTTTTCTATGAAATGGAAGCTTAGGCCAGTTAGTTCTATTAATGTTTTCATACAAACATCTTACAATAGTCCATAGTTTCTCCACGGTTATTTAAAAATGCACTCCACTAATTTTTATGGTGGTCTTAGTTACTCATCAGTGCAGAACAAACTTCAGAAGCAAATTTTGCCATGCATCAGAAGATTAAACCATTTCCGTCAATGTGTGCCTGACAGTATCTTGTAATATCCAACGACTGCTTCTGAATTAAATGGTGTCCACCCCCCCGCCCTTCCCGTCAAAAAATGCTGGACTTGTTTGAAGCTAAATGGAATTGTCTATGATCTAATCAATTCCAGTTGTGATTTCTGGATTTGGTTTTTTTCACTAATATCACTTTTTTCATATGCATTTGTAAGGGCCTGGGAACTGTTCACCTATTTAATAAGCCAAGACTCTTGATTGTTATCATAATTAACTGAACAGGTTGCACCCTGACATAAAAATGCCAAGCTGTGCGTCCACTAAAGCGAGACTGAGCTCAATCATTACTGAAAACTTCCAGTTCCTAGCCAGGTGAATATGCTTTCCTGTGCTTTAATGGGTTTATGTGATACAGTGCACTTGGAAATCTGAGTGACTCGTGCAGTGAAAGTGGGAAAAAAAAAACGGGAGATTCGTTTTGGGGAAAAGGAAGGCACGATAACTGTTTCACACCTCATTGACACTTCAACTACACCGGGAAGGAAGAAAGGAAGGTGGGGTAAAAAATAGAGAGAAAGCGGTGCCATAGTGGAGGGGTGAAATAATTCAGACTACCTGGGGATTTTTAATGTGCACTGACTTTTCACGGCACATGAGTTTCCTTGTTTCACATCAAAACGTGGCTGCCACAGCCAGGTTTCTGCGCTTCTAGCCAAGTGCCCTAACCACTAAGTCACGATGGCTGGTGTAAGTGTGGGGCCAAGTTGGAACCTGGCAATCCAGCTGGGCCTATAGTTAATAGTCAGCAGCCAGATTGGAAAATTCTACAACTTCATGGGCCAAAATGGCAAAATGAATTTGATTGTTCATTTGGAATTTAAATTTTCAATTGCAGCCAACTGGTAGTAATAGTGGGATCCGATAAAAACGTCCCTGGTAAAAAAGTCCCTGGAATAAATGGCCCCGGAAAACATGTCCCCGAAAAAAAAAAAGTCCCTATTTGCTAAGCAGGAAAAAATGTCGCCAAACGAGGACTGAAGTCTTGCACTAAATGTAGACTGCATTTCCCCATGGCGAGCTGCAGTGATGAATGGATGATGTGTTAACTTTATTACAGCGGTTTCACCTGTTGACTTGAAATTGACCGCGAACATCGAACTGATGCGGGCATTCATAACAAAAAAATCATGATTGCAGCGATGATACAGTGACAGTGCCTCGTCTTGGCCTGGTTTGCGGGGAAAAGGCGAGCTAACACCGGCCTCACCGGACCAGAAGCTTGGAGTGATGCTTTAAATAGGGTGGCCATGGTGCAAGACCGGTTAAGCCTCGTCCTGGCTTACAACATCATCATCATCACCCTTATCACCATTCTACACTGTCATCAAAAGAACGGTTGAACCTCATCACCAGAAAGTCTGGGAGGTAATTCTAGTGACGTCTTCTGCTTTGGGCGGTTCCCCGAGACTACCAAATGCCGATTCGCTTGTACATTTCTCAGTGGGTGGTATTACCAAGCTGACTAGATCTGTCTTATGGTTGCTTAACGAGCTGCGGAGCTTGGAACCACGCAATGTATAAAGAGCCAGATGGCTCTTCAGCCTTTTACAAAGTTCTTGTAAACATCTCGGGCGCTGAAAGGTCGCAGGTTCCAAATGATTACACTTAACTTAAAGCCAAGAAAGAATAGCATAAAATGTGTATGTTTTTTTTTTTTTTTCTTTCATGTGAGCTCCAGAAGAAATCATATTTAGGGCTAGTGTTTGCCTTGGGGATGTTTTTTTCCTAGCTGCCGCTTCTTCAGGGGCTGCTTTTTCCGGGGGCGTTTTTTCCGGGGCCGTATCTTCCGGGGACCTTTTTTACGGAGATGTTTTATCTACACCCAGTAATAGCAATAGCCTGTTAGGCCCAAAGATTTTATTGCCTGGATGATCTTGAAATCAGGACTATGGTGCACTATTTTTTAAGTCAGCTTTAGTATGGATTTGTACACTTTCAGTAAAAAAAATTTTGCTGTAGTCATTTTAGTTGCCTAGAACTGTGCAAAAAGCCTTATTTTCCTCTCCAAAGTGGCATGTAAAAAAATTTAGATTCAAAGAAATGTCTTGTTGAGGAACTATGTGAGAATGAATATGAATCTTCTAAATAGACATATTTATGTGAGACTTTGCATATCAGTTGTGGCACATTAGTGACGATGGGGCATGTAGACTTAAAGAAGCACTCTGACTGAGTGGTGCCGTTCCAATGTTTCTTCGTGCTTATGCCCATTATACCTGATAGGTTTAGAGCATCCATATGCTTTTGTGTGAAAGGAAAGGCTGGTCTCAACTAGATTTCTTGTTTATCATGCCTATCCTCTTCTTTTGTTTTGCTGTTTTTTTTTTGTTTGTGAACTGAAATTGAATAATTTTGTTAGGAAGACAATGATTGCATTAAAGAGGTGCTTTGGCATTTTTTTTTTTTTTTTCACTGCTAGTTATTTATTCTTGAAGGATTTATTTGTTGTGGAGACCTGTACGAAAGTGATTACAGAAATCTTAGCATGTGAAGACTTATTCCACTTACAAATTTCAGGATGTTAAGAGCTGACATAGTTGCGTTTGTGCACGTACCACTCGCCTAGTGCCAAGATTGGGCACTACCAATCAGAACTGTGCCTTGCATGCAGGCAGTGAAAACTTGCATGCTGTTATTGCCTTACCAGGCTATCGTGCAGCTGTATATTTTAATGTCATTGTTTTCTTTACGCATGTTGCCGTTTAGGCAAATGTGACATATTTTGGAAAGCCTTAACAATCACTATTCTTTCTTCCGCATAGAAAGTTGCTTAAGTTCTCCCCCTGTTCAGATGGTAATGGGCAATTATTATCTAACTACAGGCCCATTTATTTACAATGCAATACATTACAAGCATTGTAATAAAATATCACTTCATTTCCTGGATGGTTTTCATTGTGGCTTCAGTACCATAATACAACTGACAATTCGTTAACAGTAGAAACATTTTTCTGGGTACAGGTGACCAGGGTGGTGCCTTTTTTGTAGAGTGAGCAAAGGCCTTTGATACAGTTTCACAGCCTAAGCTAATGCAGCAAGCTGCACATTATATTTAAAGGCCAACTGCAGCTACATTTCTTGCTCTGTATAAGGAGTGTTTTTTTTAGTACTATGTCAAGAGAGAGTGCTAAAAACAAAATATAGCATTGGTAATGGAAGGGAGTGTTTTGATAATCGCTCGCAAAAACCACAGTTTTTCGAATCGCAACTGGGAAAAGGGTGGCCTCAATTGAGAGCTCGAAATGGTATAGAAAGGGGCACAGCAGGACCCTCGTCTGCTGTAGTTGTGGTGTTTTGGTGGCTTGCTGCTGTTTGTGAAAATCACAGCGAGGGGGCATGTGTTATATTTGGGTATTGTGAGGGACGCAAACACTAATCACATTAATTTACAGCACTGTGAATGAATGCCAACTGCTAGCAGGAACTGCAGTTTATTTCGACCTATGTTTTCTATACTTCTGAAACTCATGCAGTGCCCATGTTTTTGCACACCTTGTTTTTTGTGGCCCTGACAACGTTTCGGTGTGGTATTCGCTACGAAAGTTATAAAAACTGTCATAGCCAACTTAGTACCGCCAAGCCACGTTTCAGCCTCCGGCTTATTTTATCTGCATACCATCCGTAGTCCATCCACAACAGGCCCGATTTGAGGATGGTTCTCGAGTGCCGGTTCGTACATCATATCTGGTAAGTTGCCCAACTCTGCACCAAGCCACCAGGTGCACGTGTCACCTGGTACACGGCTTTTGAAACACTTGTAACAACACAACTACTTTCGTAAGCATTATGAAACCTTGTTACGATTAGTTTTAAGCTATGCCGATAGCATTTAAAGGCATTGTAGCCAAAGTAAAATTTTGTGATAGTTGGCTTTTAAGAACTTGTCCCTAGTCTGTCTGATATGAAACTTTCTTTCCCAGTGTTCTCATTGCTTGCTTTTGGACTAATTTATTAGATGCTAATGTTTAATTCGAGGTCTCCTGAGGTTCATTACTGCATCTCCTTCTGTTCTTACTACACACTGACTTACCTATTCATGCTTCAGTAAAGATAAGCTTTTATGCGAATGAGTGTACTTTATAGTGCACTATTAAGTCATCAATTAATGTGTTTTTAAAAGCTAATACACTCATTTCTGCAATTGGTCCAAGATGTGTTAATTGAATATCAACTTGTCTAAGGCAGTTCTTATGTCATATGCACAACAATTGTGTCCTTCGTGCAACAATCGTGCACGGTCATTTAATATGACCAACTTGCATGGAGATTACAATTACAAGTATTTCAGTCTTCTGCTAACTCGCAACACGGCGTGGTCAAACAGTGATGCCATCAAGGCCTCCAAAGCACTAGGGTGCTTACTTGGCGTCCTGTGGGTTGCTGCTAAAACAAAATTGGCTTCTAGCTAATAAAGCACTCACAGGACACATCCTTGAATAAAATTGTGTTGTTTGTGAACCTTGTGAACTGTGTTATGCTAATGAACTGAAAATCTGTACAGAAAAAAAAAAAAACAGTGCTGCTTGTTTGTAAGACTTCAATAAGGATTTTTCACCCTCATCATTTCTTCCCCAACTAGACTTGGGTACCCTTGCCACACATCATCATCTTGAATGCCTCAAATTCATGTACACTTTGATCAATTTGCCTCTTCTCTTTATAATTAATTAGGAGTTTTTGGAAATCTTCATCTGTAAGTTAGCATTTCATCCTCATATGCACTCACCGACTTCTTTAGTACAGTTTTTCCATCACGCCATTAAAGTTTGGATTTGGTTTGGTTTGTGGGGTTTAATGTCCCAAAGCGGCTTGGGCTATGAGAGACACTATAGTGGAGGGCTCCATAAATTTCGACCACCTGGGGTTCTTAATGTGCACTGACATCACACAGCACAAGGGCGCCTTGCTTTTCGCCTCCATCGAAAAGCGGTCGTCGAGGCCGGGATTCGATCTCGCATCTTTCGGCACAGCAGTCGAGCGCCCTACCACTGCACCACCCTGGCGGTAAAGTTTGGAATTTTTTAGTTAGAAATATCTGTTCCTGTTTATTAGTACAAAACCCTATGCCTGAATGTTTTTGTATGTTTTTTTTTTTTCTGTTCGTTTGTGTTGCATCTTACTCCTGCTTTTAATACAGCCTTGTCGAGGGTGCAGTATGTGCTAAGATGAAAATAAAATGTGGTACTAAGGCAGTGCTCTCCATTGCCTTTTTAATATCCTTTGGATGTTGGGACTAGAAAGCTGCCTCCACTCTGCACCCCTTCAGTGCTCTGCTTTTTGTCTGGTTGCAGTGCAGAAACATTGTTTTTATAAGTTGTGTCAGGTATATTCTCACATTCTAGCTCATTCGCTTCTGAAACCAGTGATTTGTCAGCCAATGAGTGAGGGGCCAAAGTGTGAGAAGCCGGTGGATTGCTAGCTACTAGAAAACTATTAGCTTTAATTATGTCACAAAAGATGGAGCTGCAAGCTTGGCTTCTCATTTTTAGTTGGTATTGTTTTTATGTGCCAGATAGTACTTGTTGTCTACTGGTTTCTTGGATATTAAGAACGGAAAAAATTTTCTCAGTGCTTGTATGAACATAAATGCAGCACTGCTGGGAGGAATGGAGTCCCGTGGGTGCTGAAATTAATATGTGTCATATTAGCAGTAAATATGATGTGGACTACTAAGATCCAGATTTTACACACTGAGTTCCAAAGCAGTCAGTATGACAGAGATTCGCAAAGTCATGAATCAAACTTGGACTGTAAGCCTGATTTTTTAGATGTATCAGCATCGCCTTCAAAAGCTCCAGGGAAATGTGTTAGTAAAATAAAGAAATTCAGAACTCTTTTGCAAATTTCAGACTTTTTTTCTAGCTACAACTTCTGTATATTGATTTGTCCCTAGATTTATTAATGTTGCTTGGATTGTACCACTGATACTGAGTATTTTAGTATTACTCCTGCTAAAGTCTCACCCTACATTAATCTCTAATGAACAGCATGTAAAAAGGGCAAAGCTGTGATTGATGTAAGTTTATGAGTTCTGCATACTGTGAATTCATCTTTTGTGGAAAATAACTACAAGTCCCTTCCAAGCAAAAAATTGCCAGAAATTTTGGGGAAATTTTAGGAAAGAGGTTTTGAGAACATAATTTGATAACACCATAACTGACAATGTATATGAAGTTCCCCCTTAAGCGGATTTGTTTTTTTCTATTTATTTTCGAGAGTGCATCCCATTGGTTCTTTGTGGTAATCTTCATTACTCATCGAGAGTGCAAGACAAACTTCAAAGCAAAATTTTTCTATGAAATGGAAGCTTAGGCCAGTTAGTTCTATTAATGTTTTCATACAAACATCTTACAATAGTCCATAGTTTCTCCACGGTTATTTAAAAATGCACTCCACTAATTTTTATGGTGGTCTTAGTTACTCATCAGTGCAGAACAAACTTCAGAAGCAAATTTTGCCATGCATCAGAAGATTAAACCATTTCCGTCAATGTGTGCCTGACAGTATCTTGTAATATCCAACGACTGCTTCTGAATTAAATGGTGTCCACCCCCCCGCCCTTCCCGTCAAAAAATGCTGGACTTGTTTGAAGCTAAATGGAATTGTCTATGATCTAATCAATTCCAGTTGTGATTTCTGGATTTGGTTTTTTTCACTAATATCACTTTTTTTATATGCATTTGTAAGGGCCTGGGAACTGTTCACCTATTTAATAAGCCAAGACTCTTGATTGTTATCATAATTAACTGAACAGGTTGCACCCTGACATAAAAATGCCAAGCTGTGCGTCCACTAAAGCGAGACTGAGCTCAATCATTACTGAAAACTTCCAGTTCCTAGCCAGGTGAATATGCTTTCCTGTGCTTTAATGGGTTTATGTGATACAGTGCACTTGGAAATCTGAGTGACTCGTGCAGTGAAAGTGGGAAAAAAAAAACGGGAGATTCGTTTTGGGGAAAAGGAAGGCACGATAACTGTTTCACACCTCATTGACACTTCAACTACACCGGGAAGGAAGAAAGGAAGGTGGGGTAAAAAATAGAGAGAAAGCGGTGCCATAGTGGAGGGGTGAAATAATTCAGACTACCTGGGGATTTTTAATGTGCACTGACTTTTCACGGCACATGAGTTTCCTTGTTTCACATCAAAACGTGGCTGCCACAGTCAGGTTTCTGCGCTTCTAGCCAAGTGCCCTAACCACTAAGTCACGATGGCTGGTGTAAGTGTGGGGCCAAGTTGGAACCTGGCAATCCAGCTGGGCCTATAGTTAATAGTCAGCAGCCAGATTGGAAAATTCTACAACTTCATGGGCCAAAATGGCAAAATGAATTTGATTGTTCATTTGGAATTTAAATTTTCAATTGCAGCCAACTGGTAGTAATAGTGGGATCCGATAAAAACGTCCCTGGTAAAAAAGTCCCTGGAATAAATGGCCCCGGAAAACATGTCCCCCCAAAAAAAAAAAGTCCCTATTTGCTAAGCAGGAAAAAATGTCGCCAAACGAGGACTGAAGTCTTGCACTAAATGTAGACTGCATTTCCCCATGGCGAGCTGCAGTGATGAATGGATGATGTGTTAACTTTATTACAGCGGTTTCACCTGTTGACTTGAAATTGACCGCGAACATCGAACTGATGCGGGCATTCATAACAAAAAAATCATGATTGCAGCGATGATACAGTGACAGTGCCTCGTCTTGGCCTGGTTTGCGGGGAAAAGGCGAGCTAACACCGGCCTCACCGGACCAGAAGCTTGGAGTGATGCTTTAAATAGGGTGGCCATGGTGCAAGACCGGTTAAGCCTCGTCCTGGCTTACAACATCATCATCATCACCCTTATCACCATTCTACACTGTCATCAAAAGAACGGTTGAACCTCATCACCAGAAAGTCTGGGAGGTAATTCTAGTGACGTCTTCTGCTTTGGGCGGTTCCCCGAGACTACCAAATGCCGATTCGCTTGTACATTTCTCAGTGGGTGGTATTACCAAGCTGACTAGATCTGTCTTATGGTTGCTTAACGAGCTGCGGAGCTTGGAACCACGCAATGTATAAAGAGCCAGATGGCTCTTCAGTCTTTTACAAAGTTCTTGTAAACATCTCGGGCGCTGAAAGGTCGCAGGTTCCAAATGATTACACTTAACTTAAAGCCAAGAAAGAATAGCATAAAATGTGTATGTTTTTTTTTTTTTTTTTCTTTCATGTGAGCTCCAGAAGAAATCATATTTAGGGCTAGTGTTTGCCTTGGGGATGTTTTTTTCCTAGCTGCCGCTTCTTCAGGGGCTGCTTTTTCCGGGGGCGTTTTTTCCGGGGCCGTATTTTCCGGGGACCTTTTTTCCGGGGACCTTTTTTCCGGAGATGTTTTATCTACACCCAGTAATAGCAATAGCCTGTTAGGCCCAAAGATTTTATTGCCTGGATGATCTTGAAATCAGGACTATGGTGCACTATTTTTTAAGTCAGCTTTAGTATGGATTTGTACACTTTCAGTAAAAAAAATTTTGCTGTAGTCATTTTAGTTGCCTAGAACTGTGCAAAAAGCCTTATTTTCCTCTCCAAAGTGGCATGTAAAAAAATTTAGATTCAAAGAAATGTCTTGTTGAGGAACTATGTGAGAATGAATATGAATCTTCTAAATAGACATATTTATGTGAGACTTTGCATATCAGTTGTGGCACATTAGTGACGATGGGGCATGTAGACTTAAAGAAGCACTCTGACTGAGTGGTGCCGTTCCAATGTTTCTTCGTGCTTATGCCCATTATACCTGATAGGTTTAGAGCATCCATATGCTTTTGTGTGAAAGGAAAGGCTGGTCTCAACTAGATTTCTTGTTTATCATGCCTATCCTCTTCTTTTGTTTTGCTGTTTTTTTTTTGTTTGTGAACTGAAATTGAATAATTTTGTTAGGAAGACAATGATTGCATTAAAGAGGTGCTTTGGCATTTTTTTTTTTTTTTTTCACTGCTAGTTATTTATTCTTGAAGGATTTATTTGTTGTGGAGACCTGTACGAAAGTGATTACAGAAATCTTAGCATGTGAAGACTTATTCCACTTACAAATTTCAGGATGTTAAGAGCTGACATAGTTGCGTTTGTGCACGTACCACTCGCCTAGTGCCAAGATTGGGCACTACCAATCAGAACTGTGCCTTGCATGCAGGCAGTGAAAACTTGCATGCTGTTATTGCCTTACCAGGCTATCGTGCAGCTGTATATTTTAATGTCATTGTTTTCTTTACGCATGTTGCCGTTTAGGCAAATGTGACATATTTTGGAAAGCCTTAACAATCACTATTCTTTCTTCCGCATAGAAAGTTGCTTAAGTTCTCCCCCTGTTCAGATGGTAATGGGCAATTATTATCTAACTACAGGCCCATTTATTTACAATGCAATACATTACAAGCATTGTAATAAAATATCACTTCATTTCCTGGATGGTTTTCATTGTGGCTTCAGTACCATAATACAACTGACAATTCGTTAACAGTAGAAACATTTTTCTGGGTACAGGTGACCAGGGTGGTGCCTTTTTTGTAGAGTGAGCAAAGGCCTTTGATACAGTTTCACAGCCTAAGCTAATGCAGCAAGCTGCACATTATATTTAAAGGCCAACTGCAGCTACATTTCTTGCTCTGTATAAGGAGTGTTTTTTTTAGTACTATGTCAAGAGAGAGTGCTAAAAACAAAATATAGCATTGGTAATGGAAGGGAGTGTTTTGATAATCGCTCGCAAAAACCACAGTTTTTCGAATCGCAACTGGGAAAAGGGTGGCCTCAATTGAGAGCTCGAAATGGTATAGAAAGGGGCACAGCAGGACCCTCGTCTGCTGTAGTTGTGGTGTTTTGGTGGCTTGCTGCTGTTTGTGAAAATCACAGCGAGGGGGCATGTGTTATATTTGGGTATTGTGAGGGACGCAAACACTAATCACATTAATTTACAGCACTGTGAATGAATGCCAACTGCTAGCAGGAACTGCAGTTTATTTCGACCTATGTTTTCTATACTTCTGAAACTCATGCAGTGCCCATGTTTTTGCACACCTTGTTTTTTGTGGCCCTGACAACGTTTCGGTGTGGTATTCGCTACGAAAGTTATAAAAACTGTCATAGCCAACTTAGTACCGCCAAGCCACGTTTCAGCCTCCGGCTTATTTTATCTGCATACCATCCGTAGTCCATCCACAACAGGCCTGATTTGAGGATGGTTCTCGAGTGCCGGTTCGTACATCATATCTGGTAAGTTGCCCAACTCTGCACCAAGCCACCAGGTGCACGTGTCACCTGGTACACGGCTTTTGAAACACTTGTAACAACACAACTACTTTCGTAAGCATTATGAAACCTTGTTACGATTAGTTTTAAGCTATGCCGATAGCATTTAAAGGCATTGTAGCCAAAGTAAAATTTTGTGATAGTTGGCTTTTAAGAACTTGTCCCTAGTCTGTCTGATATGAAACTTTCTTTCCCAGTGTTCTCATTGCTTGCTTTTGGACTAATTTATTAGATGCTAATGTTTAATTCGAGGTCTCCTGAGGTTCATTACTGCATCTCCTTCTGTTCTTACTACACACTGACTTACCTATTCATGCTTCAGTAAAGATAAGCTTTTATGCGAATGAGTGTACTTTATAGTGCACTATTAAGTCATCAATTAATGTGTTTTTAAAAGCTAATACACTCATTTCTGCAATTGGTCCAAGATGTGTTAATTGAATATCAACTTGTCTAAGGCAGTTCTTATGTCATATGCACAACAATTGTGTCCTTCGTGCAACAATCGTGCACGGTCATTTAATATGACCAACTTGCATGGAGATTACAATTACAAGTATTTCAGTCTTCTGCTAACTCGCAACACGGCGTGGTCAAACAGTGATGCCATCAAGGCCTCCAAAGCACTAGGGTGCTTACTTGGCGTCCTGTGGGTTGCTGCTAAAACAAAATTGGCTTCTAGCTAATAAAGCACTCACAGGACACATCCTTGAATAAAATTGTGTTGTTTGTGAACCTTGTGAACTGTGTTATGCTAATGAACTGAAAATCTGTACAGAAAAAAAAAAAAACAGTGCTGCTTGTTTGTAAGACTTCAATAAGGATTTTTCACCCTCATCATTTCTTCCCCAACTAGACTTGGGTACCCTTGCCACACATCATCATCTTGAATGCCTCAAATTCATGTACACTTTGATCAATTTGCCTCTTCTCTTTATAATTAATTAGGAGTTTTTGGAAATCTTCATCTGTAAGTTAGCATTTCATCCTCATATGCACTCACCGACTTCTTTAGTACAGTTTTTCCATCACGCCATTAAAGTTTGGATTTGGTTTGGTTTGTGGGGTTTAACGTCCCAAAGCGGCTTGGGCTATGAGAGACACTATAGTGGAGGGCTCCATAAATTTCGACCACCTGGGGTTCTTAATGTGCACTGACATCACACAGCACAAGGGCGCCTTGCTTTTCGCCTCCATCGAAAAGCGGTCGTCGAGGCCGGGATTCGATCTCGCATCTTTCGGCACAGCAGTCGAGCGCCCTACCACTGCACCACCCTGGCGGTAAAGTTTGGAATTTTTTAGTTAGAAATATCTGTTCCTGTTTATTAGTACAAAACCCTATGCCTGAATGTTTTTGTATGTTTTTTTTTTTCTGTTCGTTTGTGTTGCATCTTACTCCTGCTTTTAATACAGCCTTGTCGAGGGTGCAGTATGTGCTAAGATGAAAATAAAATGTGGTACTAAGGCAGTGCTCTCCATTGCCTTTTTAATATCCTTTGGATGTTGGGACTAGAAAGCTGCCTCCACTCTGCACCCCTTCAGTGCTCTGCTTTTTGTCTGGTTGCAGTGCAGAAACATTGTTTTTATAAGTTGTGTCAGGTATATTCTCACATTCTAGCTCATTCGCTTCTGAAACCAGTGATTTGTCAGCCAATGAGTGAGGGGCCAAAGTGTGAGAAGCCGGTGGATTGCTAGCTACTAGAAAACTATTAGCTTTAATTATGTCACAAAAGATGGAGCTGCAAGCTTGGCTTCTCATTTTTAGTTGGTATTGTTTTTATGTGCCAGATAGTACTTGTTGTCTACTGGTTTCTTGGATATTAAGAACGGAAAAAATTTTCTCAGTGCTTGTATGAACATAAATGCAGCACTGCTGGGAGGAATGGAGTCCCGGGGGTGCTGAAATTAATATGTGTCATATTAGCAGTAAATATGATGTGGACTACTAAGATCCAGATTTTACACACTGAGTTCCAAAGCAGTCAGTATGACAGAGATTCGCAAAGTCATGAATCAAGCTTGGACTGTAAGCCTGAATTTTTAGATGTATCAGCATCGCCTTCAAAAGCTCCAGGGAAAGAAAATATTTTATGTACACCCGTTAGCTGGTGTGCAGCTGTATAAAAAGGTGTATTAAAAGTTGACGTGCAATTTTGCCAAAGCATGCATAGTCTTTCCACTTTTGCATATGGGTGTACATCTTAAAAAGATATAAGCACTAATTTTGAGACGTAAACACTAGAAAACCATAGGCCACAGTGCTATTCACAAACAATATTTTTCATGTAGATGCTCCTCTATGTATACGTATCCAGAGAAAACGGCTACAACTGAAGGATCATGTGTAACCATTTGGAACATACCAGCTTTGGGCTGGTGAACATTACTGTGCACATCTCGCCCAATTTACTGAAAAAGGATATCTCCTTACTAGACAGGCTGATATAATGACTAGCTCACGCACGATTCCTTAGTTTTTATGATGTGGAATTCTTCCATTCCACATCATAAAAACTAAGGA
This sequence comes from Amblyomma maculatum, assembly GCF_055883805.1. NCBI lineage: Eukaryota > Metazoa > Arthropoda > Arachnida > Ixodida > Ixodidae > Amblyomma > Amblyomma maculatum. The sequence continues at coordinate 259,215,601 of NC_139344.1, forward strand.
GTTGTGTGTGAGCTAGTCATTATATCAGCCTGTCTAGTAAGGAATTTACTGAGAAAGGATGTCTCCTTACTACGCAGGCTGATATAATGACTAGCTCACGCACGACTCCTTAATTTTTATGATGTGGAATTCTTCCATCACCTTCCGTGTCTCGTGATCTCAGTCACGGAACATTTGTCCTTGAAAGCAGTGGTGTGCAGCTGTTCTTGCGCTTGCGACATTTGAGACAGAGGAGGTCCAAGCTGCTCGAACAACCACTTCATCAAGCAGCGAATTCAAACAGCATCCAACTTTTCCAACAAACGCCTTTCCACGGTACATGGTGACTGTCATCATCATCACTAGCCTGACTACATTCCATGTAGGCCAAAGGCATCTCCCACATCCCTCCAATTAATCCAGTGTTGTGTCAGTTGCACCCATTTGATCCCCATAAAATTTCTTATCCGCCTACCAACTTTGTGCTGTCCACTGCTACTCCTGCCTCACTTTGGAATCCAGTCTGACACCCCAGAGACCACCTTCTTGCCTTCACATTACATGACCTGCTTACGTCCATATTCTCCCCATGTGTAGGGTAGGCTACTGGGCATCGCCTGGTTAAACTCCCTGCCTTTCTATTCTGTTTTCTCTCTCTCTCTTTCCTTAATTTTTACTAAAATGTCATTAACTCGTGTTTGTTCTCTGTAATATGTGTTGTGGGACTGTCTGCTAGTTGGTCCATACTTAAAATTGTTTTAACTCAAAAAGGACGAAACGGAAACAGAAAACAAAAGGTTGCAACTGAGTTATTTGGGCCAAAGTGGGCGACTTTATGTAACAAAAAGGGAAAACGTGATCATATCAGTGACACGTGCACGGGCAAGAATTCAAACAAGAAAGGCACTGGTGACTCATCTCTTCCTTTCGTAATTTTTGCCCATGCACATGCCATTGATATGGTAAACAAAATGAACAATGTCTGCTATTCTTTAATTTGCTTTTTTTTTTTTTTTTTTCACTGATCATATATCTGATATTCAATTCAATATTTTAAGGAGCCTTTTTGTATTCATGTTTTTGTACACTCCTAGTAATATGTGAACAAAAATTTCCATTTTGGCAGGCAAAATAGCATGTGTGTATTATTATGAATGCATCCATTGGGCGATAAAATATGATATAAGTTCTAGCTTTTTTTGTGTGTGTCTTGTGAAAAGTGGACAGAAAGAGTGTCCTCTGCATAGCTGTATAGCACAAATCTCCTCTCTAGGGCTAGTATATCAGAAGAAGAAGAAACAATAATCTTGATTAGCTGTTGCATTGATGTACCAGCTTTATTTTTACCCCATTCAATAACTTTAAATTTGGTAGTCATTGCTGACATAACCTCGGCCATGTTGTCTAGTGACTCTGCACGCAGATATGAATACATCTTGAATCGCGCTGGAGGGTTGCTGTTCCTATTAAAATATTTACATTAAGAATACACTTGTTAGAAGTAAAAAGTATATTTAGAAAGTTTTTATGGGTACTGCTTCATAGTGCATTGAACACTTTATTAGAATACTGCCGTGTTTTCTGATTGCAGACACTCGGCTGTGCTCTGTATCAAGTGGTGTTTTCAAAATACAAATGCTTTTTGTTTGAATGTTTATACAGTGTACACTGCCAACCTGTTCCTCTTAGAGTAGTGGGGCAACTTGAGCTTAGTGTCATAGGTTTGGTCCATAAAGTAGAACAAGAGGCAGATAAATATGCCAATATACAATTTTTGGTAATGCAAATGAAGGTCATTCAACCTAGTGAGAGTTACTGAAAATGCTGTTTATCTCAGCTAGTAGTGTGACTGTACATCTTCATTAGGAGAAGGCAGCAGAAAATATTTAGCTGCGCCTGGACACGGCGATGTGCTATAACGTAGTCGAAAATTTGCTGAAAGTCAATTTTTTATTTATCACCTTTTTTTTTTTTTTCTGTGAAAGCATGAAAACACTGCCAATTTGGAAAAAGATGGAAATTCCAAACTCTGTCTTTGGAAATTCTCAATTCTAATACACTGTGCTCTATTTATAACCCGAAAACACCAATTAAACTGTCGTTTAGAACCTAAATATTTCAACTTTTTCTTCATTAGTTCATACAAATTTGATTATTTCCAATAGTGCAGCTGACGTAATTTAAGAATTCTAAAAGTGCAGTTGTGTTTCTTTGCTCTGGTAGCCGTAATGTGTCGAGTTATTTAGGGAATATTTTTTGCATTACTGCTTCGCGACAGATGCACAGGTTTTCCCGAAACGTATGCAAGTACAGATGTGATAGGTGTCGGTCTGCAGTTTGCACAGTCACTTTTCTTTCCTCTTCAAATATACAGACCATACCACTACAGTCTTCAGTTCTTTTGGCATTAATTTAGTATGTAACATTCTATTTAGTATCTTAAGAACTACACCTTTTAACACGTTGAATTAGCATTAAAAATCACGGCATTGGCTCTAATTAAAACCTTGTAGCTCAAAGTTTTGCATTCTGCTTATGGTGTTTCATAGTTAGCTCTGCTTCTTGGCACCTGACAGTCACAAGCTGTTTCGATGTTAGTAGAAGCGCTGTCCAGGCCGAAAGGGTTCTCTGGTTCCATGCGGCAAAATCCGCTGTGGGAAACAGGGGCTCTTACGTGTTCTACCAGTGGATTCTTCAGCTCGGAAAGAAAAGATGTTTTTGTCTATCCCTGCTTCGTCCAGCCCATCAAAGTGACCTATCAGGTGACCTATCCGCTGACTTTGAAGATCATAATATTTCCAGGGCACTAGAAGAGCCCCATTCATCGCAGACGTGGGGGAATATCAATATCAGTCTTTGTCGGCATCGTCGCCGGAAGCGCCCACGCACAACTTTGGCGCCTCTTGAGCCGTGCCCGATTTGAGTCGTATTGAGCGCGTGGAATGCCGAATCAGAGGAACTTTCTTGCCAGTCGAACTTCTTGGAGTGCATTACCATGGAGGAGTGCTAAAAATTGAGCCTTGATGCGGGCCCTAGACCGTCGCAAATTGTTTAATTGCTACTTCAGAAGTGCTTTTCAGTTTTAAAAATTTAGAGGAGTTTATGCTGACAAAAGAATGCAGGGACAACTCACAGTGCTGATACATTTCTGGGTCTACCCTCTGAAGTCGTACCCGGCAGGCGAAATCATCCTACTGACACTGCATGCTGCACTGATGGCGTTGGCATTGATGCAGGGCACCTGCTAACGGCACCGGCCCCTAACATAAATCGTTTAGAGAGATAGAGTAGAACTTTTTATTTAAACCAGTGGGTGAACGATGTACATCAACCATGTAATGTCCGCCCAGGCTGCACTGGGAGGTGCATGAGTCGCGCTCAAACAATGTCGTGCAACTGGTGCAACGCCAATATTTTATCAAACAGCATTTTGTGGACATAAATAATTTTCTTGGATTTTATTCTATCTGACGTGTTCTTCTTTCGAAAGATGGTTTGTAAAAAGCACAAAAGCAGGGTGACAAATAGTGCTCTGATATGTTTATTTGCTGAAATGCAAATTAAAATGAAAAGTTGTTTAAATTTCATCCATGACTGTCTGTTGCTTGTGTCGCACCCTCTTCAATCTGTTCTCGAGGATGGACCAGCTGTCCATCTGAAAGAACGCCTGTGGTGATGGAGTCAGGTTTTTCAAATTTAAGCAGACACCAGAGATCGAGGCACTAAACTGCATGGAGGAGGAGGAGGAAACTTTATTGACAAGAAATTGGAATATTGTTTCTTCGTGAGAAGACGCTTCTCCTCAAGCCGGCCCAAGGGTGGTCGTCGTTCGATGGCACTCGACGACCTCCCTACCCCAGGCCGTGATGGCATGTTGCCGGCCTGAATCAGAGCTAAGCAATCCCATTGTTCCAAATTGGTAATCTGCAGACCCTTCGGCGATTGCATGTATTTCACATTTAAATGTGATGTGCTCTAGATCTGCCCTCTGATCACCGCAGAGGGAACATGAGGGGCTGTATTTGCCTGGATACCAATGTGCTAATTTATGTGGATTAAAGCATGTATTTGTCTGAAGTTTTCTTAGTAGTGTTTGTTGTGAATTGGCCGAGTGTAGGGTGGGGTTCTGGATATTTCAGTCTGTTCTTTTTATACCAATTCGTAATTCCTTTGTACGTGGTGTCTCTCTCGCGAGCCGAACTTAGCTCGGGGTAACGCACCTCCCGGCCTACGACGAATCCTCGGGCATATTGGTGCGCCGCCTCGTTTCCAGGGTGACCCGCGTGTGCGGGGACCCACAAAGTTTGGTCAAACGTGCATAATGAATTCTACCTTTTGCGAAATTTCGAATGGCTGTTTTCTAATCGCTAAAGATGAATCTGGAGTTCGTAGTGACAATCGCCAAAGCTACAGCTGCCTTTCTGCCTCCTCTGATGTTCGTGTTTCATTTATTGTTGCTGAATTTTGTAAGTGATACGTGTGATCGACTAGTGCCAGTCGATCACACGTAGCACTCTTATCCCCGTATTCTGCCGCGTCGACACGTCGTTTGTGGTAGATTAGAATAGTGTTTCTGCAATGATTCGGCTCTTGCTACCCGACGCTGGAGGTGAAACTCCGGGTGCATGTTTTTAGGTAGTGGAGGTTTGGTTTGGTAAAACTTTATTCGAAGTGTCTAAAGGTACGTCCGACGGATCCATTCGATTCTCGTAAAGATACGGCGGACGTCGATATACAGGCTCATGGCTATATGCACGTCGAACGCGGCCCCATTCCGCTTGCTACGCGTGAATGGATCTCATCCTCTATGATATCAGCTAGCCGCGACTCTCGATGAGGTGCTACGAAGAGTGCATCCGTTCTAACATAGATCACGGTCTTCACTTAGGGTTGTGTACGGCAAACATCGCTGTCAAGCACATAGCTGCAGGCGATATGCTACGTACTGCACCAGCTCCACCAGCTGGCATCGAGATACGCACATTCACGAGCAGCTTTCGCTTCGCACTAAACTATCACCCCGATCTGCCCGTAATGCGAGCGAGCTATTCCTAGCATTTACGCTGTCTTAGGTCCTGCATCGACCTCTAAAGATCTAGCGCCGGCACAACACACACACACCTCGTCGTGCAGCTGAACATTCGGCAGTCCAAAGTATGTATGTGAAATGGCATTGTGCTCGTTCCTCACATGCAGACCGAGGAAACAGGATGTTTTTAGCTAAATTCTTCGTTTAAATTCTACCTCACAGCCGTGGCAGAAGACATGCCGAATCTACTAGAGGCCTGCACATCGACTCGTCGAGGCGAAGACCTACTGCACCGCACCGCAAGAGTGCACAACCGGAAAGCCGGAAGCGTGAATGATCCGAATTCCCTGTGAACAGCAATGTTCTTTGGTATATAGGGGATTACTAGACTAAAGTGCTTAGGCTGCATCTTTTTCTTGTCGTTGAAGTTTGCGTACATGTAGTTTAAACCCCCGCATGCTCGAGGTTAGCGTGACCCGACTGAACGGCCGCGCAGCTTTGAAACGATCGGGATCGATATGCATGCATCGCCGGGCTTAGGTACGCGGTAGAAAATGTGCGCTGCACATTTCGTTGAAGAAGCTGACTCTTGGAATTTTGCAGAGTGTGCCATGCAAGCGATCGTTGCTACAACCACGCATCCATGTTCCCACGGCTGGCCTACCCCGAGGCGCATAAATGTTCAACCGTGGACGTATCAATGATCGAAGAGAGGACAGATTTTCACAATATTGGGCGCGAAATCGATAGCTACCAGTGCTCAGTGTTAGAGAAATTCTGCCTTGATCATGCGCAATTCAGTGTTTCAGGTGTGGTCAGTAGCTATATAAGTTTGAACAGTTCGCCTTTCAAGTCAGCGGCGCCAGCGATGGATCGGCGGAGCGATTTTCCACGCTACACCGCTGTCTTGCTAGAAAGCCTATCTAGGCGGCGTTTGACATTCACCTGCTTTTTGTTGGCCCCGTAATTGAAAGCAACGCCTTCAGAAACGCGTTAAATGTTCAAAAATGTATTCTCTTCAACAGTTTCACTCCAGGCTGTCAAAGCAGGCGGACGTTGATAAAACAGTTGAGCACTCCAGTCTTTAGAAATCTGTACAATCACCTTCAGTTTGTAAAATTATTGGAATAGGTCACTTTCCGATCGCTGGGACATAGACCCTCATGACAGCGCTGTCACGTGAATAAGGACCACACCAGGCCGAAAGCTTGTCTCATATAACATAGCTAACCAAGGTATACCTTACTACAGCATTGTGTTGATTTTTATGGTGCCTAAGCGACTAATGCTGCCATGCACCAAGAACAAAATTTAATGTATTTATTTTGTGTGTAATGACTAAAATGTTCTTTAGGATGTAGCTTGTTTAGGAACATTTTAGGAAACCAAAAATGCAGGAAATTTGCACGTCTCTCCTAGGATCATGCTGGGATGGAAATGGATCTGTTGGAAATTGTACAAAATGTTTCCTCTTTTCTCGACTCTGGCGCATGTGTAAGATATGGTTTATTGTTAGTTCATCTCCACACTCCTTGCATATTGGTTTGTCCTCTTTCATAAGTATGAAGCTGTGTGTGAGGTTTGGGTATGTGTTTTGTGAAGATGACCTAAAATGTCCTCCATGTTGTGTTTTTGATTACTGCATGATTTCCATTCCTTAATGACAGGTTTGACAAGTATAGTTTGTAGTTTATTTCAATGTTTCAAAAATCCTGCCATTTCACTCTCACTTTTCTTTGTACAAGCTTCTTGGTATCTTCATGCAGCATATTCACCCTCTGTAATTTAGCATTGCGTCAAGGTAACCTGGTTATTTCTTTTCACCTTTCAAGACTACTGTCCCAATTTCATAAAGTTTCTGATGACAGGAACTCCTTGGAAGTCATAGAAATAAATGAGATCCACAATCATGAGCTATCTAGGGTATGCATGTACATGTCCATCGCTCAGTGGAATGGCGTCAGCACGCTGTTAGAACAGGTCTTGAGATAACAACAACCATTGTCTGAGGTGGTCCTTTAATGGGCATTGAAATGCTATGTAACTACAGGTACTGATAGAACTCTTGATCATGTTATGTGATGATGCGATCCTTGCATGAATATAGGTATACATTTCAGAATCTGCAGTGCACCACTTGACCATTTGCCACCAGTTTGTGTGAAAATGTATTTTTCATGCATGTTAACCAGTGTTTAACAGATGACCCCTGTGCACAAGCCAAAAGTGCCACGAGCCAAATGTCACGAGGCCACACGACATGGTAGGAGTTGTTAAGCCAAGCTTACAAAGTTATATTTGAAATATTTCATCTTCAACGTTTCAGCTCCAATTAAGAAAGGTTGAGGCTTACAGAGGTCTATGCCAGGTTGTCTATCACCTAACAGGGCAGCCTACGACCGTATGCTAATGAGTATATCTGAGATAACAGACATGAATTAAGGAATTAGTAGTAATGTTTGTAGCAAAGGGCATGTAAATTAACGAGAATCCACAGTGGGATCTGCAGACAAGAACCATTAACGCTGGCACACCATACCCTTACAGGTGGAGATTAGGAGTCTCCCTAATTTTTTGTCTGCTCAAAGCTTGTCATTTCCTTCGTTCTTCCAGATGAGGAAGATGTGAAAATGATAGCATCGAAAATTCCAGAGACCATCGTTAACAAGGATGCTGATCCCAACAACGTAAAAAGGAATTTCAGAAAAGATGGGTGACTAGTAATGCTGGCAACAGTTGAAGTTAAGTGGAAAGGCATGAAACTGAAATGCAACATATGCAGAGATATGTTGCGAGACGACCAGTCTGTGGTGTGCGACATCTGTCTCCGTTAGTTTCATCAAGTGATTGGCCAAAGCAGATGGGGCTTGTGGTTTTGTGATAAGTGCAGTGTAGTAGCATAGATGCAACCTTGCCCATTAATAATTGGAGTGGAGTAAGTGCATTGTTTTGTTCATGGTTTCCATGAAAACATTATGAGAAATTTTTTCCTAGAGAATGTTTGCTGAAATGTGAATATAATGTGCAATAAAACTAGTGTTTTCTTGCTGCTTACTTTTCCTTGTATACATTAGTTCTGTGAAGAAAACCACAGGCTAGAAAGAAATGTAATGGCATGCATTTTGATACTTGGCCCCGTTGTGCTGGCTCAGTAGTTAGAGTGCTTGGCTGCTGAACCCAAAGATGCAGATTTGGTTCCAGCCACAGCAGGGACATTTTAATAGAGGCGAAACAATAGGCCGTCATGCACCGTGCGGTGTCAGTGCATGTAAAAGAACCCCAGATGGTCGAAATTATACCGGAGCCCTCAACTATTGTGTTCCTCATAGCCGTAGTTATTTTGGGATGCTAAACCAGATATATATCACATCATACTCTGAGTAAGATGCTATTCATGGTCAGTTAATCATACACTAAATGATCAATTTTTTTTCTGCATGGTACAGCAGCTGTTGTACAATTTTACTTTAGCCTTCATGAAGAATATCACACTGGCTCCACATGGCCTTCTGTTGACCCTTGATATGCGTCACAATCACACACCCGAGTATGTATTTGTCTAAAGGCACCTATGCATGCAAGGAGGGGACCGTTACTTTCCACTTGTCAGAACTGAAATGCATGATCCACATCATTTCTGTAATTCAACTGCTTGCTATTTGAACTGTCCAGCATTGATGCAAGTTTCAAAGAACTGCAATTAGCAAATTAATCTAAGCAGCAAACCATGCCAAGAACTGCTTCGGTTTCATCTTTAGCAACTGTTTGGGAACTAAAATTAGCCAAATGTTGCAAAACATAGATGAGAGGTTACAAAATCTAAAAAACAATGCAGCCTACCTGTGGCATGTAGGGTTTCACATCCTAAAGTGACATATGTAGCTATGAAGAATACCGTAGTGGAGAGCTCCAGACTAATTTGACTGCCTGGGCTTTGTACTTTGAATTGACATCTTGCAGAAAACAGAAGCATTTGCATTTCACCTGCACCAAAGTGCGACTGCCATCACTGGTATTAAACATCACGACCTTGGGGCAAGTAGCCTAACGTGCCACTAAGATGTCGCAGCGTGTACGTACATGCTATACATGTCAACCTTTCTAGCATTAAAGCTGTCACATGCATGGCAGATATTCATGTTCAGCTTTGGACTGACAAGTTTAAAAGTGTACTATTTGTGTTTATCTAGCATGAAAAACAAAGGAAACTAAGGAAAAACGAAAAAAAAAATGAACATAATATGTTGAAAAAGCATTAGTCATTAACACATAAAGCATATTCGTTCCTTTATTAATGATAAAGTGGCCTTCAACAATAGTACAAAGCCTGAACATTTAGAAAGGTGCTGTGCCAGGCAGCTATTTTACAGAAACCTGAACCATTTCACCTGTAGTAATACGCATCCCGGCGGTGTGGGCTGGGCACTTATTTTTCGGTCCACTCCAACATGCGAAAACTGCATCGTGCATTCCCATTTTCCGAGTTTTGAGCTCTGTAGTACAGGCTAACAAATTGTCGATGACTTATTTTCGTCTGATTGTTGCACAGCGCGTGTAAATAAATTACCACTGCACCTAATAAACACTGACATGCACGTGCAACATCGCCGATCATAAACGGACACACTGATGTCCGTCCGGACATCGGCGCACTCATCACAGCACTCTTCGTAGTCTCACACAGCACTCTAGTAGGACGTAATCCGTAATCACAGCATCTCACGGTAAGCACAAACCACACCTCCAGTTGTACAACAAACACGAATGACGCGATGCTTGGGCTAGAGACACGCCGGCGGTGCCCAGCTTTTTCAGCGCCGCTTGTACTACGTAGAACTTGCAGCACCAAACCTCAATGCGAGCAGAAAGCGATGCGTTACGTGACGCATCTCATCACAGATGGAAGTGAGGAAACTTTGAAGAATCAAAACTACATAACTACATAACGACCGTCGTAGACGTTAATCCACATGATAACGAGGGCCAAATGAGCGGGCGTGCGGGCCGCGGGCTGGCCGTCAACACCGCGATTACATGCGCTTGCGCTCTGGTCGTGCTTGCCACCCTGCCGCGGTCCAACTCACGTAAACCTATCATCATGCCATCACGTAGTATATCACCCATTCTAGGCACTATTCTTGCCACTGTACTATTCTTTGTAATTTCACATTTCACGCATGCAGTATGTAGTGCATACTTCTTACACCTCGCACGTAGTACACCTCATACCAACTTCGATTTGGCTACATATGGCTACCATGTTGTTGCTACAACCACATCTGAGTCCGGCTTTCCCGACGGATCCCAAGGCCCATATCGGAGAAAAATGCGTTGGGTCCGTCGGAAGAACCCTACCGATCGGGTCCGTCCGCCGTACCTCTGAAAAATATTTCCCGGATCCGTCGGACGGATCCCGAAGAAAAACGCACCGGGTCCGTCGGACGTACCTTTAAGACCATTGATCGGGTCCGTCCGACGTACCTTTAGCCACAGCCAACTTTATTTCCCACAGTAGGGGTCCTGGAGGACACTCGGCTAGGCGCCAGGTGTAGAGGGCAGCTCCCACGTCGGCACAGAGAGCCCGAAGCTCTCCGCCGCCGCGCGGGACTTCCAGTATTTTATGTATTGAACGGGGAACCGATGTTACCTAGGTATCTACCCATGTAGTGTATGTCAGTCTTTTGTAATACCTGTCTTCCGGTCGAGGTTGCGGTCAGTCGTTCGTACTGCGCCGTGAGGTGTGATTCGGTCATTTCTTCTAGTGTTTCTTCTAGCGTATCCCCAGTTGCATGAGTTTCTTGGTAGCCGTGCTAATGGGAAGACTAAGTCACCAAGTGCCGTTTTGAAGTACTTGTGTCGGACATGTATTTAAATATCGCGCGTCTTGGAACTAAATGGCTTGGCGCGCAGTACAATGCGGGTTGGTAACCTTCACTGTTATTTTGGTACTGACTAGGGAGCCCGGACTGAGAAATAACGGGCGCTGGCTTTTTGTGCGTTTTTTTTTTTCTTCTGTTACTTTTTCTTTTTGGCTCCGCCGCGCGACAATGCAGCGGCGACCCGCTACAAAGGGCATAGCCACCATCACCACCACCAGCACCATCTATGTATAGTAGGCTTGTACTAGTACATTACTGCTACCAAAATAGTGCGAATATATTTGCTCATGCATTTAGTTGGAGATAGTGCGAAATCGAAACAACTTGAAAACAGTTTAAACCGAAACTAATTTTCCGAGGCGGCCGAGGCGGTCGTCGTAGTACATTGCATGATGTGTGATTGCGGTTAGGACAAGTTCGGATGCCATTGGCAGAACACCATCTCAGCGTTGTCAATGCCACTGAAACTTGACAAAGGTGGCCGCTTCTCGAGAGCACTGCATTTATCCAGCTCGTGTTGAGCGGCATCGACGCCTGCAGTGAGGTAGAGCTCCCTCTCCGTCAACGCCTTCTGTTGCGTTGGCGTGAGAAGCTGCCTGATGCACTCTCCATCTTCTTCTCTCCACTGACTGACGTCGCCCGGCCCATGCGCGGCGGCAGCGCAAGGAGCGTTCGTCCCACTCGAGGTTCCGCGATATCGCGTTGCGGCCTCAAGCGTCTTCGGTGAGCACTTCCTGCCGTGTACTTCACCCGAAGAGATTACAGTGCCTCCACCGCAGATGGAGATAACTCTTGTGTATCTTGGTTGCGTGGTCGAATACAAGTTGCGATGGCTCCGACGGAACTAAGTGCTTCGACTCGCCTTTGAAGTCGGAGGCCCCCAGTGCTATCCATTTGGGCATCATGTCTTTGGTCGCTCAGCTGCTACGGCTCGGCGTCGTGGCCGCCGCTGGCTTTGATAGAGTCCTGTGCGACCACGAACGATCGGTGAACACGACAGTCTCTGGAGGACTGCCTCTGCTGCGGGTCTGGCAGCTGTGGGGCCCAGCTCCCGAACCCGGCCCCTTCGTACCGGCTTCCTCGGACGTAATACGCACCTACCAAACGTGGCTCTTCTCCATAGCCGCAGCGTGCGTCGTTGGACTTAGCGGTGTGTTCCCGCTCCTGCTTGTCCCTGTGGACACTGGAGTCAACCTAAAGCAGAATCGCAGTAAGTGTTATAGTATCTGCATGATATTTTTATGCATTTAGCTGTCAGCTAGAATTTAACTTTCTGTACTCACTTCAGTGTATATGTATGCCACGGCCGCCCAATGTGGTGGTCCTGGTACTACACTCATAGCTCTCTATGCTGTCGTGAGTACTGGAACCAGTTACATTCTCATCTGCGCGAGCGCGCGTTTTGAGAAGGAAAGGGAGAAGGGTAACTCAGGGGACTTCTGAGAAATATGTATGGCGGTTTAATTCAAGCGGCCGTAGTGACTATGCACTTCGGTCACTTATCAGTGCCTGGAGTGCCGTGACACATACTTGAGAGGCTGAGAAGCGCAATGTGTGCAGTCGGAAAGGAAGTGCGTTAGTCCCTTTGGAACTCTATCTTGTCTACTCAACAAGACATGATCTCAACGCATCTAGTGTGAAAAGGCGCACGTGTTTCGGTATCTCATATCACTCTTACGTATTTCGCAAATGTAGCTGCAGCTTTCCCGTTGAGCACTTCTGAACTACTGCAGTAAGCGCACAGCTTGATCATGTGTGCGTTCCTCATGGGCTGCCTGGAATTGGCGCCAAAAAATATGGGCTAACACGGTAACATTGCATTTGCAACTGTCTGTTTTAGAGAACTCGGATAAAAAGAACCAGTGCACATTTCTTCGCCTTTGCTTCCACCTTAGGTGGCAGTGAAGGGATGTATCGTAAACAAATCACAAGTCAAATGCTGAATGTATTTGTTGCTCTCTAAATGTTTCCTTTTCGGTGACATTTTAATTATTCTCCCAGCACTTTTTGCCTCTACAGTAGAGATTTAATTTGGTTATTAAAATGCTTGTATACTGCTCATTGTGTATTTTTTGCCACAACTTGACTTTCTTCTGCTTTCAGGTGGCTGCAGGACACTAAAGCTACTGCTCAGCTTTGCTGTTGGGGGCCTTTTAGGTGATGTGTTTCTTCACCTATTGCCAGAGGCTTGGGGACGCCTACATAGAGGTGTGTGATCACAGAAACCAGCATTTTAATTTTCCATTTGCTTGCCCGCTTGCTAAAAGCCTTTCATTCAGTTTAGTAAACACATTGTATATGCCACGTGGGTTGCTCCAGTACTTTTTAGTGGCATAAACTTGTGATAGAGATGGAGCTGTTTCTGCAAGAATGGAAATGTTTCTTAGTTTTATTTGTAGTATTGCTTTATGCCACTTCTCTGCCTTGAATAGTTTTCATATGATACATTTACTAGTTGCAAGCTTAATATTGACAATAATGTCTTTGTACAGAGGTTACCATTTTTTTTTTTTTTTATCGCTGGCTTTTTCGTCCCATCCATTGTACTATACTGTTGAATCGATGACTTACTAGCTCCACTGCTGCTAATGGATTCTATGGTGCACACACTAGAAATGCTCCTAAAAGAAGTACTTGAAGAGTGTGACAGGAGTTTGCATGAAATTCTTGCATCACTTAGAGGCCTTCAACATGAAAATTCTAGGCTTCCTCAAATATGTTATTTGGTGCTTGTTACCTAGTACAGAGTGATTTTTTCAACTGTTTACCAACTTGTGTTTTGAAATCAAATCTTGGTACACGCTTAGGCATCTCCGAAGAATTGATGCAATGACATGTGTGCTTTTCTGACACATTTGACTGTTGGTGCGATACCAAGTCACAGCAATGGCACCCTTTCAGCAGAACGAACTGTACACGCTATTGCTTAAAATTGCCTGGGGTTTAACTCCGTTGAATCCGATTAAGGTGTGTGAAAGCACTGTTTAGCATGGTTTTGCTTGGTGGCTTGGCATTAAGAGACTGGCACAGTGTTTGGCAAAGTGTTAAATGTCTTTATTTGGTTTTGGTGGAAAGGAAAAGCGCAGTATCCGTCTCACTTCTCAGTGGAAACCTACACTTACAGTTAATGGCATACAATTGGTGGTACATGTGTCGTCTATTCGAATCTGTATTGTGCTTTGGGATGTTGAACACCACAAAACAAACAAGAATCTGTATTGTGCAGACTAGCCTCTAACTTGACTAGCAGATGGATGTTGAAGGGGAAGCGAAATTGTATGGCACCACTCAGAACGCTGCAAAAAGAACAGTTGTCAGAGTTTTGATACAAAATTATTTCTAATTTTTTTTTTGTTAAATGTTTGGAACGATGCCAAGTTCTTTCCAGGGACGGCAACATGTATGCGCTATCGTGTAAAACTGCTATGAGAGGAACATCTGTGCCGTCTATGCAGGCGGATTTTACAGCAAAACAAGTGTTATGTGCATGATAAAGCTTCACAATTAGATAAGTTATTAACTAAAATTAGCTAAACTTCTCATTGTTATTTTAAGGAGAATATTATATTTAGAAATTGAAGGCCGTCAGCAGCAAAGGTGAGCCTTGCCTTTAAATTTATTTAATCCACAGTGTGGTTTGAAGTATCGAACATCAAAAATGTGCAACTGGCCTACAACCTCGCTCATTTAAAAGTTTGTGTGGTTAGCTTTCCGGCATTGCATATTCATAAAGTAGCGTCTGGCACATTTTTTATCCATCAGAGAGAGAGAGATGCCATTTGTGTTTTTGATAATGTTGAAGAAATTAACATGGTTTTAGTGAAATTACCATGTGTGGCAGGTTTATCATATAATTATGCAATAAAGGAAAGCCAACACAACAAGCTTTCAAATCTATAATTTTGACATTTGATAATTCAAACTACACTGCCAGTGAACAAGTATAGATGCGAAATTTTGGTCGCATGTTTCATACATGTTAATGATGCTTAAGACATTACCTTACATGGGTCACCATGTGGTGTTCACCCACAGCTGCTAAATGATTTATAATTGAATTTTTTTCTCTCACTTGTTTCGGTTTCAACCTCTGAGCAATGGCTTTGATATCAAAGTCCATATAGGTCACATGAATGATGAATGAACTGCGATATAGTCGCTCCTTTGTCACTTTGGTTCTCTGCAACGCGAAAGCCAGCCTATCTCAAGAGGCAGAATCAGCACGAGTGAAGAAGCAGCAGTAGTATCGGAATTTTTTTTGCCCTCACGTTACCAATATGGACCTTTACATCACAGTGACTGCTCGTCTATTGAAGCCGAAACATATGAGAGAAGAAATCCAGTTACAAGTTATTTAATGTTTGTAGACAAATACCATATGGTTATCCATGTGTGGTAATATGCTGCACATCATTGCAAAAAATAAAACATGCCACCAAGAATTATGTGTCCATATTCCTTTCAGAAGGTTTAAAAACAAGACTCACCTTTGATGTTGGCAGACCTTCAAATTCACATTATAATATTACCCCTTAAACACAAAAATAACAAGAAACATTGCTTAGTTACTTGTAGTTGATTGGTTTTCTAATCAAGCTCGGTCATGTGCATGATGTCTGCCTTGGTGTACAACCCACCTGCATGGGTAGCACAGACATATCTTTCGTAGTTTTTAAAATATAATTTGCAAGCAGTAAAAAAAAAAAAAAGGGCAATATGTCAGAAGCAGAAATCAGCTTCCACGTCTGAAAGGAAGGAGCTGGAGCTTGACCATGAGAACTTATTGTTTGATAAAAAAAAAAAAAATGCAAGATAAATGCGTATATATTTCTATGGTGGTTACCATTATTCTATTTTAAAATGCTGAGATTGGCGAAATGCCATAGAAAGAAAAGCAGATAGTAGAAGGGAAGAGGGAAATCTATGTCGTGTTTGAAGATTCTTAACTTATATTAGCCAGAAAAATACTTATGTTTTCCTCCTTGATTATTGCCCGTTTGTATCCCTGAAATCCCGGAATTCACCTTGCGTTTTAGGCTAAACATTCGGCGCGAATCCTGAGTTTGGTGAGCATGGCCAAGAACGTGAAGTCTCAATGTCATAGCACCACGTGCATGCAGCATCTTCCTCTTGATCTGCACATAAAAAAAAAAAAAAAAAAAGAAAAGAATGTATGCCTGCATTCCCCGCCGACAGCTATAACTAGCAGGCAGCAGACCACAGTACAGAATACTAAATTGCATGAAGTACGATAAAAGCACTGATAAAAGTTCCGTTAGTGCATCACATTTCTATAGGACTTCGCAGTGGTGCCAAATTGCACTCTGTGATGCAGACTTCAAGAAGTGACTTATTTCTCCCGCTCAGTCTTTTCGATGATTAACACTTCTGGCCAAAGTAGTCTTTGTTGGCCTCAATTACCTTACTAAACCCTCACTGAACTATCTCGATGCGCTCATTGTACGGGTCAGACGAAGCGACCGTCAGCAGGTTCGTACGTCGCTCTGACTGTGCTCAAACTTCACTCGCACAAAAGTCAGAACGGAAGTTACGTACTTTTAAAGTCTCCTGCGATTGGCTTCGTTGCGAGCTGCTTCCGGGCGACAGTCAAAATTTCCTACAAACCCACCCGAGCGACGCGACGAGCGGCAGTGCTTTGGCGGCCCTTAGTGGTGTCGCTGTGAATTGTCGTCTCATGCGGTTTGTTTTACCCATGACACCGGAGAAACTGGAGGCTTTGCAAAATGTTTTGCTGGGCTAGTTGGGGCATTTTGATGAAAAAAGTTTCAATGCAAAGACAAGAGTGCAACAAGGAAAACTCATGTCCTTGTTGCTCTTTTTTCGTTGGCGCTTCTTTCACTGGAGGAAACGCGCTCCGCTCGCACAGATTTTTCTCTCCCCCCCCCCCCCCCCCCCCTTTTTTTTTTCTTCCACCAAAGCTTGTAACTTTTACGCTCTTTAAGGCCAGCACTGTCTTGGGCAGGCACAGGGGGCGATTTATCAAGTCGCGGAGCGCCGTAATCGCGGTGCGCAGAGCACTGACGCACGCACGCACGCACGCACGCACGCACGCACGCACGCGCACACACACACACACACACACACACACACACACACACACACACACACACACACACACACACACACACACACACACACACACACACACACACACACACACACACACACACACACACACACACACACACACACACACACACACACACACACACACACACACACACACACACACACACACACACTTTCGCGAGCTTTAATTTTTGCCAAATAAAAAAAGGCTTGGCAGTCTCGTCGGATAACCGGGGTAATCTTGGTCACACCATGAAAAGTAGATTGTCAGCTAGATGGTCAAGTGGGCAGAACGAATAATATACTAGCTGTTACTTTACATAACTCCGAACACCGGTCACCTGATTTCAGTTCTGAAGAACACTGGCTTGCATGAAGCAATGCATGCTGGGTAATCCGCCATGATGATGTCGTTGGCGGCAGACGACCCAGCACGTCATTGCCACACTAGCCTCGTCTACATGGTCGCGTAGTGCGCGCAGACGATGCCGGCGCGATCGGACAGGCCGACTGTGGGTTCTTCACAATTCGAAATATAGGTCTGCACGAGTCCGAGTAGGCAAAGGATCCCTGTAGGGCCAACACGCGGAGATCGACGTCAATCCGGGAAAGTGTCAAACTACTCGCCAGAACTAGAAGTCATGAATGTCGGCGATGTCGACGGGCGGCCACAGGTCCAGACGCAGTGCAGTCAGTCGTCCGCGCGTAGCTTCTTCCCTGCGTCAACCACATTTCCACCATATTTTGTATTCTCTCCTCCTACCCCCCCCCCCCCCCCCCCCGTTTTGTTGGGATCCACTTTCTGCATTTCAGGTTCCCTCCGTGTTCATTTGTTCTCGATGTTTGAAACTTCGACTATAAAGCACATAGAGGGCTCCGTATTAATTTCAGTCACCTGGGGTTCATTACCGTAGGCCCAAGTCTCGATGCGCAGTCGCATTGACCCCGCCACCGGAGCCTAAGGTCACCACCATGGCTGTTGTGCCACTGCTGCCGCTTCAACATGTATAAGCGCGGCTCTGTGCGAGAATAATAGCGAGGCGTTAGTAATGCGGGTCAGAGTTTGTGCGCGCTTGGGCCCAACTTGGCAGAGCGATAAAGAACAGCCAGTCCATCTGTTCCCACTTGTCACCCTCTTGCGTGCTGCATAAACTTGGAAGACGGCCAAGGCTGGCCCACTGCCATCGCCTAGGGCCTTCCTCCCGCCTACCCGACAGAACGGGCGTGCTCCTGTCGGCGGCGAGAAACATCCTGGTCTGACCATGGTGTCGATTCCGGAGTCTGGCGTCGGAATGACTGCTGGCAGTCACGAATAAAAAATAAATAAAAAAATGCTTCAGTATACCCCACAAAAGCGAAGTTCGAGCGCGGCGCATTTTGAACAGTCTAGTTTCGCGTGCTGTGCGGCAGGGTCAAGATCACACTGATGTCAGACCAAGATGCAATTTTTCGTTTACATTGGCTGCACATGACTGTACAGTAGAATCTGATCGCTACTTGGTACAGTTTCCTTTGCCTCGCCTGTCTCGGTGAACGCATCATTCGCCGATGGTTTTATGTCAGATCGCCTTCAGTAACCGCTTGTGGTCTTCATTGATCGCCCCCACTCGCGTGTCTTCGCCGAGAGTGCCTTTCATCCAACTGTTGCCCATGCCGCCCATCCCTTAAGTCCTGCATTATTGCCGCCTCCCAAGTGATGGCGAGTTAAAGCTTCACTTTTCTTGGGGCCCCGCAGCCGTGCCGCAGTGGTTAGGGCGCTCGACTGCTGTACCCAAGGATGCGGGATCGAATCTCGGCCGCTTTTCGGTGGCGGTGAAAAGCAAGGCTCCCGTGTACTGCGCGAAGTCAGTGCACGTTATAGGGGTTATCCTCGCTAGAATGCGCCACGGGAAAAAAGGGGGGGGGGGGGGCGGGGGCGGCTAGATGCTACAGTCGCCTTCTAGCCCCGACGTGCAGCCTTGACAGACATAGCTGTGACCCCCAAACCGTGGGGCCAGAAGTCGCCACTGCGGCGGGTTCGAGCCAGAGGGGACAAACGCCGAGTTACGTGCTCGAACAGGTTATTGTGCTCGAGCACACGGCAAGAGAACAGCACTCAAATACAACCGCCGTATTGAGCGAACGTCTCGCTCGCGTGCGGGGATGAAATAAACCACCTAATGGGGAAGCACACGCAAGGAGGTGAGGGGAAGAGTGCTCACCTGGCGCGGCTTCGCGCCATGGAGGAATGTGGTGGTGGTGAAAACTTTATTTCCGTAAAGAGAGAGAAAAAAAAGAAATACATTTGTCACACGATCAATGGGCTTCTTTTCGTTGGCTTCGAAAAACTTCCTCCATGCTTCGCACCATGAACCGCGCACGTGCGCGCTCAACCGCCGAAAAGCCCCGAGCGAGTTGCGACAGACGCGCTGCTCGACTCCGATCGGGGAAAGGAGGTGTCCCGGCTAGGCCGGAAGGAAAGAGGGAAACCCGCGCGGTGTCGCCGCGGGAGACTGGGAGCCCTCTCTTCGGGGTCCTCCCTAATCACGCGTGTTAGTTACGCGCGGTCGTTATAATGGGGGCAGAGGATTGTGAATCCCAACAGCGTTAGAGTCCTAGGTGGTCGAAATTTCCGGAGCCCTCCCCTACGGCGTCTCTCACAGTGAGTCGCCTTGAGAAGTTAAACCTCATAAACCAAAGCAAACCTGCACCACGGCCGCTCAATGGACGCGCCTCCATTGAGCGGCCGTGCCTGTACTCTTTTATAGACACCCGTCATATTCGCCACAGAATAACCGTACTGTCACTGCGCAAAATTTTAGCTCTGTACACTTAAATGAACATCACTGAATTTGCACAGGCACAAGAACGGAACCGCACAGCTGTCTAAAATCAGGCGCAAAGACACCGCCGAACGCCCCTCGTACTAAGCCTTTTTAATACTTGCAAGCGCCTGCTCGCAGTGCTGAGATTGGTGGTGGGAAGCAACCATGAGATAAGTCGGAACGGCTCAGAGCACTCTCAGTCGGTGCCGAGCTACGTAAAGAACCAGTCAAACACATCGAGCTCCTTGTTTCGACCAGTTGGGTGACCTATCGTCGGGGAAACGACCATTCCCTGCTGGGGACGTGTCCAGTAACTGCGGCTCCAAATTCGAAAGACCTGCAGCTGTGTCGTGCACTTTCTTTTCCCTCCGTAAGAAATATCAATCACGCAGTCGGGAATGACGGCACTTAAACCCAACGGGGAAGGAAAAGAACTAACTATCGGGAACAACAGCCCCTAGAACACGCGAGTAATAGCCAAAACACAGCTCTTTATCTGCCAGTAGTTTCAGACCATACTCGTGGATGTGAAAGTTGGACGAGTTATCTCAAGTGTAAATAAGGCAGTTAATTATTAATACGCGTCCTGTTCCTAGTGTGAAATCGCTAGACCCCGCCGGGGTGGCGCAGTGGTTATGGCGCTCGACTACTGTGTCCAAGGGTGCGGGATCGAATCCCAGCCTCGGCGGCTGCGTTTCGATGGAGGCGAAACGGAGTGGCGTCTGTGTGCTGTGTGATGTCGGTGCACGTTAAAGAACCCCAGGTGGTCGAAATTTCCAGAGTCCTCCACTACGGCGTCTCTCATAGCCTGAGTCGCTTTGGGACGTTAAACCCAAACCAAACCAACCAAACCGAAATCGCTAGACGTGCGTGTCGTCACGTGGCAGGATAGCACGTGCAGTTCGCATTTGGCGTCATACATAGTCATGGCCACACGTCATCCGTGGGCCTCGCGTTTCCACGCGAGCTCCCTGTGGTTTTGGTTCTGTGCCCCGGATTTCCTCGTACTCCAGGGTTTTAGAAAATGAGCTTTTCAACAGCTGGCATGCGTGTCCGCAGCTTCGCCACTGACCCAGTTGCGTTAATTTAGAATATAATTAGTGAGTTTGTATTAGTTGCGTATTTAGGAGAGATCATACAGTCAGTTACGTCCGCCGCGGCTGAGAGTTCTTTGCTGAAAATATTTTATTTATTTCGTTTTGAATTTAGGCATTCTCGAAAGTGTTCGCTGAAGCAGCCAGTGTGTTTCATTGCTCGTTTCCAAGCTCCGCGTTGAAGCGCAAGCCTGAGAGGTCGCAGTCAAACCCGCGAGTTGAGGTGCAATGTGTGTCAACTCGCGGCCGCTTCTCGCCACTCTGCTGGCAAGAGGACGTCGTGAACGAACGCAGGAAAGGGGGTGACGACCTCGATAACGGAATCTCCGGGAGGCACGACCTTCCCGTGCCGGGTTCGCGCGCATGACACGCGATGGCAGCTCGCTATGCAATGAATCTCCGGAGGCCGGACCTGGCCGTGCGAACTGCGCTAACGCTCCATGGATTAGCAGTGATCAGGGTCTGGCCGCGAGGTGCGTAGCGTGCGTTGGTCGACGACTGCGGCAGCGCCGCTTTTCGTCTGCTGGCGACCGTGGAGAGGCGGCCGCGCGCGTGCGCAAACAAGTATACGGGCCTACGCCCATACGTTGTGTGGACGTTG